>NC_088646.1:23496855-23509355 GCF_964019385.1 Sycon ciliatum
GAGTTCGTACTGGTGGCAACTGTTAGGTGTTTTGGCATGTCAGCGTGCCCGCAGCAATAGGCTGGACACCATCACGTATTTGGACCTGACAAACTTCTCATGGACTCCACGGAGCTGAGACTGAGTCTTTCAGCCTCAAATGATTTATGCAGCTTGGAGTCTGTGTAAAATCACTGTGCATGGGAAGACTGGGAGTACACAGCACCGGCGGAGAGTTCGTGTTCCGTCTGTTCCGCAGGCTCTTCCAGAGAGCTGCTTCCTTCGAGCTTTACAGTGACAAGATCAGAATCTAGCGTAGAGGTTATCTGTGGTACAACGCTGCCCGCAGCAGCGACACCCGGCCGGTCTGTCGTGAGCAAACGAGCCTGGTGGACGACGGAAATCCGGACGCAGACGCACTCGTCAAGAGTCGCTTCACACAGCATCGCTAGCTAGCATAGCAGTAGTAGTGCCAGTGGGAGGAAGACAGCCGGCATCATCATGCCTGCCGCCCAGTCCAGCTCTGCGCACGCGGCGATAAGCCAACGGTATGAGGTCAAGGAAACCATTGGTGCAGGTGAGAAGGCGTTTTCATTGTGACTACATGTACAGCCAACTGTACACTTTACTGTGTGAGCACTATCAAACGCGATTGTGCTACGGTAATTTTGTGTGGGTCACGCTGCATGGCTTTTGGCTGGGCAGGGCAAATAGAGTAAATCTGGAGTAATGTTCTTTGATTTTGAAGTACTAGTAGTTGCTTGCTTGTAGTGCTACGTATGTCCTCCTTGTTCGTTGCTGTACCGGTGGTCAAAAGACACAGAACTCAGAAGAACGTAAAAATAAGACTGGCCTCACATAATTTTGCCACAGCAGCCAACAGTCTACCATGGTCTACTGTGTGAAGCCTTTGATTTGGGTGTACATGTACCTGGCTCATGTCATGGAGAGACAGGCAGACGGATGGCTGAAGGCAAAGTTGAACCACTCGCTGACTCCGTTCCTAACTGAGTCAGTGAGTTACCTCAACAAACCAGTAATACTTGGCTCAATCTACTTGAACAGCAGTCATGACTCATGTACAACCATGCGGATGGACTTTGTGAATATGTGACTGTGTGAATTGCCGTCATGGCATGTACAATGATTGTACATAGCAGTTCACTGCAGGCTCAAGAACAGCGGAACCATGGCCTAGCTGCAGATTCAGTGTGGCATTCCACAACCGTGTCTCTGAGTACTTTCTTAAACACTCCAGACCCTAGAATGACTTTAGTTGGAGGCTGGGAGAATGACCCATATACAATTACAGCTGGAGTCTGAAAAACAAAGTCGGATTGTGGGCAACCGTTACATTGTATTATGCAATGGTTCGAAGTCACCACATGTCACACACACACACACACACACACACACACACACACACACACACACACACACACACACACACACACACACACATACACACACACACACCATTGGACCATTGGACGCCCATCGCCGGAGGCGATGATGGCGATGCTACAGCAGAAGCCATAGCAGCTTGTGCTGGGATTGCACCATTCAACAGCTTGCAAGGCTGAAGAATTGACCGCCACTATTCAGCCTGGTCTACACCACACAGCTATGAAGTGGCTTTTTCTGGCCAGTGAATCCCTACTTTTTGGTCTTTTTCATTTTTTTCACACACACATCACACCACATACTCCAGCATGCACTGGCTGTTGGTAACCACCCAGGAGAATGAAAGAAAAGTCAGGAGGAGTCTGAGAAAGAGAAGAAAGACGTGTGTGACCATAATCGTCGGGAATCGAACCCGCAACCTATCGATTGGAAATCGCTGCACATACCACTGCACCATATGGGACACACACACACACACACACACACACACACACACACACACACACACACACACACATGCACGCACAAGAAATAGCAGTTGTGCTATACTTGTGCTGCACACATGTACTGCCACAAACATTCATGCAGCATCTGCTGAAGGCTGTCCTCACAGTACACAGTAGACTCATAAGACTAGTAACTGTTACTTACATTGGTGTTGACTCTAGTTACTTCCCTAGATCACTACCAGTAGTAGTCACCCAGTGTGCTCTTTCACTACCTGTATTGGAGTGTTGTCCCCTTGATCAATTATTTGATCTGGAGGGGAGAATTAATTGTCACTTGATAGTTCCACACCTAGTACCTGGTTAATCCCCATTGGTATTGATTGAGGGGGAGTTCCCTGGGGGGGGGGGGGGGGGGGGGGGGGGGGGAATGGATACGATAATTTACTTTACTTTAATACTTACACATGTGGTGTTAGCGCAGTGAAATTGTTGATATGGATATGCCCCGCCACCTACTGCTCTTTATATTCGTGAATCTCTTGACAGTTGTACAGTTCAGTCACGTGATTGCAAACAGCACTAGTCTTTGTTATCTAGTAATTCTTCAGCGCTAGCCATAGTTGCCGATTGCAGTCATTGTAAGGAACTGCATAGATGCAAGTCAGATGATGTACTTCAAAGTACATGAGTGTATGATGCCTGTACGGTGCACATAACTACATGGTTGCATTACATGTGCATCATACAGGCATCATACAATCATGTACTTGTAACATACGCTTAAAACTTATGTTACAGGAGCCAGAGTTTTTTTTAGTTTTTTTTACAATGGTCACAGGTCACAGGCGAAAACAAAAAATGAATTATATTACTGACATACATCTTGTCTAAAACTGCTGCTGATATCAAGTTGCCTGCCGTTGCTACTGGTGAGCCCCCCCCCCCCCCCCCCAGTCTTGTCTTGCTTACATCCATGCTGGAGTAGACCCCGTGGGTCTGCATTAGAAGATCATTCTAAGAGACTTTACCCGCCAATCACCACTGCATTTTTTGTCACAATCTTTTTCTTCTCTATTGCAGGAGGCTTTGCAAAAGTCAAGGCTGGAAAGCACAAGCTAACAGGAATGCTGGTATGTGTAACTATAATGCGCCTCTGTATGTATATTCTCATTTCAAGCCTTTCACGAGCCAACTATTTAAAATAATATACCAGTGAGGTAGTGCAAATATATGCCCATTTATCTGGGGCTAGGGGGTACATAATATCAAGAGTGCATAACCCCTGGGAATTATGTACTCTTTCATCATATTGGATAGTACACAATGGACAGGTTGAGGTCTGAAGAATTCTTAGGGCCGCCCGGAGAAATGCTGTCTGTCAATCGATATTCCAACTACATGTACTTGTTTGCTCATGTATGTTTATGTATTTGTGTGTCCATGTGTATGTGTATGTGTACCTGGGACATCCACCTGTCAGGTTGCTATCAAGATCATGGACAAGGCCGGACTAGGCGTAAGGATTTTATCATGCTCTCCAGTCTGTGCCTTTTCCCTTCATGTTCCGCTTGTCAACAACCAAATATTATTAATTTAACAGGTTTGACAGTTTACACAGTAACAGGATGTACATGCCCTTGCACAATCTTCCACCACAAGGCTCAGTTCTCTAGAACAAGGTGGTCAAAGTTTGTAGAAACAGGAGAGAACAATTGATAACCAGCTGTAGTCTGCAAGCATTATGATTGACGGAAGCGGCAGATTTGGATTTGGAAAAGGACGAGCTGCATGTTCTCTTTGATTTCTTGCGTTGGTGTCAAGTATTGGTCTGGTGGGGTTGTCCCAGTGTTGGAATGTACTACAGTATCAACTGGTCAACTGTTGTGTTGCCTTGCTCTCTTGCAGGAGGACTTACCGAGGGCATTTCGGGAGATAGAGACACTGAAGTTGCTGCGTCACCAGCATATCTGTCAACTTTACGAGGTAGTGGAGACACCTGACAAGCTTTACGTGGTTATGGAGGTAAGCAACTGTAACTGTTATCTTCCAATAGTGTGCAACACCGCCTGTCTATGCTGTGGGTCCACTAGCAGATAAAAATTCACATCACGTGGTGTAGTGCTCTTGTTGTACGCGTCTGATATGCCTTTAGCCAGCAATAGATTTGTAGCTGTAGTAGCAGGAGCTTTTAGTTGTTGCAGAAACCTCTTGTTTCATTGAGCTCAACATAGCTGTAGCTGTACTCATCTCCTCTTCCTTGCTGCTGCCTTGACGTGCACAGAGACTATTAGCTGCCGACGTGTTAATGCTAATACTTGTTGTCATCGGTGTGCACGGTCTGTGTATTTGTCTACAGTATGCTCCTGGTGGCGAACTTTTTGATTACATTGTGGCAAAGGATCGGCTCAAGGTATGTTGACGTACTGGACACGTGTCACACAGGGTACTACCCTTGTAGCTGCCACCTGAACCACATGTACGCATGATAGAAGCCCGATGCATTACTTTCTTGTTTTAAAGGTCAAAAACTCTTGTTTTAGAACAAAGAAGAAATATACCCGTATCCAAGTAAACACAGGCGTGTAGCACCGCCGTTGGAGGTGGTCCGGCCGGGGGGGGGGGGGGGGGGAGGGGGTCTCCCCTGGGAAAATTGGAAATTACTTCAAATTAGGGTGCAAAATCCTGCATTCTGGGCACTTTTGGCATTCATTGTGTTACTAAAAAAAAGTGGCTGCTACGCCCCTGTAACATGAATTGCATGGCCCGAAGCTATCCAAACCAGTCTAGGAGAATGCACCAATAGTAAATGAGCTGAACGTTTTCGTTCCTTTTGTTTTACAATTTCTTTCCAGGAGCCTGAAGCTAGAAAGTTCTTTCGGCAGATATGTTCCGCTGTGGCCTATGTTCACTCAAAAGGATTTGCTCATCGCGATCTGAAGCCGGTAAGTGGGATGAGAAGAAGTGTTAACCGGTAACTGTGCGTTGAGCCTTATGGTGATGCCGGATGTTGGACCCATATGTGGTGCTATGCCCGATGTTGGACCCATGTGTGGTGCTATGGACAAAGAATGACCGTTTGGTGGCATACATTACTTGTGTTGCTATAGGCATAGGCTACAAATATCACGGTGCCTGGTCCAGTATTGCTAGTTAGTGCGTGTGTGCGTGTGCGTGTGTGTGTGTGTGTGTGTGTGTGTGTGTGTGTGTGTGTGTGTATGCATGTGTGTGTATGCATGTGTGTGTGTGTGTGCGTGTGCGTGCCTGTGTGTGCTGTTATAAGCAATATGCTGCTAAGGATAGCAAGTGATAATTGCGTGTGTTTGTGTATGTGTGCAATTGTGTTTGTAGGAGAACCTTCTACTGGATGACAAACAGGTTCGTAGAAAACTCTGTATCCAGGATGCTCACACTGTTTTTCTCAAATAAAAGGCCATGTCACGGGACGACCCATGAAGTCATGTCACGTGATAGCCATTCTGATTGCATCGTAGGAGTAGTATGCATGACACATGCACTGTGAGTGCTTTCAAAGCTGCTGCATAGAATACCCGCCTGTATGCGTACTGCACTCTTGGACATGTACAACAGACTTTACTTACTGGTGCCCATGCAGGGACATCTGGCACATGATACATGATGCACGTGCGAGTAGCCGGTTACTCGAGTAAGTTGCTCTAACTACTTCATCTCTTCCATCGTATTGGTGTGCCTGCAGAATATCAAGCTGATTGACTTCGGCCTTGTTGCCAATCCATCGGTAAGCGGGCAGTGCGGTGTAGTGCTGTGTAGCGTACGTACCGTATTCTGCCGAATAGAAGTCGACCTTTTACGACCTAAAAACGCTGCCGTCAAACCGGTAAATTGAGGTCCCAAGTATGGGGCTTCGACTTATAAACGGGGTCGCCGGCTTATAACCGGGAAAATACAGTACGTATCGGCATAACAGGTCAGGTAGCAGTCTTGACAGCTGTGAGTATCCAGTCTCTTGAGGTCATGTACATGTACATCATACTCCCTGCCCGGCTGTGGGCCATAGTGCCTGGTTGCGGCCTGTCAGTTCCTGGATTCAGTCCAGACTTGGCTGCGATGCATGGCTACATGTGCGTGTACAGGGTCTTGCAATCCGAGGGACAACCAGTTGTCCATGTAATGCGGCTTCCTCTCAGAGGGTCTCTATGGTGTGCAAACATAACGGATTCCCGGTCAAACTGGCAATGACCACTGTTTTTCCATTATCCTCACGAAGGCACGCTTATGAGCGTGGCATAGTCCTTTTCCAGACGGGTCCAACGTTTGGGCATGCAGCTAGTTTCCTAATACCAGTGCTCAGTTGCGTTTGTTCTACGCTATATGCCTGTGCCGCACTACAGTCATTAGATGATCCGCTCCAAACTTGCTGTGGATCCCCGGCGTATGCAGCTCCAGGTATGTGTAGTGCATGCATGTGGACACCACGCCGGTCTAGACTCACGAGTCGAGTCAAATCTACCTTTAGCGACCATCACATGGCGTGCAGGGATTTTTTATTACGTGGTGATATATCAGTGTGATACAGTCGTATTAGGGTGATACAGTCGTATTAGTGTGATACAATCATATTGGGGTGATACAGTCATAGTGTTTCCTGTCTACTGGTCCCTGTGGTCTTCCAATCATGTCTCAACGTGTAGAGTCGGTACCCACTGGGCTTGCAGTTTCTAAGTGGTGTATCGTTGCTGCAGGCCATACAATCTAGCACTTACATCTTCTGTCTACCAAAGCCAGTTGCAACACTTGATTGCAAGCTTGTGTTTTGGATCGAGAAATACTGTTGATGTGGCCATTGTGTGTGTGTGTGTGTGTGTGTGTGTGTGTGTGTGTGTGTATGTGTGTGTGTGTGTGTGTGTGTGTGTATGTGTGTGTGTGTGTGTGTGTGTGTGTGTGTGTGTGTATGTGTGTGTGTGTGTGTGTGTGTGTGCGTGCGTGTGTGTGTGTGTGTGTGTGTGTGTGTGTGTGTGTGTGTGCGTGTATGTGTGTGTGTGTTTGTGTTTGTGTATGTGTATGTGTGCGTGTGTGTGTTTGTGTATGTGTGTGTGTGCGTGTGTTTTCTCCTCAACCAGAGCTAATAAAGGGAAGACCTTATCTAGGGACAGAGGTACGTCCATTCACTTATAGATGTACATCTCATGCGGGTAATGCTGTGGTGCTTGGGCAGTTCTGTTCAACACTACTTTCTACAGCCTTCTTGCAAGTGTTGCAGTGATATCTTGTCACAACTCTCCTTCTCTTAGACCACCATTATAATAATTATCATCATGCTCACTTTGTTTGGCAGTAGCAATGGTATAGCGGAACTTGATGCCCTAGCCAGGAATCCGGCTTATATCGTACATGTGCATGCTGTGGAAGCTTGGCTGTGCTCAGTCGACTGTCCAGTACCAGGCGCGTAGCTCGTATATAGCCCCATATAGTCCGGTCACCACACCAGCACTGGCTGACACAGGTACTACATAGGCAAAATAGGTAAAAATGGCGACAACGGGGTGGCCGGTGTTACATGGTCACCACACCACCGATGTGTGAGCTACGTCCCTGAGTACGACTTGTGCATCTGGATGCCGGTGATGGAGTACTTTTTGGCCTGCATACTGTATTCAGGCTCTTTGTCTCACGCTGTGCAATCGGTTGCTTGTTCCTCCCGTTCTGGTCGTGTGCAGGCGGATATCTGGAGCATGGGTGTGCTGCTCTACGCCCTGCTCTGCGGCTTTCTGCCATTCGACCATGACAACACGGCCTATCTCTATCGATTAATACAGGTGAGCATGGCACCGTGTGTGCTGAAGTAGACATACCGTCTATACTCGTACTACTATACTAGTACACCCTACATGATGTAGGTAGCAGTCCTACCTACTTCCTCCGGAAAAATCATGACTTTTTATTCACATTCCAAGGAGCTGGTGTGCTGAAGAAAAATCGATGCCGTTTGAGTCTCACCCGGTGTCACCATTGCTCGATTCCTCAGAGCTCAATTCACAAGAACTGACAGATTGATTGAAAAAGTGTTTGTTTCTGGAGGAAATGGTAGTGTTGAAGTTGTGTGGATTGGCGCAAACATGAGGTGATGAAATGCCTACAAGAGCCTCAGGGTAGACTGGAAAACTCAGTTTACTACTTTAGTATACAATTACATTGTGCGTGTGTGTGCGTGCATGTGTACATGTGAGTGCACATGCATGCGCGTACAAGCATGAGTCAATCGGCCTGCCTCGTAAGTGAGAATGGCCCGGTCTTAATCAACACACGCACCAGTGCGGTGTAGTGATCAACATGCTAAAGCCTTTCTATCCATTCCAACATTCCTGTGTGCCACAGGCTGGAAAGTATGAAGTGCCAAAGTGGCTGTCGACAGCAAGTACTCAGCTAATCAGTGAACTCCTGGTGGTAAGTCTGATGTCATGATGATCATAAGTATGTATCTTCCTTACTACATGTAGTACATAATGCCCTGCTAGATGCAGGTAGTTCCCCGTGAGCACAAGTCCACGCATGTTTCTAGTACATGTACTATGATACTTTAGTGAAATATCTCCACGCGACGCAAAAAAACTGACTCACCTCATATCCGAGGTCAAACGACTAGAAAAGGATATGTAGGATGCTAAAACGTACTTATACTTCGAAGTAAATTATAATGCCAAGAGATAATGTATGTTATAACCGGGGTGCTTTGTACTGACGTTTCACCGTATTTGCCAGCTAAGTTACAAGTCCTGTACATGCTATTAAAGTTACCAGTTCTGTACATGCTTGAATTCTGGATACAATGTACTCCGATGTAATGCAGGGGTTGGAACCGGTGCGGCCAAGCCGGACCAACAATTTTATCCTGTGATTTTGAAGCAATGAAATATGGGCTATTTGGGCCCAATTTTCCTAAAATTCTCCCATGGAGCCCCCCCCCCCCTCCTCCATAGTCGCAAATGCCAATGTCTATCCGGACAAGGATGATTGTGTGAGTGGGTTGTGCAGCCACATGATGCGGCAAGTAGTGCAAGTAGTGCAAGTAGTGCAAGTAGTGCATGGTAAGAAGACTGCCGTTTGAACTAGGATAACCTGAAAGACTGCCACCGGGTGTCGAAATGCTCTCGCCGTGCATACCAGTGTATGCCATATACGTATAAGTATGATCCACTGCCACTTGTTGTGCTGCTAACACTCACAGACCAACCCGACCCGGCGGCTGACTGTGGACGTACTCATACAGCACACGTGGATGAACACCGGGACATTGAAGCCGGTCGAGTGGTCGTCGCATTATGGGGTATGTAGCCCTGTATCCTCTAGATGCATGGCTCCCGTTTGGCGTGTTGGCTATAACCGTGTGCAGAAGGAGTGGCGTGTTGCATTCTAGACAAACCTGCAGTATATCCTGAGGATTGATGCCAGCGCACACTTCATGAAGAAAAAAAGATGATTCAGTGTCTATCATTTAGGGTCTCTCCAGAATGAACACTAAATAGTTTGCCGGCACAGCAGTGCAAGGCCTCGTGTACCGGTGTGTACACTAAGTCTTGAAGATGGTGAACATGGTATGTATCAGTTGCAGTACACGGCTTTGCTACAATCATCTTGGTACCTTGGGTATAATCTAGTCTTTCCCCTGGCAGCACCAGGTACTCTTCGGTGGCCCTGGCCATGTGGCCTTGTGCGTAGAGTACCTGGGCAACAAGGCACAGTAACTGTTGTTCATTGCCGGTCCTCGGAGGCGGCACACCCTCCTGAAGTGTCCCTGTAGGTAGTGTAGTGAGTTCTCCTCATCCCTGTTCAATGTCTGCCTGTTCTCCTCGTCACTGTTCAATGTCTGCGTGTACAGGAGGAGGTGGACACGACTGTCATCCAGGAAATGGCGCGTGGCTATGGGCGCAGCGTGGATGATATCTTGGAAGATGTACAAAAGGTATGCTTAGGAGTCGTGATGCAATTGGCAAACTATACCATGCCATGTTTCGCCATGTGCATGAACTTCCCGTTCAAGTTGTCCATTGGCAGGTGTCCCCACGTACTAGTACCTAGGAGCTGTTCCGTTTTTTTTAATTTGTTTTTTTCTAGCCTGAGGAAAGTCTTTTCTAGTGATTCTATCCTCATGCAACTACTCATGACGTCATGTGTATCTACTCATGCAACTACTCATGACGTCATGTGTATCTACTTATGCAACCACTCATGACGTCATGTGTATCTACTTTGAGAAGGATATTGAAACACAGGGTATACAAGTCATGACTCATGAGAGATGATCATGACAGGCTGTGCGGAGTGTACGCACATCATTTCTCTCACCTTCAATTGCACCTACCAGTATATATTATCCAGCGCATGCTCATACTCAAACGTGTTGACCGTGTGTGTTCTTGTGTGTTCTTGTGTGGCCTGGGCGCAGTGGAGTTTCGACAGCGTCACCGCCACCTACTTCTTGCTACTTCAGATGAAGCTCAACGGCAAACAGGTGGTGATGAAGCGCGTGGCAGCAGCGCCGCTACAAGTGCAGATTCCCAAGCGACCCATGACGCCCGACCGGCCGCGCAGTCCCGCTCTCAGCCGCCTGCGCTCGGACAGCATGGACACCACGAGTATGTACTCCAGCATGGACAGCTTGCCGGGCAGTGACACCGAGGAGTTTGCTCCGTCGTCGTCCGCTCTGCCGCCGCTCACGCCGCCGACAAAGCGAGGCAATGCGCTGCACTTTCACATCACACTGCCCCCGGAAGGCAAGGCAAACGGGCCCGTCGGCAAGAACATACCCCTGTCGCCACCAACACCTGTGTCAAAGTTCCTGAGAGGTAAGACTCCGAACACGCCGCCAGTAGCAAGTGCCACGTGTAGCAGATGGTTGCTAGTTACTTTGTAAGCTGTGTGAGGTGACATAATGTAACTGGCAGTATCCCACAGGATGGAGGTTGTTATTGGTGTAGTGTTTGATGAATCCTACCAATATTGCCCCATGGCAGAGAATCGGACTTGTGATGAGGCGAGATGTGTACATGTACACGACTAACGGTATGTGCACATGCTTGCTGCTGTGTATCTCTTAGATGAAGGCATTGGCATCCGTGCACAGCGATCTCCATCCATGGACACAAGCATGTTTTCACGGACAGAACCAAACAATTCAGCAAGCTTCATGTCCGGTGGGGAAGATGTGTTTTCGAGCAAGGAGGCAGCAGAGCGGTTGATGCGAGGAAGGTGAGTATCTTCAATTAACAATTTTAAAAGGATTTGGAAGAAAACTGCAAAAAAAACATAGTCACAATGACGCGTTCATCGAACACTCCTCAATCAACCAGTCAGTATCTTTGTAGCTCGAAGCAGCTGGCGTGGGCAATAAGGCATGTGTAGTGTAGCTTTCTCAAACCAGGGACCACGGATATGTTCAACTAGCATTATTCTGCACGTGATGTGTACTGATAGCAGCACCAAACTGGCTGTACTAGTACTTCAGTACTGGCATGTAGTGGATCATTGCTCCATTGGAAATGAAGTGTTGGTAGCGAGTCTGCTTTGCTTTCTGGAAGAAAATCGCTATTCACTTGAAGTATCCTTTTTTCATGTGCATACTGTACTTTGTTCTGGTGCGTTCTGCACAGGGCTCAGTCTATTGATGCCTCTTTAGACGAGATTGGGCGGCGATCCACTGCAAAGCCGGCAAAGTCCACCGCAGCCAAGGCCACGACGTTAGCGCGAGACGCTGCACCTTCGTATGCCACGCCAACAATGTCGCGCCGAGGTACCGGTGCAAAGGTATGGACACATAATCACGGCCTACACCAAGCGACTGCGAGCTACTAACTTAGTATTGATGTTTTCTTATTCGGTAGCTGGTTATAGCTACCAGTAATGACACCGTCCCTGAAAACTCCATTCGTGCCACTGTTACGCCATACACAGCGTAATTGCAAGACCACGGGTCGGCGTTGTTGGCTTGCCTCACCACTCGAGTCACCAGCACAGAGTCCTTCTTGGAGCCCCTACTCTTCCCATTGTTGTGTTGTCCTGCTACTTCTCTCCTATCTTCTTACTAGTAGGTCGTGTCTTCAGTAAAACAAGAAAGAGTGCAAACTGTACACTATAATATACTCTAGCATCATATAAGGATGCTACTCTTGGTACTGGTGCACACTACACCCGGTGATTTGCTGTTCCTTTGGCGTCATGTGCACAGCTGTCGGACAGCTTTTCGAATCTCTTTGGCAAGCTGTCAACGAAAAAGGAGCCTCGTAAAGTGAAGGTGAGTTGAGTGCTGGGAAGCTCCTCTTGTTCGAAGGAGCAGGTGCCATGCATGACATGTCCATGCTTGCTTGCATCGGGCACAAGAATATGCAGCATGCAAGTAACATCCACTGTACTTGTAGCCCAGGCTTTCCTTCCGAGTTTGATCTCCGTTGTTAGCTGTGGCACCATCACGCTAGTAACGGTTAGATGATGATGCTACTGTAGCTGCAGCACTCACTGTAGCTGAAGCACTCACTGTAGCTGAAGCACTCACTGTAGCTGAAGCACTCACTGTAGCTGAAGCACTCACTGTAGCTGCAGCACTCACTGTAGCTGCAGCACTCACTGTAGCTGAAGCACTCACTGTAGCTGAAGCACTCACTGTAGCTGAAGCACTCACATTACGGCTTGTTATCA
>NC_088646.1:23514355-23889355 GCF_964019385.1 Sycon ciliatum
TCAGGATTCCCTTGGCATAGGAAAACTCTGCTACCTCTCGGTAAAGGCTCTCCACATCCACGTCACACAATAACACCACATCATCAGCACCCAATGCCTGAACAGCACGAATAAGTGCAATCGCACCAGGCAGACCATCCGTCTCCTCATGTGGTGGCTCTAGATGATGTATGTTATGAGAGAGAGAGAGAGAGAGAGAGAGAGAGAGAGAGAGAGAGAGAGAGAGAGAGAGAGAGAGAGAGAGAGAGAGAGAGAGAGAGAGAAAGAAAGGGAGAGCTTGGATACAACTATGAGTCAAGCATGCAAGCATACCTTGTGAACGTTTGAAAAAACTCCCAAGAACTGTTCCATTATACACCGACGAAAGAAAGACACAATGCCATAAGTTTCGCATTGGAAAAACTTACGTCAAGTCTCTTCAAAAATGTTGTGTGGCGGACGTGATTTTAATTTTGCACAGCACAGCCCACCAGACCGATGACCATTCAAGGAGCACAGCTGACGCCAAGGAAAAGTGGCCATGCAAAGGGTCTACCAGGTACAAGTTCAACGGTGTGGATGCTTGAATCGGGGAAATGCACCTTGCAGAAGCCAGGTGGTATTGGCAAACAAAGCATGGTGCAAAGATCAATGTGAGTGTTACTAACCTGGCACACAGGGGAATCCGGTGGCGACGACAACTCGCCTATGGCGAGAAGACAGGGACAGTGCAGACCTTAACAGATCGCCTTCAACCAGGAGATGGTGAGCGCCCCGCTGGCCCGGGTCCCGCAGTATTAGTTCTTCCAGACACTGGATACGCTTCAACACGTCCTGTGCCAGAATGCTGTACACAGCAGGAAGACGTGCTGCAGTGAACTTGATAACTTCCACTGGATGGCTGGTGTCTATGGTTGTGTCCGGCACTGATAACTTGTCGCAGATGAACATTGAGCCAGGATCATGTGTGAAGCACAGCTCCATTCCTGTTTGAAGCAGAACGAGCAAAGAGAGACAGAAGTGTGCGTGTGTGTGTGTTGCAACGCCATGCCAAATATTGTTGACTTTGCGATTTCTCTCTCTTCTCTTCTCTCTTCTTGTCGTTGTCTCCCGCTTCTGGGAGCAGCGTGGCCCGATAGGGTAGCTGTACATAGTAGTAGTAGTAGTAGTAGTAGTAGTAGTAGTAGTAGTAGTAGTAGTAGTAGTAGTAGTAGTAGTAGTAGTAGTAGTGTGTGTGTCTGTGTGTGTGTGTGTGTGTGTGTGTGTGTGTGTGTGTGTCTGTGTGTGTGTGTGTGTGTGTGTGTGTGTGTGTGTGTGTGTGTGTGTGTGTGTGTGTGTGTGTGTGTGTGTGTGTGTGTGTGTGTGTGTGTGTGTGCGGAAAGACCATAGAACATAAGGAAAGGGCTTGCCTATCTTTATTGCCCTCCGCAAGGCATGTGATTCTACTGAAGTAGGGAACGTCTGTGAAGTGTTCTAGCAGCCTCCAGTGTTCCAAAACATCTTCATTGCAATTGGTCTTGTGCGGTAGTTCCATACACCCATGCAGGCAGCTTGGCAGGAGAGTGTATGTGTAACATAGCTGTTCACTATCATCGCTTCCGCGAAGGGCAGGTCTAAGGTGAGGTGTGGTGTGTGTGTGTATGAGTGTGAAAGCAAGCACTTCCCCTTAGTAAATGCTGCCTATGCAATGCATACAAGACAAACACAGTCTTTCGCATTTCCAGATTCCAGACTGCGTTTCAGATGGCCACCCACATCACCCCGGGACTTACCAGCATTTGCTGTTGCAACGGACGACGTGACTCCACACGCCCAGAACACCTGTACATCATCCGCATGACACTGGACACGACCATCGCCAAACTGGCTCACTACTACATTCGTCAACACGGCGGTGCCATCACTGGTGGTGGAGTGATCGATACCGATCCACGCCGGGTCTCCAATGTGCACCGGTATGCCATGGCTAAGCGGGGACAGGCGTGACGCGTTCACCGCGTCGGCCAGTTTCTCTTCCGGCACTGGACGCATGGAGACCACGAGAGGACCGTGAAACGGACCGGCCGGTTTCGTTCTAACGCTCGTCTTGAACATTGGTACGTTCGACCCTTGCTGTATGTGACGGACGGGGACATTCTGTGCCAGCAGCAAGTTTTCCAAGCCAAAGCTACAGCCGAGATAGAACGTCACAATGTCCTCCCATGCATACTCTGCAAGGCTGGGAACGACCGTCATCTTGCCATCCTTGTACACACGATAACGCTGCACATCGGCACTGTAGAGGCAATGCAAGAGAGACTGCACTGCATGAAGAGTACGTAACCGTTATGTACTCTTGATCCCATCAATTGTCAATGATTGAATCAGAGGTGCAACCATCTCTATCTAGAGATGGAAAATGTGAGTCCCACCTCCAATCATTCCCATCAAATTCTATGCTCGAGTCAGGACTGGGCCTTGAGCAGTGCTGATGACCTATGTCTTGCCTATAGACTATAGAGGTTGTGTGAATGATTCCGTTGGGTGAGTCAGCGGAACCGCTTATGGGCGCTAAGTATACAGCGTGAGTCAGCGGATTCGCTTATGTTATGTGCGCTATGCCAGTGTCTGCCCTAGGATTGTAGGACAGCCGGGTACACGTGTACCTGGCGCAACCATTTCAACCGGGTCGGAGCGGGGTACACATGTATTCGACGCGTGCCTCTGCATGATCTGTCACACATACAAGCCATGTAGTCAGTCCTTTCAAAGTTCGAACGTGTAAAGTACCAACCGGGTCACAGGTGACCCGGTACTATATTTTCAACTGGGTACAAGCGCCGCCCAACCGATTACCCGGCTCTGGAGCAGACACTGTATGCATGCGGCGTGAGTCCCTAGTGCAAGTGCAGCGCTGTGCCGCGAGTCCGAGACTTCACCGAAGCATCTCAACTGGTGATGTAATCGCATAACCTCTATAATTTTATACCTTTATGAAATTAAAAAAAATGTCATAGCACAGTGACTATGCCGATTATTCCGCCCGCATGCTGCCGCCACACACTTTCGTGGATGCCATGGGACTCACCGGACATCAGAATCCTGCGCCAGTGGTGGTGCTGCATATTCGCCAGGCTCCGAGCAATACAGAAGCGGACAGGGTGCAGCATTCTGACGACAGTACTGTCTGAAGTCATCGGCGTTTTGTTTCTTGATCATGGCCAGGTTGGCTTGCAGGTGTTTCATGCACATTCCTGACGTGCTGGGGAAGTGGTTGTCTGTACCGTTTCGAAACATCTGACGCGCTTCTCTAGGCGTCATCACATCAAGATTTTCGCCAGGACTACTCATTGCGGTGATCGACATGCCGGTACCACTGCCAGTGACAGTGGTGTGCAGTTCAAGAACAGAAAGAACCAGGGAGATTCATTCATACCAAGGTCAAGGAAATGCCAGTGCCACTACAAAAATCCAACTAATTCCAAGCCTTGCTGAAAATACAGACGTCG
Source organism: Sycon ciliatum (assembly GCF_964019385.1). Taxonomy (NCBI): domain Eukaryota; kingdom Metazoa; phylum Porifera; class Calcarea; order Leucosolenida; family Sycettidae; genus Sycon; species Sycon ciliatum. Next base: position 23,517,823 of record NC_088646.1, read on the forward strand.
CTTGAATCCACAGCCGATCTCGCGTGTGCTCGGCCGCCAAGGCTGCATGCAAGGCCCTACTCTCACGTCATCATGATAATCAGGTCGACCGGTCATTTCCAGACTCCAATCAATCAAAAAATTAAAAATTAGTGTAGAAACAGTTATTTTTGTAAACTAGAATTTTAATTTTTCATACTTCCACCAAGTCACCTTGTAATTGTGGTCTTTGCTTTGTGGATACAATAATGGCTATCTTGTCGGGCCCAGGTCTTCTCTACACGTTACGTTTGCACTGGAAGAAGTCAACTGCAGGTGCTATTGTCTTCGTTGCCGGTGGTTATTATGGAATCGATAGGTTCAGGTAAAAAAATACTCTTTTTCCCTTTCATTTCAAGTCCCTCAAACTATTGAATTCATTTGGCATCGACAAGCAAGGATTTCTCTTGCCAGATCTGAATTTCTAGTAGTCAGTGCTTAGCCTTACAGTTACTTTCCTACAATATCGTATCTGCAGGGCGCATCTGATTAGACGCTCGTACTGCCAGCGTGCAAAGGTGAGTTACACCTATGTAGATACAGCATTGTACACTAAGTCGCAGGTTCCCAGTCACCTATTGAACGCACTGGCAGTACTTCGGTATTCAGTATAATACATTGTACATGCAGTGTACGCGTGAAACAATATAACTTACATCTGAAGACCAAACATGACAGATGCCGATGATCATGCACGCGCATGGCAGTGTCAACGTTTGTATTTGAATTCAAAAATGGACGGATTTTAAAGTGAGGAAATTGAAAGAGCTGTTTCTTCAAACCCGGACACACCTTCGTAGCCATTTGCACATCAGAAAATGTGTTTCGCCTTTTCTCGGATACGACATTTGTTGTATCACTAGGTACATGCGTTTCTGCCTCATTCCACCTAGCTGTTACCTATGCAGAGTTCTCGATGGTGTGTGTGTGTGTGTGTGTGTGTGTGTGTGTGTGTGTGTGTGTGTGTAGATGTAACTTTGTGTGTAGGTGAAAGTGTGAGATTGCTGTCGCTTTATCTCCTTTTTTATTGAATTGCCAGTACATACTGAATTAGCAGCTAGCTGTCACTTGTGCGTCAATGTTCAGAGATCGAAAGAACTTTCGAGTACACTCACATGTTCTTGCACGACCCTCAATGCTGTAGAAAGCTAACTGTGCAAAGTATAATATATGTGCTTGATTGCTGTGCTGCTAATACCCTATGAAGATACTACAGGTGTGTTGCGTGTTTTGCTTGTGATTGTGGTAGGTTTACAGCGAGGAGCTTCTGTCGCATCCCACAGACAACAATCGGCGTATGATGGTCTTCTTGAATCCTGCTGTGGACCGTGGGTAGGTTGAGTGGATGCCAAGCTGAAAATGTCGGTTTTTATTAACTTTTATGCCACTGGTGTTGGTAATGTAATGACATCACTTGACCCCATTGGTTATGTGTTGTATCCAGTACCTCAGCTACAAACTAGTTTCATGCTGTCAATGTAACAATAAACTAGTACATGTACCAGTACACACATATGTACTCACTCAGAAAGCAATGGTGCATGTAAATCCTTTTGTTGTGCAATGGTGGACATCTGTCCCTAGGAATACGCTACAGCTGTTATGTCACTAGCAAACCTCTCATGCCCTTAGTATTGTTGTGTTGTTGTTTGTGTCAGCAATCCCCGCAAGCTCTTTCAAAAGAACGTCGCACCAATACTCCACATGGCTGGCATTGACGTCACGGTTGTTGAGGTGCGTATTAGTACTCCGGGTGAAACTGTCCGTGTTTCAGTTGTGTTCATGCTGGCTATTGTAAACAGCTTGCTTCTAGTGGTTCGCTGGGTTTTTTAAAGTCTGCACAGGAATATCTCTTTGCAGAAGTCATGCCAACAGCCTTATACACACACCCATTAGCTAGTACTGTAGGGATTTCTGGTGCAGATTTCACCTTTGAGCAATATGTTTGATGCCATGCCCGTGAAATTCGGTGCGCAAGAACTTGTGGAGTATGTTGAACGTGATGTTGCCAATGTTCTGCTATCCGCGTGTCTGTTCTATTCCATTGTGCACAGTCTGAGTATGAAGGTCACTTGCGAACACTGATGGGCTACATGGACAAAGGACTAAGTGGCATTGTCATCGCTGGTGGTGATGGTTCCATACAGGAGGCTGTTACCGGCTTGCTACGACGCACAGACGAGGTAGGAACCATGCCGGCCTTTCAGCTGCCGCACTTTCTTTCTACTCTTTTTTTTAATTACAGCCTCCTGTTTGATAGAGTAATGCCAGTAAGAAAACTCCTGCCGAAATGGCATTTAATGCCATTTTGGCAAATAGTAAAGGCACACAAGAACGCTGTTTAATCAGCAAAGTAATTGCTCTGGCAAAGAGAGCTCCATCTCTTATCATGATCATCAGTCCGCGCCTGGCGTCTTGGCAATGCAGTACTGCTGGTACCCCGCATAGATGGCTGATGTATCAGCACCTGGTGCATAGGCGATGGCAGCGATGACTTGGCTCGGATTCCAGCTTACGTTTCTTCAGGCAATCTTCACCTTGGACGTCCTCAGCTCAAGTAAGTTAGTTTCAGAGTTCTGGAAAGAGCGCTTCGGATTTGTGCTACACAACTTCTGCTTGGCAGCTCTTGCGCGGATTTGAACTCAGTAGTGACTGGACTTCACTGGATTTTTCACTGGATTTCATTTGCAATTTTTCCGTGTGCTGGCTGTGCTTTCTTTGTATTTGTAGTCGAGCATTGCGAGTGTTCCGATCGGGATTGTCCCAATGGGCAAGAGTAATTCCCTGGCAGGCAAACTCTTCCGATCGGAAGCGTCGGATGTCAGGTAAGGTTGTGCTCGGAGGGAATTGGAAAACACTGGTCGTCCTTGTGTTATGTATGTATAAGGAGCTTGATTGTTTGCAATATGGAATAGAATGTTAAGGTTGAACCAGCTATGCCTGCAGAATCATGATTAATTTTAGTGTAGCCGCTGTTTGTCCTCTCTTCTTTTTTTTGGAAATGGCAGAATAGCGTGTGAACTGGGGAGGTTTATTCAACCAGTCCTGAAAAGCACCCGCCCTTCTTCCGTCTCCCTATCCTAGCTCTCTGGCTGATACCTGTGTGTACTGTGTTGTTGTGTTTGCCTTGCAGGCGACTCTGTGATGCAGCGTTTTCAATAGTCGCCGGACAGACGCAACCCCTGGATGTTATGTCGTTGAAGTCAGAGGTAGGTGTGCGTCCTACGAACAAGTGTTAACACATTAGCACTCCGTACGTTTAGGACTAGTGCAGTGTAGGCAGGTTAGCAAGGCAACTTAGCTTTTGTGTCTGCTGTGCAAGAACAATCTAGGGGTCTGAGACCGTCTTGTTCAACTCTTCTGATGCTACAGATCAAAATACACGTTTTCCAGTTGTTAGTGCTCTATACACTGTTACTGTATAGGCTCGACTTGTCTTTTTCCTGTAGACAGAGGTGGGCTATGTGTAGGTATGCTACAGTCAACTTCGCTAATAACGACAGCGGATATAACGACAATTCGCGAATAACGACAGAATTTCCATGCCCAGAGCAAAGTCCCATCTAACTGTAATATATATAATGAGACTTCGGGTATAACGACACTTCGCGAATAACGACACTTTTCTGATGCCCCGCCGAGTGTCGTTATAGGCGAAGTTGGCTGTACTTGCTAAGTGCTGTCATGGCTGATTATCATTTGCTGCTGCAGAACAAGTCACAACCAGCCGTGTTCTCAGTGGGACTGCTACAGTGGGGCCTCTTTCGAGATACGGACCGTACCCTGGACAAGTAGGTATTTTTTGCTTGGTTTACTGTGTGGAAACCTTTTGATCTTCTTTTATCGCAATAGCGTCTAACCAAACTGCTATGCCTCTGTCTGCTGTTTCTGGTGTTCTATTGTTCGTGAGTTTTGCAATGCATGTATTGTATGCTTCACGACCAAGGTTTCGTCCTTTTTTCTTTGTCGTCAGGTTTTGGTGGACCGGTCGCTTCCGTGGCTTTTCCGCGTATCTCTGGCGCACGATAAAAGTGAGCTTTCCTTTCCTGAGCCTAGCTTTGCATTCATATGCATTGGCCCTTTTTACCCTGGTCTGGGGGTGGTGCGGTTGCATCGATTTGACCCTGCATTGTGTTGCCATGTTGACTTTTGACTACCATGCTGACCAATGATGTGGAAAGGTTTATCCTGTAAAGTACTGGACTTTCTTTCTCAATAGCAATGCATTCCCCCTTGTGCCTCCTTTCTGACATGGCATATTGTATTCTCGTCTTTTAGGGACCTTGGCCACATCAACGTCATATCTCAGTGACAGTACCGGAGACGCAGGCACAACAAAGTGCTGACCAACCGGGTGCAGCCAGCACGGTGGCGGCTGACTTGCGACAAGGTGTGGACACGGCCGCACTCCAAGTCTGCACTCCACTGGCTTCCGATGACAAGGTACGGGTGAAAGTTGCATCGTAAATGAATTGTTGCATAAGTGCTGCACATGTGTGTCTGTAGTACAGTAAGGGCAGTCCATTGTTTCAAAAGTGCAAACATTATTTCCTGATTATTTCTTTGGGTCCGTCTGATAATAAAAAATTTTCGAAAAGAAATTCCATTAGAGGGGTGAACTGCTGCTCCCTTTTTCGATAAGCTGGGAAGTATTGTTGTCGTCTAGAAATACTATTGGCACAGTGGGCAGTATGCAGGTGTGTACGATGGGGGGGGGGGGGGGGTGAAAAGCAATACAAAAATTGAAAAAAAGTGTTGGTATTTGTGGACAGTCCTTTACTGAATGCCTGGAATTTGGTTTTCTTTGTGCTCTGGTGTGTGTGGGGGGGGATTTGAAGGCAGGTTTCACTGTACATGTGCAACACATTGCACCGTGGTAGTAAGTGCTGTGCCTTGCTCTCTGTTTTGTATGTTCATTGCAGCTTGACCAGATAACGATGAAAATCTGGCCGGCAAACGTAAACAAGAATTCGTTCATTGGCTACGGGTGAGTAGTCCTTTGTAGCTATTGTAAGTCTGATGTGCTGCTAGGGCTGCTGTTGTTAGAGATGGTGGTGCAGCTGCTGCTGACGATGGTGCAGCCATCATGCGGATAAAAAAATGAGCTCGCATGCTCACACTACCTGATGTTAAGGTAGCTCAAACCACTTTGGAGGTGAAAAAAAAACTTTTACAGAAGAAGTGCTGTTTTCTCTGTTCTATGTTGTTCTCTTGCATGCATGGACTGTGGAAATGATTATTCTTCTGTTAAAGTTTTTTCAGGGCCAAAGTGGTTCGAGCTACCTTAAGCCACTTCCCTGTGTCTGCACACAACCAGGCTACTGGTAAAGTCGCTGGTGAGCGCCTACCTACCACGTCAAACCTTTCCGCGATAGCTGTGCTGTTGGACCCAGCTTCCACTGTTAGCTGCTCTGCCTTGGCATAGTGTCCCTTCCAGATACTTTGGGGAAATCCCGCGCATACCAGGTGGAGCACTTACACGTGATTTTACAGTACATGTTTTCTCAACTTGTGCAGTGTGAGTGACCTTCTTACTCTAAGTATCGTTTAATTTGTACAACCTGGTTTGGCCTCTAAAATAGCATGTTTTCTGTCTGTCTGATAGCTGGAGAAAACACGTTCTTCGTCAGCCAACAGAAGGTAAGCCATAGGCTAATCCTGCATATAGGGTTAACTTGAGATGCGTAGTGCTGCAGTGCAGCTGGGGCCCAAGAAATCCATTTCTCCCCGTGCTACTTGGCCGCAGGAACTAATGCACTAATGAATGTACTGTATGTGGGCATGCATGCACTGATGCTGCACGTGGGCCTGGATACAGCACGGTTCGCTTTTTACAAGTACATGCAGTCAGGTACAGAATGGGGTTTGGAAGTTGGACTATCCACAGTCATTTGTCTCTCCTTAGTCTTGAGTATGTCTGTCTCTCTGTGTGTGTGTGTGTGTGTGTCTCTCTCTCTCTCTCTCTCTCTCTCTCTCTCTCTCTCTCTCTCTCTCACACACACACACACACACACACACACACACACACACACACACACACACACCTTGACCTTGACATACAGCTGCCGTTAATTAAACGGCTAAGCTGCCCTCATGAGTAGGGGAACAAAGGGGTAGCATCGCGGCGTCGCGGCAGAACATCCGGCCTCATGCCGTTGCAGATCCTGCTGTCTGCGATGTCTCTCGCCGCACGCACAGCAGAACTTGAACTCAAGACGCTCCCTCGCTGTTGGTCGCTTGCCACGCTCGCAATTGTGCCGTTTAAATCCAGCAGCAGATCGAAAGCACCGGTCACATGACGGGCAGTGGAATGGGCAACAATGCACACACACATGCACACTTGTGGATACCATTGCAGGATACTGTTAGTGCTTCCTAAGACTGTTCTTTTTGCTGTGTGTATGTGGGCACATGTGGGTGTTAGATTTACCCACAGCATTTGAACTCACTGGCACAGAGTTTCAACTCAACCTTCCCGAGGACGAGGTGAGGAGGAGCAACAAACAGTATAGCATTGCAATGTGTGCATGTTCGTGTATTCTTTCGGGTATAGTTTTTGGCCAATGAAATCCGTCAAGGCGAGTCAAAAGCAATGCCGGGCTCTTGCAGCCCTCAGCTTGTACTCCAAGGTAGCTTGCACAATAATGCACATGCAGTGCTGACCAAGTGCATGACCACACGCATGCTACTCTCTATTCGTACCCTGGATGATGTTACTAGAAAGTTAGTTTAGGCCAAAACAAAAGAATGAAAAGGGAAGACTGTACTTTGTTCAAAAGCTGTACTTGGTGCTAACCGTTCCTCCCTTTGTTTATCTCCTCATGTACTTGTACTGTGACTACTTAGTGCAACAATTAAGTTCTTTTTCGTTTTGTTTTAACATCAGCTGGTGTATTGCTCTGTGTTCCATCTGGTTGTGTACAGGTATCATGGTTCAGCATTGATGGAGAGATGTACGAAGCACAGTCCGTGAAGATCACGCTGCTACCCAAGAAACTGAAGATCTTTGTACCGGAGAGATAGTACGTGGAAAGTGTACATGATCGAGTAGATGTCGATCAACATGAGTGGCTGTAGGTAGCTGCCGTGCAGCACCTGAAAGTCCAGACATCAGCTCTCCAGAACCGCTGTCCTCACACGTGCAGGCACGTGAGCGTCAATTCTGAGAATCGCCTGGGCCGTATTGCAATGTCTATTATAGCTCTGCGCAGGCTTCCACATCGAAGTACTTATGCTCACTGGCGCCTCTCTCAGATATGCCAGTAGCTTCGCTCGGACTCCCATTTATGGTTCCATGAACTTGGCCATAGAAATCTTGCCGGCAAAGTTCACCGTGACCGGATTCGTGCTATGCAGCCCCTGCCGAAATTTGTTGCCAAACAATTGGCAACTGGCCAGCGTGGGTCACCATTGCTCTTCAACCAGCATGCCAAGTTGAATGGAAATGGAGTGGATATTGCTTTATCAGTACGCTCTGTTCAACATGGTTATTGACCACCCCGCTGCTGACCTGATATCATCGTATTGATCTCGTCATGAAACCATTGATTGCATGCTAGACTTTGATGATATTCTTTTCTTTCCACGAAATAGAGGCCGAATAATTCCATAACTATCGCAGTCTTCTAGCTGTGCTTACTCATGACACTGCCAACTATCAAATGTGGAGTGGAAGGCTTCATTCATAACTCTTTCCCTTCAGTATTTTTTACTTCTACCTCGTTTTTCATACTCAACTACTTTGGCATAAGAATGGTTCACCCTTCGTGTTGTTATACTCCACACAGGACCATACAGTCGTAGTGGATGAAATCTGGGCTCGTGGACGAGTATGTCAGCGCCCTGCACCTGTGCACAGCCCAGTATTTCACACTCACAGCCTGGGAATGGGGCAAGGTGCTGCATGATGCCCAGTTTACTGCTAAATGAGTAATGCAGTCGGATTTCAATGACCAGTATGCCTGCATGTGTACTGTGTGGTGCTGCATAGCCGGTGATCTCCCATCACTCGCGCACTCAGTTTCTCCACTCCAACTTCCAAGTCGAGCAGACCTTGATGCCCCCCCCCCCCCCCCTACACTACAGTAAAGTGTCAGTTGTGCCGCCCAACTCAGCTCATGTGCTCCATGGCATGCAACACACAGCACAGTACATTTCTAAAGCAAGCGGTCGGATTTCACAGACCAGCACTTGTCATGTACAGACATCGACCTCCTGAATCAAATGGAGCTGCATGTGTTCACCATATTCACGCACAGTCCAATGATTCACGATATGTTGGGTGAGGGATGGGTCATTTTACCAGGGCGCAGTAAAATAATTATAAAATACAGTGTTTAAATACATGTACAGTACTCAGTAGAGTCGCGCGTCCAAGAACGTTGTTTCCAAGGGGTTAGCCTGGGACGTTCTTATTTTTCCAGCAATCTGGCTGCGTTCTTATAGCATGTTCTTAGAAACAATCCGTACTGGATCATATGTATCCCACAAGCTGCCAGAAAACCAACACCGCCGTTCTTAGCTTCAGGCTGTGGCGTTCTTAGCATTTCAGGCTGGACGTTCTTGGGCTCCACGTTCTTCAGCGCGCGACTCTACTGTAGTACGCCCTGGTTTGTGCAGCGCACTGAACTTTGTTTATACGGGTTCTTGCTATCATCAGCAGGGCACAGCTCCTTGTACCACAGCAGAACCTCCAGTGCTGCCAGGCTACACTACAACTTTCAACCGGAACTACACTGTAGATACCCAGTTATTGCCTCTGGCTCCCTGATACTCACATTTATACCGGTGTCGCTGGCCCGGGCCATGATCACGATCGTGCCATGCTGTCTTCCTAGATGCTACGATTCTCTCCTCCAAACCAGGCAGTGTTTTTTTCCATGTAAAACTGCATGCATGGTGTATGTTTATAAATTTTCTACACAGGCAGGATAACCGCGACTTCTCCCTTTCAGTATATGTACATGAGTTCCTTGTACACACAAGCAGAAAAACCGTCAGAGATCAAATTCCATTACACAGTGTTTCACCGTTGAAACACTGTGTAATGAAATTTGATCTCTGACGGTTTTTCCGCTTGTGTGTGATGAAGCTCTGCCTCGCTTGCATTGAGCACTCTCCGCAGTTTGAGACCATTCCCTTGTGTGAGTTCCTTGTACATGTACTTGTATTACCGAGGCAAGAGTACATAACCACCTTACTAGCTTAATACTAATGGTAATGCTGATGCATGTCCAATGTCCACACAGTGAAACTTATTGTAACCACTGTACATTGTAGTATTGACATTCCAACAAGGTGACTCACTCCATGCTATCCTCTTCCGCTACTGTAATGACGACAGCGTAGTCAGAGACTGTACTGATGTCGATGATTCCCTGATTTCCCTCCTGACCTGTCGATCGACATGCAGACCATGAAAGGCATGATGACTGGCCTCCACTGACTGCAATCACGGTCATATCTTTCTGATCGGCATGGTGTAGCTGTTCAGTACGATCGTCATTTCTATCTCCTCTGCAATCAGTTTTTCAATCCATGATGACAAGCTTGCCCTTATATAGCCTATTGGGAATTTCGCCATGACAACTAACTTTATCCTCAGAATCGAGACCCAAGATGGCGGAGAATAATGCTGGAACTTCGAAAAAATAATTATTATCTGGACGTGGCCGGCCATCATGCAGGAAAAGTAACGCATGCACTTGATCATCATCACGTTGAACTAAACTTGAAGCGATTTTGTTTGAAACTGCTGAGGCGGTGGTGTCCATTCCTATTTTCTGTCCGCCAGTTGTGGCCCTTCGAGAGTTCTGCCTTTGCCAGCTGAGGTTGTAGAATTGCGTTTCGGGCCTGACTTTGCTCCACGGGCTGTATTGAGGTGAAGCCTTTGTTCTCACTTTGGTCATGGCCTCCAATGGAGAAGAGGCATCGGACAAGAATGTTGAACGGTGGAAGATCAAGAAATTGATCAAGAGCTTGGAAGCAGCACGAGGGTACGGGCTGAAATTACTCAATCTGTTAGATTTGTGGAGGGCTCGGAGCTTGCTATTGGGTTGCCACCTGAAGGGAGAACTTGTCTTTGTGGTGTGTTTATGTGTGTTGTCGATAAGTGCGATACCTTGATGTGAGAAACCAATGCCGAACGGGGTGGTTGGAGCGTTTGTAGAGGGGTGGTTGCAACAAGGGCTATTGCTGAGAAACTAACAAACTAACAAATCAGCATTATCGATTAATAGAATTGTCTGCTGAACCCCTTTTCCCTTCTATTAGTCTGTACATTGCCTGTTCTAGGCTGTTTGTTGAGAAAAGCGAAAGGTCCCATTATCTAAGCTTGTCTCCGGGACGTTAACTGTGTGCAGAAGATGCATGTGACTGCATTGTATTTTCTGCCTCTGTTTCTATAACTGATTCCAAGTAAATCAAAAGTAGAAAAGTTGACAATTAACAAGCATCTTGTTTTCGTGCCAACTTGCTTGTTGCCACTTTCCACAATGAAGCTGGGGTAAATGCATCGTACGCTCAGAGCATCAGGTTCACAATAGAAATTCACTCTTCTAAGTCATGACAGTTTAGACATCTAAGTTGCTACTTCCCCAAACATTACCTTTTAGTACATGCATTGTGATTGTAGTAATTGGGGCAGAAACATCACCCTAGCTTTCCATGTACAATATAAATCCCTGAACGGTGACAGTGTCTGTTCTTCTGAATGCTTGCTGTTGGCTGTGCCATTTTGAAGTTGTCTGCTCATGAGCATGCATGCTAAGGTAACACCGGGTATCTCCCCTCAAGTACTCCAAGTGTACTACCGGCACTGCTGTAATGAGGACACACACTTCTGTTTTGAAAGCATGACCATAGATGTGACACATGCATTTCGTTATGTGTTGTGGAAATGTGCAGAAATGGCACCAGCATGATTTCTTTGATCGTGCCACCCAAGGATCAGATCTCTCGTGTTGCCAAGATGTTGGCTGACGAGTACGGTACTGCTTCGAACATCAAGAGTCGTGTCAATCGGTAAGGAAGCAATCTTCTGCCTACCTCATCTCATCAAATAATTGCACGTGTGTTGCAGATGTCACCAATTGAGTCATAGTGTTAAACAAATTAGAGGCCTTGAATCTTTTTTTGTCGAAATCAAAATATTTGCCGGGTTTGAAGGAGGGAGCAGGTGTGTTGCAGTGGCATTTAAAAATTCGTGTTTGTGAGGATTCTGCACGGGCAGGATCACTGGCCACGTATGCTGGCTTCATTTCCCTCCTAGATCCGGAGGTTGACATTGATATTAAATATTGAATAATGATACTCCAAAGTAACTTTATAGTTGTGCTGCTTGACAGTCCGTCGACGCCACCTCACGATGGCAATATGTTTCTTAGGATTTTGCAAACATAATTTTCTGTGTGCTTAAACTGCTTATTCTTATGGACATGCCACCACTGAACTCATCTCTGGCTCTTTTGTTCTGTGCACCTGCAGATTGTCTGTACTGGGTGCTATCACATCCGTACAGCAGAGACTCAAGCTGTACTCAAAAGGTACGTGTGGGCCAAAGAAGGTGTACCTCCGCCGCAGCTTTCATGCATAACTGTCCTATCCGAGCTCACTGCCCAAAAATTTCCCAGTGATTTGTTTCACTTTCGAAAGGGAATATGGGTGGCAAGCAGCATAGGATGTTGAAGTGCCACTGAGCTCCATTCGCCACTCTGGCTACTTCTATGACCAGCATTGTATTTAGTTGATTTGAACGTTTTCTCGTGGCTATCTTCCGGAAAGGATCACCACAATGAATTTCGAAAAAGCACACACGTGGAATATATTGTCAAAAGGAAGACGTTTATTGTAACAACACAGCAGCAAGGGAATGATTCTATCACATACCGTAATGTCGCGTATAAAAGCAGGTGCTTACAGCCGTGTAAGCCGATATCAGTGCTAGGCTTCTATTCAAGTCAGGCTTCTATTCAAACCACGTATCTCGATGTATGTCAATACTAAACTAGGCTTATGTGCTGACAGTGTATCTTAAAAATCAGGCTTGTATTCAAAACAGGCTTCTATACAAAATGGGCTTTATACAAGACACTACAGCAGTTACGTAAAATAAAATGTAACGGTAAAGAGTTTCAAAGTTAACATTACCAGTGTGTGTGAGGTGCTAGGTAACTAGTGTTGAGAATTATTCCTTTATTGTATTGTTGCATTAAATGTCTCCCTTTTTGACAATATATTCCTCTTGTATGCTTAGTTTTTCTCTGCTTCTGGAGCAAAATGCACACCTGAAATTGCTCCTTTCCCTCGTCTGAATACACGAGCTACCTTGTGGGTGCCAGCCTTTTTTCTCTACCGATGCAGGTATTCCTTATAACGCATTTTGTATTTCCTCTATCGCTGCTACAGTTCCAACGAATGGCTTAGTGGTGTACTGCGGAACTATTGTCACCGATGAAGGCAAAGAGAAGAAGGTCAACATCGACTTCGAACCTTTCAAGCCCATCAACACTTCACTCTACTTGTGCGACAACAAATTCCATACAGAGGTGAGTTGAGATAAACCTGCGAGCGTACACCACTTGGTTTTAGTTGCTTGCAGTGTGTTGATAAAAATGATCGGCAAGGTCTAGGGCATGCAGCGTAGTGTGTTGGCTGTTCGCACTTGACTTCCTTGCCTTTGTAGTAAGTACCAAGAATACGTAACCTCCAAGAGTAACTGCGTGTACAATAAAGTACTGCGAGAGCGCCCCACCTTGATTTTACAGCCAAGGGAAGATAGTCGTATGGCAGAGTGCTACTAAGTTTGTACGGTGTGAGAATCTTAGTCTACTAAGGTCACACTTGGCATGCTTTTATGTGGAGCTCGCATCCGCTCGAAGGTGAACTGGGTACGGATTGACTGCACAACGTGCACTGTGTGTACATGGTCCTTGTCGTATGACCTACAGACAGGAAACCACCTCCACAAGACGACCGTGAAAGGACGGGATGGGGGGGGGGGGATGCTCTCGCGGTACTTTACGGTACAACCTCTATCCAGTGCTGCGGAGGCAGACCTTCACGTCACGTTACGTAGTTCAAAGGTTCATGCTGGCAACCAGTGCAAAGTGACCAGCAGAGAGTTGAACCCAAAGCAGGGTTGCATATAACACTGTATCTATCATGCACAGGGTGCAAATAATGTGTACGGGTTTGTCACGTGATGTGAAGTCGTGCCGTTGCTAGGCAAAGCCCGATGTTGCCAGTGAAGCTTCGATTTTTTGCCGCAAAATTTTGCTGGCTGATCGTCGATATTTTGCTTTCATTTTGCCAGGCCACTCGATATTTTGCTCCAAAATTTGTGTCACGTGTGGGAAAGCTGACCGAAAGTGGGTCACGTGTTGGCAAAAACGAGAAAAAGTGAGTCATGTGTTGGTAAAACTGTGCGAAAATGAGTCACGTGGACCGTATAAGTGTAAAATCTCCCAATTTCCAGCAAACACATCGATATTTTGCTCCGTTTTGCCAGCAAATTCCCTTTCAAAATTCTTCGATATTTTGCTGGCAGAATTGCTAGCAAAATCGGGCTATGCCTAGGGCCCGTTGCAGGCCCGATAACTGTAGTTGCACACTCTTGTGGGCCATGTACTCTTGGTATTACATGTACCTATTGGTCAAGTAGTAGTGTCTTGATTCTAGCAAATCACATTACATGTACTATGGTGGCAGCCGATCACATTGCGCTTAGCAAAGCTAAAATTGCACCTTCTCTACCCTGACAGGAGCGACGTCATTTGTGGCCTCTACCTCCAGGCGGCGAGCACTTATTGACAAACTCTCGGCGGTTATTTTCAGTAGGCACCAGCCAGTACCAGTCCCGTCCTTGATTCCATCAGCAGAGCATAGAAAGTTTGTTTATGGATGGTAAACATGCTGCTTCATTCAGTCGCTAACAGCTGGCTTGGCTATCAGAGATCACCATAGATGCTCTCCTGCGGCAGCTCGGAAGTACGGAAAAGGCTGGGATTGGGATTTGTCGGCTTCATTGTTAGCTAATCAGGAATACACTCCAAGTGTCTATTCTTGTGCTGGAGTAGCACGTCCATACTCTCGCATCATGGTTGATTCTATTCCTCTTACAATGCATATGTTTCTATATGCTTTGTTTTGATAGGCACTTAACGCCCTGCTTGCTGATGACAACAAGTTTGGCTTCATCGTAATGGACGGTAACGGCTCGCTTTTCGGTATTCTGTGTGGAAACTCCCGTGAAGTACTACACAAGTTCACTGTTGACTTGCCCAAGAAGCACGGTGGGTGAAGGACTCTGTCTAGATTCCATTGCTATTATCGTATGTGTAGTAATCCACTTCACAGAGACTTTTCAGTTGTTTTGGACCTCTTGTCTTATCTTTTTTTTTTGTTGTATCAGGCTAACTCGAATATGTGTTTCTTGTTCCCTTGCACAGGCCGTGGTGGTCAGTCTGCTCTTCGTTTTGCTCGATTGCGTATGGAGAAACGTCACAACTATGTACGAAAGGTCGCTGAGACAGCTGTGCAGCTATTCATCTCCAACGACAAGGTAAGCATTGTGCTTGCTCTACTAATCCCGATTTGGTGAGCTCTGCTGCGTGGTTATTGAGTGGGTATACCTACGGATATCGTTGTGCTAGGTCACTGAGACCAGGGGCTTGCTTTGGCAACTGGTTCTGCACACTGCTCTCTCTCTATCTCAATCTCTCTCTCTCTCTCTCTCTCTCTCTCTCTCTCTCTCTCTCTCTCTCTCTCTCTCTCTCTCTCTCTCTCTCTCTCTCTCTCTCTCTCTCTCTCTCTCTCTCTCTTGCCCTCAGTCTTGTATCACGATGCTAATAATTATATGTACTGAAATGAGCCACTCCTGACCTCTGCGTGTATGATGTATGTCTTATTGTGTCCCATAGGTCAATGTAACCGGGCTAATCTTGGCTGGTTCAGCCGACTTCAAGACAGAGCTTAGTCAGTCAGACATGTTTGACCCAGTAAGTATGCAGTTGCCATACCGGTCAATGTCTTCCTTCCTAAAAGAGCTACTTGGCGTGCTGTCTTATTTTGACTTTGTTCCTTTCGTCGCTGATGTCCTCTATTGTTCTTCATAGTATACTAGTATGAGCAATAGTCAGTTGTGCTTTTGGCTGCCGTGGTTTGAGTGCTAACAGTGCCTGTCTGTGTCATAACTGCTCTTCAGCGTCTGCAAGCCAAGATACTCAAGCTTGTTGACGTATCCTATGGTGGCGAGAACGGATTCAACCAGGTGAGAGCCAAGACAACTAAAACAGAATGAATGTCCAGTTTTCATTTGGTATTGTGACTCGTCGGGCGTCCAGTGATTACCATGCCGTCTATTGAATTGAGGCGTACTTAAACTCCACTGAATGGTTTGCACGCTGCCATATGAACTGAATCTTGCTCATGGACTTCTTCATCGGTTTGTGCAAAGACTGTCAAAATACTGTAGTGGTTATTCCAGTGAATCATGCCCATGTGCTTGACCTGTGTTCTATTGAGTAGTAAAACCCGTGTTCTAAATTAGTGTAGCGCTAGCTACATGCCACCTACTAGAACTATACACCCCGACTCAGTTTGAATAGCCTCTAGACATTATAGAGCTTTTTAAAGGTTGTACCAACAGTCACTTTTTGGGGTTGCGTGCGAAAAAATTTGAATCGCTGGTGAACAGGCGAAGCCCAGTTCACGTTCACTTTGTATGGGAATGGATGCGTGGAGGTGAAAGAAACAGTAGAATGGCGCTCCACTTGATGTCCGACGCTCGTGTTGAGTCAGAGCAGTTGCCAGGAAGGCCTTCCATGGCTTGGGCAAAAAGAACAAGCTTCAGAATGGCTCCAAGCGCTGGTGGAGACAAACCTGTCACATTTCGTATACTTTTCAATGCATTTTGACATGCGACCTGTTAACCACAATCTCGGGGTGATCGCCAAGGCGGTGGCGGGAAAGGTGTGTCCTTGAAAAAGCTCTATAGCTCGTGAGTGTGGTCTGACCGAAGTTCTGTTTACCCTCTGGTGGGTTGGGTGTTTCCTGCTTGATAGGCCATTGAGCTGTCAGCTGAAGTGCTGAGCAATGTCAAGTTCATTCAGGAGAAGAAACTCATCGGTAAGCATGCGTGTGTGTGTGTGTGCGCGCGCTCCCGCTTCTGTATGTGTGCATGTATGTGCACATTGTGCAATCTATTTTACTGGTGATGAGCAGTTCTGTACATTACTCAAATGATCCACTACCATGGTGGCCAGGCCAGCAAGGCTACGTATGTTGCTGACAGTGACGTTTTCGGTGAATATTGTAGTGTACGTCCGGGAGATTTGCCCCTGATCAATATTATCTAGTCCCTAACCAAGACTATGCACCTGTGGTTGTGGGCCAGTATGCGGTGCGCTGCCTTCAATCAAGAGTACATAACCCCCCAGAGTGTGCAACGCCGATCCAGCTCTGTGTAGGGTCTTGGTCGAGCGGAATCGGATCTTCTGATGTCATGCGTACACTTCACACCAGCGCAAGGCCGGTCTCGAGGCAGGGCACCATTGTTTTTGATCCAAGAGTACCCGCGACTCCCCGGGTTCCCCTCAGATGTGTACGGTATTATGACGCAAAGATCCGATTCCGCTCGACCAAGACCCTATGCAGAGCTGGATCAGGCGTTGCACACTCTGGGGGGTTATGTACTCTTGCTTCAATGTGTCACTTACCTGCATCATGCCCTGTAGCCATGTCCTCGAGACCCATGATCTCTCGTGCCCAGCACACCTGCTTTTGCTTGATTCGTTCCAGTCCCGCCCAATCTGTACATTCTGGGTGTACGGATTTCACTCCAGTCCGAAAGGTAGTTTTTAACCTGTTGGGAAGGTGTACCTTTTTGATTTTCTGCAATTCGCAGATGAAACTGCATGGTGTAATGAAGGCAGCGTGATGCGCAGCTGGACCATATTAATATACAGTGATCACACTTGCATACACTTTTTAAGTCTTGGTTGTGGGCTCTTGGATTTTTTTCTCTTATTCCTGATATGTCACTTGTGTTTGTAGCTTCGCAGCGTGTTGCGAAAGCTTTCTTCCAAGCCCCCCGCCCAGCACAAGAGCATATAGGGCCTGCGATGTGAAGCAATTCCCCTAATTGCAATCTGTGTGTGTGTGTGTGTGTGTGTGTGTGTGCGTGTGTATATGTGTGTTCTATAGGCCGTTACTTTGATGAAATCTCGCAAGACACTGGAAAGTACTGCTTTGGAGTTGATGATACGTTGCGGGTACGTTTTCAATTCCTGTGTGTGTAGTAGTAGTAGTCGTGTGCGTTCCGAAGTGTGCCTATTTGTGGCCTTCTGTTCATGTTTGATTGTATTAGAACCAGGTCCTGTCCGTGGCTTTTTCCCTTTGGTCAGTGCACATGTACAGTGCTGTTCCATGAAATCCTATTGCGTAAGTCGTAGTACACGCAGGACGCTGTCCAGCCCTAAACCTGATAACACTGGGATTAAACTTGTGCAGGTCGCAAACTTGACTTACCGTAAAGTCGCGGATAAAAGCCGGGCTTATAAGCACATAAGCCGCTTTCTGCATCAGGCTTTAATGCAAACCATGCATATATGCACCACACTTGCATAGAAGCCAGGCTTCTACGCGCGACACGCGTAGATCTACCACTGACTACCGGCATGGCGGCAGTTTTACTATGCACTGTACATAGCACATGCACTCTTGACCTACCCGATCCGCGTTTGCATAGAAGCCAGGCTTCTACGCGCGACGGGCTTATATGCATTTGACCCGTTTGATTTTCAGGCTTCTGTCCGCCATGTGCTTGTATGCAAACCCGGCTTTTATCCACGACTTTACGGTACATGATTTCATTGAGCAGCACTGTAGTTGGATTCTAGTGGCATCTTTCGTAGGATGGTGATGGCACTGGTTGCTTTGTGAGCCACTGTCAATTGTTTTCTTTGTGTCATTGTCATTTTTCATTTTCTCCACAGGGTTTGGAGCTGGGTGCTGTAGAGACACTCATTGTCTGGGAAAACTTGGACGTGACACGCTTCTCGCTGATCAACCATTCTACAGAAGGTGAGCGACTGGTTATTGCATTTGGGTGCTCTGTTGTCTGCCAGCATGTGCTGTGGCTGCTGGTATTGGCTTCTCATAGACAAATGTGACATATATCCATGACTGTTGTGCTGTGGGGTTTCTCTCGCAGAGATCCTGCAGTGAGAACATTGTTATAGACAAGCTACTGGTTTCAGCTAACTCTTCTGGAAAGGGCTGCTTCTTATGGTATTTGCTTTTGTCTGCGAGCACTTAGGCAGGCTTTCTCGTCCTGGAAAATCATGTTGCCCCGTCCATAGTACATATGCATGATCCTTGCTTGGTTGGTATCAGGGAGTAGTAAAATACTACTCCCTGATTGGTATTTGTGTCTTATGTACAGAACCACCTGGCTGCCTTGCAACTCATGTTCATGCCTTCTTCATCTAAAGCAGGACTAAATATCGTTCCATGTCGAGCTAAAATCTGTTCTAGTCCTGTAATTGTCCTGTGGGAGTTTGCTGATGATTGTTGTATTGTTACTTCCCTGTGGTGTAACTTTCTATTATTGCAGAGGAGAGGATTCTGCACTTGAGCCCTGACCAAGAAAAGGATAAGACTCAATTTGTGGACAAGGAGGTATGTAGATTTATATTCATTTACTCTCACATGCTGTTCTATCTACACATTGAGAATTTGGTGTCTTATGTGTCTCATTTGACTTTGCTTTGAACTGGACATGTTTGGTTGCAAAGCCTGTTTTCTGCCCTGCGTTGGATTGCTGAAATCAAGAGTACATAAGGCCACAACAAAAAGATTTCGTGTTTCCGGTCGGCACCCCCCGAAAAAAATACGCCCGGTCGGTCGGAAAATTATTATTTTTTGGTTTGAAAGTTTATTTCCCTGCTGTATTCATAGACATGAGACACGTCTTCCCACTTGGAGTTGGCAGGTGATCCCGCTTCGCTGCTGCTCCCAGAAGCACATCGAATGCCGAGGGACGGTCAGGGCACGGTCGCTTGGCAGCAGGAGCTACGTCCACCAAGCGAAAATCCAGGAAACGGCATCCAAATTCGACAACAAGGCCGACAGTTTCAGTTACCTCTACATCTTTCCACGTTCCTGCCCCACCATTGCTGCTTGCTGTAGCTGCGACAATCCACTCTAAAGACGTGACGTCCTCAGGCAAGCGAGGCTGCACTTCCTTACAAAACAACTCCTTCAAGGTGGTTTCATGGGAGACGTGAACTATCCTTTGCTGAAGAAGACACTTCGCACCCCGCCAGCACTGGACACAAAGCGGGCTGCTCTGAGCAGCCATCGTCAGCACTGGACACAAAGCGGGCTGCTCTAAGCAGCCATCGTTCTTGGCGACCTTTTCTCCAGCTCCGGAATTTTCGTCTCTGCATTCAGTCAAACTTTTATTTCGGTTCGAGCAAAGCAACACAATGCTTTCAGTGTTTTTGCTTGTTTTTCTTTGTTTTTTTGTACTTGTAAACCAAAAAAATCCATAATTTTTGAAAAAACTGACCCGGTCGGCCGACCGGAAACACGAAATCTTTTTGTTGTGGCCTAACCCCCCAGAGTATGCAACGCCTGATCCAGCTCTGCATAGGGTCTTGGTCGAGCGTAATCGGATCTTTGCGTCATAATACCGTACACATCTGAGAGGAACCCGGCGAGTCGCAAGTACTCTCGGATCAAAAACAATGGTGCCCTGCCTCGAGACCGGCCTTGCGGTGGTGTAGAGTGTACGCATGGCATCAGAAGATCCGATTCCGCTCGACCAAGACCCTATGCAGAGCTGGATCGGCGTTGCACACTCTGGGGGTATGTACTCTTGCTGAAATAATGCATTAGCCTTTATCTGTGCATAGTACCAAGAGTACATAACCTCCCAAGAGTGTGCAACTCTGCATATGGGGTCTCCGACGGCGAAAACTCACATCACGTGTCTCAGATACGTTTCGTACTATGTACGAACGAAGGATAGCGTGCGCGGAATCCGAATATCTGCCATGATTATGCGGGGGATATGCATACGCGCAGTGAGTTTCTGCCAGAGAGTGCTTTTTTTATCACTCCGCTGCTCGCTAAAAACGGGCTGAAAGCGTACAACTGCGACAGTGCACCACGTGATATGAGTTTTCGCCGTCGACGTACCCCATAGAAAGGGTATCAGGAGTTGCACACTCTTGGGTTCTTAGTATACTCTTGATAGTACTATGGCAAGGCTTGGAGTTTCCTGCTGTTGGTCCTTTTTTATCTCTCTTTGGTATTAATTGCACTGGAGTTCAAGCTTGTTTGAAGATTGCTTTATCCCTTGGTATCAACTTTCCTCTTTGCTATTGTGCACTGATAGACTGGAGTTGAATTGGAGCTGCAGGAGAAGATGCCTTTGCTCGAGTGGCTGGCAAACAACTACAAGAAATTTGGTAAGCATGGCGTAAAATATATGTCCACAGCAGAATGCACTTTCAAGCTTGTATTGCTGGGGAGATTATGTTGGCTATTTGTTGCTGCGGTGTTGTCTTCTTGTCAAATTCTTGAATTTCTGTAATTTTGTTCCAATGATATCCTTACAATGCTTGTTGTTTTTAGGTGTGGAGTAAGCAATATCTCATTGTTCTCTCTTGCAGGCACAACTTTGGAAATCATCACCGATCGCTCTCAGGAAGGCTCGCAGTTTTGCAGAGGATTTGGTGGCATTGGAGGTATGTCACAATCATGTCTAAAGTGTTATTTCACTTTATCATAATTATAGAGCCTGGCGGGTACAGTGTGCTCAACGTGTCGTATATGATAGGCAGTTGTGAACAGAACAATCATGCCATTGCAAGTACATATCTCCTACGTGTTCTTCAAACAAATACCTGGCATCTGGTGTGCATTGGTGTCTGAGTGGAGTTTGGTTTGGTTTGATTGATGTTGGCGAATAACTTTGGTCCCTAATATCAGCGTATGGACTGGCTTTTGACGCTTGTTCATGCAGGTATCCTGCGTTATCGGGTTGACTTCCAGTCAATGGAGACCGACGATATTGACTTTGGCGACGACGATTATGACCTTTGAAGGTCCTACTACGCAGCGCTCCGCGGGTGTGAGGTTGGTGTTTTCGTTCGCGGAGAGCAAGCTGGCTCGCGTTTCAGCTGGTGGCACACCGCTGTGTGCCAAAATGCTATGCCGGCAAGCGTGCAAGCATACCTGTATCTAATACAGCAGCACATCTTCTTACCTTGCGGCTCTCCGCCGTTATCATTTGTGCCACGACTCGTGGTACCACTCTGGACTAGCTCCGCTGCTGCTGATGCTGTGCCGGCGCTCGTCGCGGCTTTTTAAGTAAGTTGTGCGTTGCAGAACGTCCACGAGGTCCCCACGACCAAAGCGGGCGTGCACTCTAAAGTCTATTCTCAGTACGTTCTTGTTTTGGTTTTGGTTTTCTTCGGAGGGCATGGAATGCCAGGCAGTTCATATGGAATGCCAGGCAGTTCATAGTTTCGTACTGTGCTAGTCTTCCTTCGTTCAGTCCTTTTCCGTCTGTCTGTTTCTTTCTTTCTTTTTACTGATGTGGACTGTCATGCTATGTTTGCGCTGCCAAAGAGGAATGCCCTAACATGTTGTCTTCTTTCTCTTGCACACGTTGCTGTAAGGATGTCTGCCATCCCTGTTCCAGACCCGTTGTTCGGGTGACAGTAAAGTGTTGTGCCCATCAGTTTTCGAATGCGTATCTTCTGACAACAGCTTTTCATCACAGTGTGCATTTGTGTGCGTGTGTGCGTGCGTGGGTGTGTGTGTGTGTTGTCAAAAAGTCAAAAAATGACCAAAAAGTAGGGATTCACTGGCCAGAAAAAGCCACTTCATAGCTGTGTGGTGTAGACCAGGCTGAATAGTGGCGGTCAATTCTTCAGCCTTGCAAGCTGTTGAATGGTGCAATCCCAGCACAAGCTGCTATGGCTTCTGCTGTAGCATCGCTATCATCGCCTCCGGCGATGGGTGTCTAATGGTCCAAAAAATGAAAATTTAATGGTGTGTGTGTTGTTGGTTTCAGGGTTCATATACTTTCTATTTGAAGTATACATACCTGTTAACCATGGACTACTTCTGGCTAGATTAACTGTTGTGTGATCATGGTGCTGGTGAAGCTCAGATACACTCTGATTTAGCCACCCACACTAGTAGCAAGTATTACCTTCACTGGGGGCAGGGATAACTGCAGTTGGGTCCCGGGACGGATACCCTGAAGCCGTAAATCTTTTTTCTGCACCTTGTCCTCACCCACTTACTGAGGTGTGGTGAGCCCATAAGTTGGGATCATTTTCAAGTCCACCCAGAGTTTTGGGGATTTCAGGGGGTATCGGTCGTTGGGCAGTTCAATAGCCAATTGAGTCATCTTTCCAAGATTCCTTTTGAATCTCTCTCCCGGGGAGACCCACGTGACCAGGTTTGGCAGTGAGCAACAAGTGTGCGTGTGTGTGTGTGTGTTGGCATGTGGCGTGATGTGTGTGCTGGAAAAAATATGAAAAGACCAAAAAAAGTAGGGATTCACTGGCCAGAAAAAGCCACTTCATAGCCGTGTGGTGTAGACCAGGCTGAATAGTGGCGGTCAATTCTTCAGCCTTGCAAGCTGTTGAATGGTGTGATACCACCACAAGCTGCTATGGCTTCTGCTTTATCATCGCCTCCGGCGATGGGCGTCAAATGGTGCGTTTTGGGGGAGAGGCAGGTGTCAACACCACTTTCCTCACTTGAGGTGGGCTGTTTATGTGACCATCCCTGCACAGCAGTGTGCAGGCAATGGCTATGTACAGTTATGTGTACAGGCAACTTTGCATGCATATAACGACACTCGGCGGGGCATCAGAAAAGTGTCCTTATTCGCGAAGTGTTGCTATACCCGAAGTCTCATTTATATAATATTATTATGTATTCAGTTCGATAGGACTATGCTCTGGGCATGGAAATTCTGTCCTTATTCGCGAATTGTGTGTTTATATCCGCAGACGTTATTAGCGAATTTGACTGTACAATGTACTACATTGCACCAGAGTACCAGACTCTCCCTGTGAGTTTCTGTGAAATTGGTCACCTTTGCACTGGTTTTGCATCACGGTTTGGGAGCACAGACCAATTTGCACCTGGAAACATTTGCCATTGGAGTCAATTTCATTTTTTTTTTACTACAGTTCTTCACTTCGCGCCGGCTTACTTTGCACACTCAAAGCGCGAATCTCGAACGTTTCCAGATCGCAACGGTTTCCGGGTTTATGGTATGCACTCTTGACGCCTTGATTGCACATGCATGGTCGCCAAATAAACATGCTTCATAAACCGGGGAGGGGGTATACGCCCGGGTTTTCACAACTTCCTGGCATAGATCTACACCAATGTTGACTGCTTTTGTTTCAATTTTTACATTTTTGTACACTGGCAATGGATCAATCTGCTTTTCGAGAAACCCCGCAAAGCCGAACACGTGGACTCTTCATTGCGCCACGCAGTTTTTTGTGTGTGCTGTTGTTGTTGTTGTTGTTGTTTGAATTGTTGTTGTTGTTGTTGTGTCCCATCTTGATCCCTGGCCCCCACCTTCTGGTTATTTATTTTTAGTTCAAGCAGAACAACAGACGGTAGATCCAAGCATCTTGATCCTGATGAACATACCGTGCATGTACTATGAGAGGAAACCGCCTTGTAGTCTGGGGGCCAGGGGGATTATTTTTGAAGTTTCGTTCCGGGTAAGAGGGCACCAAGTTTTGTCGATTTGAGTGTCAAGTATCTTCAAAATGCTGCAAGATGGTATGCCATTCAATCAAAATTTCCATCGGGAAGGTCATACAGGAATGGTGCCAGACGTCTACAAATTGGCTACAGTGTGTCCTGTCCACAAGTCAGGGGACAAATCTGAAGCGTCGAATTATCGCCCCGTTTCACTTTTGCCGATTGTTTCTAAGATCCTTGAGAAGGTAGTACATCGGCAAATGATTAGGTTCCTTCAAGATCACGCTGAGCTTCGTATTCTCCCAGACGAGCAATTCGCCTACCGCAGAGGGCACTCCTGTGAGGATGCGTTAACTCTCGCAGTAAACCGCTGGATGATGAGTGTGGACAAGGGCGAGTATTGCGGGGTTGTACTCGTGGACATGAGCAAGGCCTTCGATCGGGTACGCCATGAACTACTACTTAACGAGCTTCAAGCTATTGGCATAAGCGGAGTAGCACTACAGTGGTTCTCCAGCTATCTCCAGGGTCGACGACAACAGGTGAAAATTGGAAATAACAGAGGAGACGAGACACATTGTACACGAGGCGTTCCGCAAGGGTCGGTGCTAGGGCCTCTGTTATTCTCTTTGTACGTGCGACATGTCCCTGGAGTACTTCGCCACGCAGAGTCCCAACAGTATGCTGACGATATCGCCTTTTATATACACTGTCAGTCTACTGGAGAACTTCAGCACAAGTTGACAAGTGAGTTGAACAGACTAAATACGTACCTTGGAAGCATTGGTCTCATCTTGAATGCCCAGAAAACGAAGTTCATGGTGCTTCGGAAGAAGGCTCTGCCTCTTCCGCCGGATCTTACCATTGCATGCGGTGGTGTCGATATTCGACCTTCTGCCACAGCGCGTTATCTTGGCCTCATTATTGACCAACACCTCACCTTTGAGGATCAAGTCAACCATGTGTGTACATCTGTTTATAAGAAGATAGGAGCATTCCGCCGCTGCCGCCGTACAGTAGATCACACAACTAAGCGAATATTTTATTTATCCCTCATCCAATCCACTATTGAATACGCCAGCAACTCGTATGCTCACTGTCTTACACCATCTTTATACTCTCGCCTTGTTACTTTAAGTCATATCAGCATGAAACAGGTTTTTGGTCTCCCTCGCCGTACCCCGACTGTCTTTGTTTTGCGGCACGCTAAGTTATACTCCCTCGAATCTCGTCTCAACTTGAGGCTTTTTATTTTTGTTTTCCGCTGTATTCATCAGCTTACAAGTCCTCTTCTTTCCTCAATGTTCACCCTCCAGTCGGCTGCTACTTGCACCGAGAGGCGCACTCGAGGGCAATCATTCTCTTCACTTTCTTTGCCCGCTGCTACCACTAGATATGGCATGTTCTCCATTTCTTTCCTTGGCGCTGATAGGTGGAATTCTCTGCCTGTCTCGTGTCGTCAGGTTGAGCATCTATCCGTTTTTGTTTCGCTCTGTAAAGAGCACTTAGGGTTCCCTGTAACAAGACGGCAACGTCTGTAGGGCCTTCCCTATCAAAATAATAAATTCTACTACTACTACTACTACTACTACTACAATGAAGGTGGAAAGAATTGATGATGGTTGCCATGGCAACACATCAGTTAATTCAAATATACAGGAGAACTATGCGATATTTTGACAAAATTCCTGCTGGATATAAACATATCCAATACGTATGACTGGTTGGCCAAGTTTGACTGAAAATAAATAAACTTCAGGGCCTCAAAGGTGAATTATAAAATCGGATCTACTGCAACTATACATTACTGTACATACGTAATTAAATATGCATGCATACACCGACAACTGTACAAATATATTGGTGACCAGTGTACATGTGACATCTATAAAGCCTTTTAGAAAAGAGGTAGAAATGAATAGAGTAGTCTGTGACCAATGGTGATCTAATGGATATACATGTACATGTACATGCCTGAGATGGCATGAAACTTTGTTGTGACTGATCAAGCCATCTGTTGTTCTGACTAGTGTGTACATGTACATGTATGTATGTATGGCGAAGAGGAAAATGTAGAGGGAAATAGAGCACGCCAAAGCAGTTCTCTAAGTACCTATCAGTTGGTAGCAACAAAGAAGAGCTTGTGGCATTCTTTGGTGGTGAAGTGGCAGCTCCCGGACAACCTGACAAGGTGCCCCCAGGCAAGGAACTGGTTGTCACTGCGGGCCAAGAGTCACAATTGTCAAGTCGGCTGGTGCAAGCATGGCGTTTACTGCTGTGGAGGAGTTGCTGTTAACCCAGGAACTCTCTTCCACTGCCTCACATCAAGAGCTGACATTGATTGTGGCTCCGAGCTCCTCCAGCAGGGCATTGATGCGTTTTCCCGTTGGGGACATAAGTGGAGGATAGAATTTGAGCCCTCCAAGACGCAGGCTATGTCTATAGGCCACCATCGCCAGCCCTGGGAGCTCCCTCGAGCAACATTTGACGGCACACCGGTCAGTGAAGAGAGTCGGCTGAAACTCCTGGGAGTCACCTTTGACGACACCCTGAGCTACTCCTTCCGCCTCCGCTCCCTAGCTTCCCGTGCTAACCAGCGGATTGGCTTCCTGAAGCGAGCGTCTCCCATTCTGGTCGCCGAGAGCCGCCAACGCGTCTACAACGGCTTTGTGCGACCCACACTCAAGTATTGCCCCTTAGTGTGGATGGGCTCACCCTCGTCCCATCTTAAGAAACTGGACCAGATCCAGCGAAGGGCCCTCTACATCATCGGAGCAGGTACTTGGCTCCCTAGCCTGGCACTCCGTCGCCTGGTAGCTGCACTTGCCTATACCTACAAGCTCTGCTATCTAGATGCATCCAGCCCTCTGAAGCAGATGCTGCCCAAACCAGCCACTCACCGTGCCCCCGAGACAAGACCTACCCGTCAGTCTCTCCAGCTGCATGATTCCCATCCATACCAGAAGACAACTGGCCTGCCTGCCAACACCCGGAATAGCTGTCTCCAAGGATTCCCTGCTTGCACCGTTGCAACATGGAATGCCCTGCCACCAGACCTGTTCCACCACCCACCCGCCCAGCCCCACATGCAAAGCTTTAAGAAAAAGGCGTACCGTCACCTTCTTGCTCAGGACTGGCTCTCTGCTACTGATGCACTTTGAATCGGTTCACCAACGCTTTCCCTGTTTTTATTAGTGTTCAGCTGCTTACCTTATAACCCTGCTGCCATCATCACCAATATTCTGATTCCCATGCACATGTCCCAGAACCTGCTATCCTTCGCAGTCCCCATCACCAAGAGCACTGTGCTCTTCTATCTCCCAGCTCTCTCTCTCTCTCTCTCTCTCTCTCTCTCTCTCTCTCTCTCTCTCTCTCTCTCTCTCTCTCTCTCTCTCTCTCTCTCTCTCTCTCTCTCTCTCTCTCTCTCTCTCTCTCTCTCTCTCTCTCTCTCTCTCTCTCTCTCTCTCTCTCTCTCTCTCTCTCTCTCTCTCTCTCTCTCTCTCTCTCTCTCTCTCTCTCTCTCTCTCTCTCTCTCTCTCTCTCTCTCTCTCTCTCTCTCTCTCTCTCTCTCTCTCTCTCTCTCTCTCTCTCTCTCCTTCTTCTCTTCTTCTCCCCCCCCCCCCCATCTCCCGATAATTATTAGCCTCCGTTTTCTTTCGACGCGTTTGCTGTGCAGTGAAGCCGAGACCCTAGGTCGGTGGAGCACATCAGACCCCGTCACCACGTCCACAATTCATGCCTGCGATGCTGCACCGCTGCTTTGCATGTCATGATTGGAAGCTGTGGCCTTAGTAAAAAACAAAAGGGGGGGGGGGGGCACCAACCTGCACCAACCTCCACCAGCAACGTACACGGGATAACATGGCTAACAGAACAAGCAATGATGGCAACATCGGTATATCGTGTTCTTATCAGAACGGTCTCATACCCACTGACAGCTGCATGCCTTGCATGAAGGAGCAGTCTGGTGTCAGCCGCTTCCTGGGTTAACAGCAACTCCTCCACAGCAGTAGACGCCATGCTTGCACCAGCCGACTTGACAATAATTATTATGCACTCTTGGCCCGCAGTGACAACCAGTTCCTTGCCTGGGGGCACCTTGTTCAGGTTGTCCGGGAGCTGCCACTTCACCACCAAAGAATGCCACAAGATCCTCTTTGTTGCTACCAACTGATAGGTACTTAGAGAGAACTGCTTTGGCGTGCTCTGTTTCCCTCTACATTTTCCTCTTCGCCATACATACATGTACATGTATATCCATTAGATCACCATTGGTCACAGATTGCTCTATTCATTTCTAACTATTTTCTAAAAGGCTTTATAGATGTCACATGTACACTGGTCACCAATATACATATTTGTACAGTTGTCGGTGTATGCATGCATATTTAATTACGTATGTACAGTAATGTATAGTTGCAGTAGATCCGATTTTATAATTCACCTTTGAGGCCCTGAGGTTTATTTGTTTTCAGTCAAACTTGGCCAACCAGTCATACGTATTGGATATGTTTATATCCAGCAGGAATATTGTCAAAATATTGCATAGTTCTCCTGTAAATTTGAATTAACTGATTTGTTGCCATGGCAACCATCATCAATTCTTTCCACCTTCATTGTATGACCTTCCCGATGGAAATTTTGATTGAATGGCATACCATCTTGCAGCATTTTGAAGATACTTGACACTCAAATCGCAAAAACTTGGTGCCCTCTCACTCGGAACGAAATCTATTAGACGTGACTTTTTCCTAACTTGGCCCCCGGACTATTGCGAGTCAGTTGCATTTAGTCATACTCTCATAGTCTGTTTTATCTGAACCTCGAGCCTACGGGCACCTCGGTCTACCGGCCGGACACTCTATGGGCGAGTTTTATCGGATAACATACTACAAGTACAGGTCTACTCTCCATATAACGTAAATCTCTGGGACCACGCAAAAATTATGTTATACCGAGAGGTATGTTATGTAGAAAACTGTGTGTAAAATACAAGATGTACCTCAAAATGAAGGGTATTACAAGACTGATTCAACCATGCAAACATGTACACACTGTACCACCATCGACATCAGATGCAATCAATGCCGCAGAATATACGCACAATAGGACAAACTGGCTCGCTACAGCTACAGCTTGGTTTTACCGCGCACGTGAATCTACGTTGCATTGAGAGTGCGTGCATCGGGGCCCGCGCCGTAGAGTGCGTTATGTCAAGGTTTACGTTATGCAGGATTACGTTGTGTAGAACAAAATATGTGTGGGAGCGACGCTGTTTCGGCGAGGGATTTGACTTTTTTTTACGTACTAGCAAGGTTTGCGTACAAGTGAGAGATATCTCGGGAGCAGACCTGTACTCCTTTGCCAATTTCGTGGAAATAGTTCCACCAGAAAATGACGCAGAGTCTATTGCAGATCCAGGAGTTGAACACCCCTGGTTAAGTACTCATGGTACATACTCGAAGTACCTGTAGTATGAATTATTAAAAGTAGGAGAGCTATAAGAAACTGGATGGATATAATGATTATTATGACAGATTTTTAAGATTTTGACGCCAGCGTACACAGATCATGAGTGGAGGATTGGGATACGAGTGGGAAATACTCAAGTAATAGCATGCAAGAAGAGCCTCAGTATAGTATGGTCAGGTATAGAATAAAAATATTTTCAAAAATAAAATAAAAATATGAACAAGCACATTGGAGCGAGGGGAATACGAGTAACAAGGATAACCCGAGGGGAATATTGTCGAATGTCTCACAGTGGTACATCTCAATCATATTTCCTACCAGCAGCAGCAGCAGTCTCTATAGACTCCATTGCCGTTGTGATGCCCAAGAAGTCAGCCGCCTTGAGCATAACAGTGTAAGGCAGAATGCTGAAGTGTGCAGAAAAGTAAAAACACAGAACAACGGAAGCATTCAAGCACAACACAAATTCAGTACAGGTGGCATAGACTCTTCTCACATCCTTGGCAAGAGCCAAGAGAACATGTCCTACCGGGTAATAGTTCACAGGAGTGGTAACGTTCCAGACTGAGCCACACTTCATACTAGATAAGCCATAATTATCAAAGATCTCTTGAATATTATTCTCTTCTCCTTGTGAACCAGCCCTGTTGTCCACGCTTGGAAGAGAAGGGCAATGCAGGTGAGTATGTCACCATGGTACATTGTATTTGTGTGGCTTGGTACAACTTTTACAAATCTACAAGCAACTCTTGAACCTTCGTATAACTTTGCTGCAGAAAAGGTCAAAGTCATATGCCACATGGCTTGTCGCATTTGGGAAGTCGAGCCAAGCTCAACTTCTGCCTAGTTGCGTGGGCTACGAGCTAGATTCGACTCGGGGATTTCCCGGTTTCACAGCCATTGCATCGCAAAAATGCTTCTGTGAACCCTACTGTACTGGTGTCGGTGAAAGTAGCAGGCAAAATCACCATAAAATTGGGTCTAATGATCTCCCACCGTCATTTTTGTTCTGGCTATAACCCTGCCACTTACGTCTTGGCAAAACTCAACAGGTACATTGTCCGCGGCATGACAAGGAGATGGCGTTCGGAGAAGAGACAGTTCACGATTCTCCGGCCAACGTACCGCACATCCAGCACAGGGAAAAGCCACGGGAACCTGAAGCAGTGAGCAAGCGTAGCACCACAGTCGCACACACACACGCACACACACACATGTACACACACGCGCACGCACGCACACACACACACACAAATGCTCTAATGAAAACACACTCGTCCAAGAGTGGTTCAACAGTACAACAGGCAGGCGGGCATTCGCAGAATCAAGCACGACAGGGCCACTGCCCAGTTCTGGATAGAAGTCACTAAACATTACCAATCGTATGTGCACCTTACTGGTCTAGGGCGCATGTCAGGGCTAGATTGTCACCAAACAACCACCAGAACATTTCCACAATGCCAACCTATCGAACTTGTACAGGAACTAACCGTAGTTCGACTCCCTGGAACATTTTCGTACTGATGTGATAGGGGCATATGCATGTGACCTTCACATGATGTTGGCCTTGCCGGTGCAAGTCCATTGCTAGACTCTCGCAAAGCCCGACCACGCCAAATTTGCTGGCACAATAGGATGAGAGTCCACTGGCTCCAAACAGGCCGGCAACGGACCCAATGCAGACAATGTGAGCACGGGGCTGCCTCTTCAGAGTGGGCAGGAGAGCTTGCGTAAACTGGGCATGGAGACGGCAGACAATAAAACAAACCTTGCATACCGTATTATCTCTAATATAAGCACAGTCTCCAATAATAGCACGTCTCCAATAATAGAACACCATGGGGCGGCATTCAAAAAATAATGTGCTCAGTCTCCATTATAAGCACACTGTGTAAATTCATTATCTGTACCGGCGAAAAAAACCCTGAAATGTGTGTGTCATACATGAATTTGGCATGGCAACATGCCTCTGAAATGAGGTTGAAATAATAATAGAACAGTCTCCAATAAAGGAACCTCTCCATTAATAGCACGGGGCGGAGGTACATTGAAAAAATAAAGGACCGTGCTTATATTAGAGATAATACGGTATATATAAGCACACACTGCTCGACTATCGTGCTCATATTTCTACTTGTGCTATCTCCCAACTGAGATTGTACTATGTCCAGCATAGGAAAGGACGGCATCCACTGCTAGGCTTTAGGGCTGGCAGCAGTCGCACATGAGTGTAAGTGGTGTGTATGTGAAATTCAACATGTGCTCTGACTTTCTGAAGATGGGTCTGGCACGCAAAATCGGATAGTACTTTACTATTTTTTAGGATAAGCAGTAGGTAGTGGTGTATGATTGTGTGAGAAATGAAGTGGCTACAGTGGAGTCTATACATTCTGAGGAATGTGCTCTGGCTCTCCAAAAGAGAGAACTAATGATACAGTGTACATGTACTAGGACTATGCAGCACTCAGCGTTGTAATTTCACATCAAACATCCAGTTTCATTGATTGACCTCTATCTATTTTAGGGCTGTCGCTTTATTGGCCAAATCTTCTCTTTTCGAAGTCAACTCAGTATTCCGCTGGTTCAGTTCAATGCGAACATGCAGTACACGAATTTTAAACCATTTTCTACAATTGCATGACAATACATACCCAGAAGTGAGACAGGAGATTTGTGGATATGGTGTCATGTACATCAGACGACAATAGCCTGTCAAGATGATCAGGATGAACAACACCAGCATTGTTCACCAGTACTGTCACCTTCCCATGTAAATCTGTCTTTATCTGCTCCACCGTTTGCCGAATGCAGTCTTCCTGGCTGCAATCACAGCCATAAGTGTACACATCCGATTCTGCTACACCGTTGGCTTTCAGCAACTCCATAGTACGAGCCAAGTCGTTTTTCACTTTTCCCAATAGCACAAGACGACATCCTTTGGCAGCCAACTGAAGAGCCACTTCTTGACCCAGTCCAGTACCAGCCCCGGTTATCACAACTACGTCTCCATTCAGGTTTGTAGATGTAGATAATCGTAATGTCCCCACAAACCAGTTGAAAAACCAGTAAAGTAAAGACATGGTCAGGCACCACAGTACACTAAGTGTTCCACACGCAAACTGGACTGCCTCCGACAAATATCCTGTTATTGCGGATGGCATATTGGCAAACAGATTCTCCAGTACCACACCAGTGATTTTAGGTGATTTAACAAACAGGATCACTCATGAAGAACTAGCTAGCTGTCCATGCCTTTCGTTTTCTCCTCCACAAAATGAACAAAGATTATTATTATTATTTTGCAGCTCAGGCATATCGCATGCACAAGCTCAAGCGCTAGGCATTGGTCATGCCAACACAAGCCCCAAATCTGGGACTGACTGTGACTGTGAACAGCTACAAAAAAGTACTGGTGCCAGTGGTGGATCTACTTGAGAAGTAACGACGTTCGAACAAGTTACATTCAAAAGTAACAATTGTTACTTGAGTTGGCCACACACAGACAGTAAAATGTTGGGAATCTCCCATATCATACCATAATAATAATTATACGCAAGGATGGCACATGTTGCTTGTTGCCTTGTACCCGCCCCACGGCCCTGGTCCCACGCGCCGGGGTACTGGGCCCTGGCCTGGTCTGGATGTACATGTCAGGGAGTAGTATTTACTACTCCCTGGTACATGTACATGCATGTACATGCGTGCGGTAAATCAACCCCCCAGCTCCAGTGCTCCACCCCCCGTCCCCGCGGCCCCGGCCCGCCCCCCGACCGTGCATGAAAAATCATGAGCACGTGGTCAGCAGATCGATCTGTGCACGTGATCGGGCCTGAACTCGGCTAGGCTGGTTGCAATTTTTTCAATGAAAAGAAGAAAAGATTTCCCCGCGAGGTGTGAAAATGTGTTTGTGTATGGATGCTGCATGCGCAAGCTAACCAGATCAGAAGCAGCAGCAGAAGAAAATGTTTTCGTCGTGGATGCTAGCTTCCTTGCAGTGTACATTATGACGACCAGGCCTCAAACTTGGGCCTCCGGCGAGGAATCGTCGGCAGAGCTGAAAAGGAGGAAGCCTGGCGAAGGGCACAGTGCTCCGCCGTCGCAAGTAGTTCATGTACGAAATGTTTCGGACGGTACAAGGGAGCACGACTTGATAGGTGTGGTGAAGTCTTTCGGGAAAGTGACGTGAGTCCTAGCTCCTTGTGTGTAGACGTCGTATTGCCTCGGGGGGTAAGTGTACCCCACGCTCGTGTTGTCTCTGGCTTCCTTGTGGTGCAGGTATGTCACATTGATGGCCAGACACCGACAAGCTTTGATTGAGTTTGAGGTAAGTATGAGGAAATGTGTCAGTCGTTTGACACGTGAGCTGTATTTTCTGGACGTGTGGCAAATTGTTGTTTTGTACTTCCCTGGAATGGAGCTTTCTTGGACAACTTCTCGAAGCAATGCTAGAGACCAATAATTACCTGTCCAACTACGCGTGTTATTTTTCGTGCTGTTGTCCGTGTCCTCCACTGGAATAGTACTTGCATTTATTTTTCTCACAACGCAGTGTCTCAAAAGTCACTGAAGAACACCATGCATTGTGTTCTCATCTAGAATGACTCCTTGGAAGGTCGAATCGGGCTGGGGTTTTTTGACGAGCGCCGTAATGCTTGCTCATTGACATAATCATTAGTATTGAAATGTTTCCGGCCTCTCTGCCCTTTTTTGGTTCATGTGTCCTATGCCATATTTGTCCCTGTTTGTGGCACCTTTCCTTCTCATAGGATATTGAGGCGGCTACCAACCTTGTACAGTTTAACAAAGTAAGTCGTATTATTTATCTTCGTCAATTTGTTTCTTTCTCGACACACATGGCCTTCACATGTATTCTTGGTTTGTTGTTGTTGTAATGTTGGTCAAATAAATCACATTTTTGCATGATATTTTGTGGCGAATTTTAATGTGAATTCGATATTCGTCTTTCAATTATTCATCAGTTTGATGGAATGAAAAGGGGAAAAAGCCTAAAGAAAGAATAGTCTGTCACCACCAGGAATCCAACCGGGCACATTTGCGATGGGCCAGGGATGCTCTTAGCCACCGAGCTATGGTGTATTCGTCATTCAGGCAGAGGCCGTTCAACATTTTCTTGTGACTTCGAAACTCCTGCTTCCTGTGAAACTACACGGACTGGTGGGATGTAGTCCTCACTGTACCCCCACATGTCACGCACAAACTAGTGTGCGGGGAGCACCAATGAATGAAATGGAAAGGCCTTATCTTTCAATTGGTAATTTATTTAAGTTGACTTGTATAATTATTAGTATGTCCCGGGTCATAATTTGGACATATCACCCGGCTGTAAGGCGAGTAACTGGCACTACGGAAGTCCTCCTGCAAAATGAAATCGTCCTTGTGCCAAACTATTTTTCGGTATCGAGGGGCACAAAATAGTTGGATGTGACATGTTAAGCAATGGCACGCATCGGATTCTGCAGTCACATTGTTATTTCATGGTGTGCAAATTTAAACTTGGAAGGGCGAGCCCATTGTATTCATGAATGTAATCAGATCAAATGCAGTCGGATAGTGCGACCTCAAGACCAAAACCGACCCTATCACACTACCTGACTGTGTATGATCTGGGTACATTGGTAGATCGTTAGCCGGCACTCGTAACTGACAATTGGCTGGCTCTCGACTGCCATCTGGAGCATGCCGAACCGTCCGCTGAGCAAGCCTACAAGAAAGCACCACCCCAAGTGAAGAATCTCGTACCGTATCGTATAGGTGTGAGTTAGACGTAGCAATTCATAGCGAGAATAGTGGAATTGTGTATTGCTCCCTACTTTTTAGCTCTTGCTTTTCCTACCGACTTGGCTTGACACTTGACTGACTCGCGGCTGCCATCCAGATTGCACAAGAAGTCCTTTGAACTTTCCACTCTACCAACATGCAAGAAAGCACCACTCCCTGCTCAATACACAGTGTTTCAGGGAATCCACTCTGCATCAGTTGAGGTTGAGTAGGCTAATGGAATTTGTAGCTATGTTGTGAAAATGCCTATGAAAGTCAGGCTTAATAAAATGTTTGCTTAGCAAATCAATGCTGCGTTCGATTACACGGCCTGGGCCCAGATTTTACAACCTCAAATGAGCAGATTACGTCCATGTAAACTAGCAACTGGAATTGTTGTGAACTCTGCACTCACGATCCTCTCAATGAAACTCACGTAAACAATTATTTGTAGAAATCAGTAGTCTAGCTACAGCAGACACACGTGGGGTCCAGAAAGCGTAAACCACGTGTGGATTCTGGATTTTTGAATTTTAAATTCCGCCTTCACTTCGGAATGGGTGGAATTGGATTCCGTGAATTCTAACGACGCAAGTTGTGTAATAGAACGGTTTATGCGCAGTAAAGAGTGGAAGGAATTGTGTGTAGTAGAATGCGTCCTATACGGTGACTTCTGTTCCTGCTATTTGCCTTTAGAATCATGACATCCAGCTTCTGGGAAGACCAGCATTCTTTAACTTCTCACTCAGCCAAAACATCAAAAGGTATCGTAATGTGCGTGGACTTGTGTAGGTTCCGGATTTCTGTTAAGGCTCGGGGGTGTTGGAAATGAATTATCAGCAGGCACATTAACTCCAGCCAGTTGTATGCGCGGTGCGATCTGTCACAAGCAGCTCGCTGGTTCGTAAAATCGCAGCTCAGAAAAACCACTTGGAAGTTCTTGTGAAAGCATATGTGTGTAAAATCCGAAGGAATTCTAAGCCCAGCATTTCAGGAAAGCAAAAACTTACCAAAGTTATTCTCGGTTTGAGGACAGCTAAAAAAAATGAATGCACACTTTGATTGTGCACTTGTATATTAAAGCTCGAGCTTTGTAGTACGCCAATTCTCCACCGAGAAGTGAACGCGGTAACATCTTCCTGAAGACGTAGAGCCCTCATTTGTCATGGTACGACAGTATTATTTGAGCATGCGCAACATTATTCATCTACCGGTATTTTTATTGCATCAATCCACGTAGCTCTTGGATCGATTTTTTGAATGGTTGGCAGTGAGAGGGTTACCAATAAAGTTAGTTTGGAGCTCAGTCTTTTGCTGCTCTGTTCGCCCATCCTGCACCCTGTCAGAAGTTTATTTTTTGCTGACCACGCCCCTCGAGGCCTCATGCGCATATATAATATTATTATATGCACTCTGCATGCCACCACTCCTGGCTAGTGTGTTATGACCTCTTGACCCCATGCCCCAGCCTGCACTTTGCTGGAGTTCACCCGCCAAAATAGAATTGAGGTCACCATTGTACTATAGGTCAATAGATGCCCTATGACCTCTGCACCTTTAGGGTGCGTTTGGTTGGTACCATCCAAAACGGGATTGCACATTGCCAAATATGGAGTGCATGAGTGATGTACGTGGTACAAATCGCGTAACGGCGTAGTTTGTGCCACCAACACCCTATAGGCCTACACAGCTAGCCCCATATGGCGATAGTGTTGATGCGTGTTGAACAATGCACTCCTGATCCCAGTGTACTCGTATGTATTACTTATACATTCCATATTTGGCAATGCACAATGTGCGTCACATGTCTTGGAGCAGCCTAGCCTTATAAGCTATTCATACTACAGTCGACCTACCCTTATAACGATATTTGCGTCAGACCAAGAAATATCGTTATGAGGGTAATATTGTTATAAGGGTACTGGTTCATTTCATACATGTACGTACGTCATAATGAATGATTTTTGTTCATTTTTTACACTCTTCAGAGCATCAAAACTTACGTACATGTATGTTCTATGCACATTATGTACACAGCAAGGTATTACTGGGGCCCCCATTGAATTGTATCATGTCCCAGTGATTTATCAAGTGAAGCTTGCCCTACCTGGATAGTGGACTCTACATATTCCCTGCTAGATATTGTTATAAAATGGAAAAATGCCGAGTGGTCAGCCCATTTTATATCGTTATAGGGGTAATATCGTTATAGCAATATTGTTATAAGGGTAAGGCACAGTATACAAAAGTCAATGGAGTGATTTGGTTTGACAGGAAAATATCGTTATAAGGGTAATGTATCATTATAGAGGTTATCGTTATAAGGGTAGGTCGACTGTACTGTAGAAGTACAAATTTTCGTTTGGAATTATCTCTCGCTATATTCGTTAGCGAGCACGAAATAACTAACGTTTGTACCAAACTAAAAACAATTCTGAACGTTGGGGGTGACAGACCTCGACCAAAAACGAAATTTAGTATGTAACAGGCCTGCTGGTGGAGTGAAATAACGAAAGATTTCGTGAACGAAAATTTGTTCTTATACAGTACTTCGAAGTACGTTACAATACGCGTCACGTTTTGGAATACGACGTACTGGCAGACGTTGTTTTCATGCAAGTGCATTCACACAGGCACGTACATGCTTTTCGTAGAGCTGTGCGTACAGCTTCTTTTGGACACAAACGGCCAGGAACGACAGAACGAACCTCGGCACAGGGGTCTGGATACGTCGTCTACGTTTTCGTATCAGGGGTACGATTTCCCTGCCACGTTCGATGTTGTCATGGCTATCCAGACGAAAACGTCACGTACGCCTCGTTTTGGGTGTAGTGTGAATGGCCCACTATAGGCCATTCACACTACGGTACAGAAGCCACGTTTTCATGGTTTCTCGGTAGTCGGCCATGGAAACCATGGATTGGCGGTTGCGAAAAGCAAAAGTTGCGAAAAATTATGGCGTCTTTGGGAAAGGACTACTGGCGGGAACTGTGCAAAAATGATTGTTTTCGTACGCTGCTGGCATGCACTTTTTGTACCAAACCGACTTGTGCACATTTTGACAAATGTTACCAAAGTTCTAAGTACTTGCAGAGTAAGAGCCCGGTCACACATGCACTAGGGTTCCGCTTCAGCGGAGAGGTTCTGCGGCAGCGAGACTGTTGTCCCTCCAGCGGAACCACGTGTGTATGGTTGCACATGACAGACAGGGCAAGCTCGTCTTTGGCGGAAAAATGAAGAGTGAAGTGGACTGTGGTGCATACGGTACGGAAAATAGACGAGGTCTGCCACACATATTTGTTTCATGGACATCATACACATGCAAATTTCTCATAGCAAGTCCATATTCAGCATACCGTGGTATATTCCGCTGAAGTGAAACCTCAGAAGCGAGAGTTGCGCTCCCAAAATTTTGGAAGCAGCAGATTTGAGTTTCCGCTGGAGCGGTAGTTCCGCTTTTCGCAGTTGCCATCTTATTTTCCGCTCCTGCGGTTGCTTCAGCGGAACCGCTACTTGAGTACATGTGTGACCGGGCCCTTACCGAAGTTGGCTCTCCGTTCCCCCCAATTATGCTCTGTTCCTGGAGTCTTGTGTGATTGGCGTGATGTTGCTTCGAAAGTGTGTGGATGTGGTCAGTTCTGAGAAAATCGGTGTTCATGCTAGGTTTCAGTGCGAACAAGTAAAACTGCTCCCATTGCTCTGGCCTTGAGGCCGGAGCAAGTAAAACATGTTCTATGTTCTGGCTGATCAAGTTTGAGTGCAGTCCCAAGCAAACACACTGTTCTGACAGATCTTGTTCTCGGTTGTTGCAACCAAGCACTCCTGTCCCAATTTTATATACTGGTGGTGGTGAGAAGGAGAGAAGAAAGTATCACAGAAAGCATCATCCATGCATACAAGTACTAGAATGTGTTGTGACGCGATTCTCTGTTTTGCTTTAGGGCTGGCCAAGCGGGTGGACCACATCAAGAATATGCTCCCAATAAGATCCTGCTGTTCACCATCCTCAATCCAATGTACCCTATCACTGCTGTGAGTAGCCGTCAGCACTTTACTTGCTCTTCTCATACACTAGTTTGTAACTTGACCTTGGTGCATGTAATACATTGAAGGATGTCTACTAAGTTATGTCCAAACTTCATACGAAAACCCATCAGCTGGAGAGAATGAAAAGGGGAAAAGTCTGAAAAACAAAGACTGTCACCACCAGGACTCGAACCAGGGACTTTTGCTATAGGCCAGCAATGCTCTAACCACTTGGCCATGTTGTAGTCGTCAGCCGAACAGAGACCTTTCAGCATTCAGTCACGACCTCTGCTGGACACTCATGATCCCAACATGTTGCTGCCTTCCCATTGTCCGATTCATCTCGGTTTCTCACAACCCAGGCCCTCTCATTGGACCTCTCTTTCAAGGGAGGCAAAGATAAACAGGGTGTGATTTGGACTGGGCTTCCCGTTTTACGGCTGTGTGAATGTGTCTTGTTGGATGCTCCGTCTTCTTATGATGAAATAGACCATTTGCTTGTTTTTGAAGACTTACTGGTCGCTGTTTTTGTGTTTTTTTTGCTGCAGAGTGTATTGCATAGTATAGCCCAGCGACATGGTGAAGTACAGCGTATTGCCATATTCCACAAGAACGGCGTCCAGGCACTTGTTGAATATCCTCCCATTCAGCTATTCTGCTTTCATTACAACTGCCTGTATACCCACGCTCTCACATAGGCGCACACGCGCGCGCGCGCGCACACACACACACACATGCACACACACGGACACGGACATGTGTGCAGTCTCGTTTGGCAAGGAGGGAGTGGAAGATTTTTATCCGGGTAGGTTTGGTGTCGCAGAGTACAGTAAGATCGGGCGCCGAAGAACACCTCGCCGAAGAACACCCAGGCTGGAAAACCGGCAAAATTTAAGAACAGTCCAGGCTAGAATTATCAGATTTAAGAACACTTTTAAAATTTGGAATTTCCACATGAGTGCAGTATTTAACTGATCATACATTGTACATGTATGGGAGGTGAGTACATGTCATGTACACGTGTAAACAGTAACTGCTACATGTACAGTCATTCCCATTTACGACACCCACTAGTTTAGAAGTACTACATTGCACTACATGTACATGTACATGTACATGACAAACGTCATGATGTCACTCGACTCGCCGCGCGCGCGTGTGAATAAGAACGGTCTGGCTAGAATCAAAAATTTAAGAACTTTCCTAGGCTGCGCTCGAGCCCCTGCGTTCTTCGGCGCCCGATCTTACTGTATATCGAGCTATCGAGGGACATTATCCATTTGGAATGGCACATTTTCTTGTCTACTTTATGCTGAAGATCTTCCTTAATAACATGTGCACGCTAGCCACCGTAGAACAAGCTGTGCTGGCAAAGGAAACCCTGGACAATGCGGATATTTACGCAGGCTGCTGTACTCTCAAGATCGAGTTTTCCAAGGTTAGCGGCGTAACCCCCATTGACTACTGTTAGTATTTGAACTACAGCTCTGGTGTCCCTGGATTATGATGTGTGGATTCAATATGGTTTACTGTGTCTTGCTAAATCTGTGTATTAACAGCCCTGTGGCTTCCTTCATGTCTCTTCCAGCACTCTTTCATTCTGCTCTTGATTTCATTCTCCCGTGGTGTGTGCTCCACAGGCAGATCGAGTCAACGTTTCCGTCAATAACGAGGAGTCTTGGGACTACACTGGTAGTGGGCGTCGCGTTCCGCTGCATCCAACTCCACGTGGTAGGCTGCTGATTATTGTGTGTTCCAGGGCATTTAAAAAAGTTATTGAGTAGACGTGTATTATTACTGGTCGCTCATACCCCCCCCATGCAACATAGGGGTCCACGAATGCAAACCAGCGTATGTTCCCTCAGCAATACGAGCAAGCAAAGAGAAATGAGGACACAGGCAACGAAAATGAAGCGCAAGAAAGATGAGGACATAGGCCAGGCAACGTATATGCACACTCTCTCAATTTAGGTCACTGGTTTCTAGCGGTCACTCTGGTTAGCAGTGTGAACATTGTGCGTGTAGCCTGGTGCTATTGAGCTCTACACCAATAAGAGAGTTATTAGAGTTATCGAGAGAAGTGTTCGGGCTTCTTGCACCCATTCCTAAAGACACCGCAAATCCAAACCAGCTTTGTTATATTACAAGTTACAACGTTTCAGTACTTGGCCGTCATCATGCACAAACAATAATGCTATCAAGCTAACAAGAAGCATCTTATATGCAGAGTGTGTTGCACCAACAATCTTCATAGACATGGTTGGAGAAAGCTGCCAACAGCCTGAGCTCGACTAAGGACACATCTCCTTTTTTACTTGCATTATCACCCACGTCTTTACTGATGCCGTTTCTTCACAGCACAGTGATTTCCAGTTGGCTGGTGCTGTTGGCGCCTTAGCTACCACTCTTTGTGCATTCACTTTGTTTGGCGCTGAGCATTTGGTGTGAGAATTCACAGATCATTGGCCGAACACACTGCGTATATAAGCTGCTCGGTTCAGGTTACCGGTAAAAAGTGACTGAGTAGGAAATTGTCCAAGGTGATTTGATCACGTGACCTTACTGGCACTATGCTGGCAGAAACGTTTTACTGCCACGGCTGCTGCGGCGGAAACAGCATTCAGGCAGTAAAAAGGTGCTCAGGCTGGGAGTAGGGGGAAATCCCTTCTTAGTGCCGCGGTGAGAGCTGCACAAGTAACATTAGTTTATCGGTAGTGCGAATGCCCTTCATGGTTTATCGCCATTCACGTTTTGACAGGGTTGTCGGTAGTCTGAATGCGCCCATATTACCGTCATTGTTTCTACCTGGTGATGGCCAAATTCTGAAGCCACTGTAACATAGCTAAGCTGGTTTGGACCTGCAGTGTCTTTTGGAATGTGTATGCCCATCTGATCCGTACTCTACTGGGACTGATCGGTCAATCTACTAATAACTTATATTTCTCAACGTTTGTGCGACTTGGAACGTTTTTCGGAGAGCACTTTGAAAGTATGTGTTTGTGTTTAGGTTAGTGCGTGGGGTTACATAGCTGTTTTGCCAAGCGTGGCGTGGCTAGAGTAGTGTCTCGAACGGTTTCTGACTGCTTGTGTGCTTTCTTGTACATGCTGATCAGAGCTTAGCCTTGGACACCTGTGGTGAGCTTTTTATGGTGGCCTGAGGAACTCCATGAGTTGGCTGTAATCTGACATCTTCGTTGTACCGTGCTCTGATGTTTCAGGAAGTGGTGTATTTCATCCAAACTCGCATGGCCCCATTCAGTCCTACAGCTACGATGGTTACGGCAGTCACATTCAGCCTCCGGCAGGTGCTCAGCAGCACTACACCACGTATGGCGGTGCCGACTTTCCCCACCCTGCTGGTGATAACTATCGGGTAAGGCGCCACTGCTGCTGCTGCAGAAATGTGCTTTCGGTCAAGAATGATTTTCATCAAGATTTAAGAAAGTTAGAGCTCGGATGTTGAGTCAAAGAAATATTCAAGTTATGTTGCAGAAGAAAATCATGTCGGCATAACATCCTCTGGTTTCAGACAAGCATTGTTTTCACTCAGTGGCGTGTTGCTGCTGTCCCTGGCCCAAGTGCCATCCAGCTGTTTGAATATGTCAGCACTTCATTCCTGTACGTGTGTTCTCGACAAACAAGTGCTGTGTACCTGCAGTCTGCGCATGTAGCACTGTGCTTTTTCCTGATTCACTGTTTGATATGGATGTGTTGTTGTCGTCGTCGTTGTTGTTGTGCAGCATGGCATGACTGGTGCCTATTGCCACGAATCCGGCGCTGTTCTGATGGTCTACAATCTGGACCCGGACAGGATGAACTGCGATAAGATCTTCAACATCTTTTGTGCTTATGGAAATATTTTGCGGGTGAGTGATAATTTGTGGAAGAAATGATATGCGTTTATGGGTGTCCGAGGGCAGTTTGTACACTACATTCGTTGATATTGTATCTCAAGCAAGCATGTAGCACACTTGTTTATGTAAGTCCATTTTGCGTTCGAGCCTTGTTGAGCTGAGCTTTGTACAGCTTGGTGTGCTTCATCCTGGTTGCATAGTTCCATGTCAACCAGGATCTTGGTCTCTGATATTGAGTGTTTGTAGGGCCCACGCGCTGCTTCCATGAAAAGCGTTGCGGCTCCGGGATTGGATGCTGCCAGCGCTATTCTTTGCTCTTCCACGGTACTCTACCGCAGTTGAAAACGCTGTGAAAAGCAGCTTTGTGTAGAAGGGTTTGTTTTGTGCCCATTGAACCAAGTCGTGCAATTAATATTTCCACTCCTATTCATGGACACTAGAATGCTTGGGTCATTTGAGGTGAGTGTTCTTTAGCATAGACTAATGGACTATGTGACTTTACAGAGTGGTTTGAGCACAGCACTTTTTTTTGTGAAGACCTCAGTGCCTGCTCTAGGATTTCAAACCAACCGGGTACACGTGTACCTGGCACAGCTCTTGCAACCGGGTCAGTCCCGGGTACATTCAAGTGTGGCTACTCAGTCACAAGTGACCCGGTGTTCTTTGTCCAAACGGGTCCAAGTACCCCCCCCTCCCAACCGGGTCACCAACCCGGCTCTGGAGCAGACAACGGGCCTCTATCCACAGAGCCATTGCTTGGAAACCCGTTCTGACTCTGTGCCGCATTTGGTGTGTGCTGATTAGATTAAAATTTTAATAAAGAAGACGGGTGCGGCGATGGTTCAGATGGATCGTCGTGAAGGAGCTATGAACGCTATCAAGCTGTTGAATCAAGTAGAATTAATGGGTAGACCTCTTCAGATTAGGTGAGTTGTGGTGATGCATGTAGTTCATTACTCCGTGTATTCTCGGAATCTCTGTCTCCCGTGCTAGGCCCTGCTTTCCTGCACTGCTCTGTGTATACCTGTGTAGTTTCCTTGGGTATGATCTAAAGTGCACGAAAACAAGAGTGTGCAGCTTCTGACTTTCCTGTAGTCTGTCATGGCAAAATTGCTGGACTGTGTCATTATTGATACATTTGAGCGACGGGAAGTGACATTATGTGCACAACTTAGGCTGTGTTTACATGAGGCGTTTCAACCCGCCATGCACACAAAATGAATGGCGCGTTTACATGACGCATTTCGCTTGACCCGGGTTGAAATTTCGCCCCGGGTTGATTTCAACCCTCCCCCCAAGGGGAGGGTTGAAATCAACCCGGTCAAGAAAATCGTACAAACGTACTTCTGTGCGTATCTCGCGCCAGGTTTGAACAGTACTGCACATGCAAATTTCGCGCGAACGGATTCACGTGACCATGCAGGACTCTAGAAGTGGACTTTTGGTGGCATATCAGTATTTGACCCGGGTCAACTGTCTTCATGTAAACGCTCACCTATTTTGTCTATCGTACAGACTTTCAACCCGGGCTGAACTCGACCCGGGTTGAAATTTCTCATGTAAGCACAGCCTTAGCTGCAACTGTATAGCAAAACGCCCGTTTGAATCCTGCTTGTATTCATAGTATCACTAAAACAAAGTGATGAAATCCAGGAATTTCAATTTCTGTTGTGACATCATCCCATTATGGCTGCGCGCTTCGTTTATGTACTCTTGTCTCTTGGTATACTTTTTTCCTGAATGGCATCTATTGAGAAGTTGTACAGTTAGAGCCTA
This sequence comes from Sycon ciliatum, assembly GCF_964019385.1. NCBI lineage: Eukaryota > Metazoa > Porifera > Calcarea > Leucosolenida > Sycettidae > Sycon > Sycon ciliatum. The sequence goes on from NC_088646.1 coordinate 23,562,501, forward strand.
TGAGATATTCATTAAGGGTTGGTTCACATATCGCCGGTACGCGCCGGGAGTCATCGGGAGTGGGCCTCTTGCAACCTCTCCCGGCGCATTGCGAACCAGTGCAGTCGTAACAAAATCATACGGTAAAATATCGCAAGGGACCGCCGGCAAAGTTGGACAGTGCCCAACTCTTGCGATCTGCCCTGGCGCCGATCCCGTACAAATTTGACCAAAAGTGGTTTGTGAACCGTTCGCGCCGGTACCGGGAGCCAGACTTTGTCAAAATTTCGAACCAACACTCATCCTAAATTTTCCTAAATTGAAGCTAAAGATGAGGTCCGTTTGCCATTCTTGTAGTCGTTTCAAGGTGGCAAATTAATTCAGCATACCAGCCCATCCTTCTCGGATGATCTGCATGACTGTTGACAGCTGTGCAACTTATGAGACAAATACAATTGAAATAAATGAAATAAAATACGAAGGATACATAGACAAGTTCGTGTGACTTCATCAACGTTTGCACGCATAATTTCGACACCACCGCTTACTAGACTGCAATAAAAGGTGTAGAAGTAGTTTCATGATCTCCAGTAAAATGTAGCACCGGGTGGCCATCACCGAAAGACCTTGAACTACTGAAGAAACAGAAAGAATTCAAGCTTCAATTGGCAAACCTGTCGTAGCATTTGGGCGCATTCTGTACTACTTTGTAGTAGATTTGGTACTCGAACCGTATGCGTAACGGATCGGGAGCTGGCTCACCGCCAATGTCTTGCGATGTCTTGCGGCGCCGATTTTGCTTATGTGAACCAACCCTTAGTTGGGGGCGTTGAGAGTGCCTATGAGAGTGCCAGGTTGACCTGGTTTGGGAATGAGCTGTGCCACTTCTTTCTTCCCTCCAGGATTGTTGACGAAGTCTTGTTTTTCTTGTCCTCCACTTTATAGCTTTTCTCATCATTCATCCATCGAGGATCGGGGATTAATCGCCCAGCTAACCGACGGAACACCAGCAGTAATTGATTATGCTAGTTCTCGTAACAACAGGTACGTCGCAGTTGTCTGGTTGTGCTTTGTTGTCTGCTGCTGTTGCTGCTGCTGCTTCTAGTATCACTGCCTTACTCTACTCTCCTCCCCCCTTCACACACGCACACACACACACACACATCATGTACCACACATGCACACGCACACACACACACACATCTCTCTTTTTTCTGAATTTACACTGTTGTTTCCCTTTGTGCTTCTTTCTTAGATTCATGAGTGCGAACCAAAGCAGGAAGAACTGTATCCTCCATTGCCACTACTCCTGTGGGTGTGGGTGCGCGTATGTGTGTCCCTGTCCTCGCCCACGTATTGTGGTGTGGCGAGCCCGTAAGTGGGATCATTTCCAAGTCCATCCAGAGTTGGGGGATGTCAGGGAGTGTTGCCCGTTGGGCGGTTCAATAGCATTGTGTCATCTTTCAAGATTCCTTTCGAATTTCTCTCGCCTATTCCAGTGAGCGAGTACAAACGTGTGTGTGACTGTTTTACCAGTATTAATAGTATGTCACTAGTCTTTTTTCATCCTCTACGAAACTAAGTCCTGTACATGTACTAGAATTCTGCATTGGCATGTCTCTAAGCATTGCTGTTTTTCATGGTAGGGTTTCATTATCGAAATGCCATACATTCTCCTTGACTGCTTTGGTCAACAGTAATGATTCCTCCAACTCAGGTCTTGCACTTCTTCAATGCACCGCCAGTCATCACTGAGGACGGCCTCAAAACGGTATGGTGCATGTTCATTTTATCAGTTGATATGAAAAAAATATCAATCTACTCGGGAATATTGACGCAGTCAATGGTTAACATGTGTGTGTGTGTACGCTCGTTAGGGGAGGCGTGCGGAGAAATCACAAAAATCCATGTACACGTATGTTGGTATTTGCGGACTGTCCCTTACGGAGGTAATTCTCAAATCAGGTGGAATGGTCTCTAGTTGACTATGGCTCATTATCTTTTGTTTTTCACTGTCTTTTTTCTGCAGATTTTTAAGACCTCACTTATTCGGCTTCCTCTTCTTATCACCGTCTTTGACAAGAAAAGTAGGTAGCGATGAGGTACTGTACGCTGTGTGAAGCTTGGGATGCATGCCTGCCCACAGTAATGTAGAAGGAAAATGGAACCTGACCAACTGACCCAGTTGTAGCTCAATAAAGTGACCAGAGACAACACATTAGTTCTGGGTGGCTCTATATCCATTAGCTATTTACAGTGCTGCCAAATTTTCCGACTTATTGAACACTATCCTAAAATCCATCCTTCATCTGGAAACCGATCCGGAAGCTGATTCGAAAAAGACCACTCTTGATTTGACAGACCCCCGAGGTTGTACAGTATGCCAGTGCAACACTGTTGTGTGGTATGTTTGAACACATCCATACTGGGGAGGTTTCGCTCAACATGATTATGTAGGAATATAACGTAGGACCTGCACGTAATTTTCAAGCGTGAAAATCCGCGCATTTGGGTTTCGCTCTACGTGATTTCTCCACAACCGCTAAGCATGCCGTGTTGCGCTGGAGACCTGTCGACTGCATGTGCCACGGACATAAGCCACGCTCTCCATTGTGTTATCCGCGTGTTGTGGACCTTGTGTTTCGTGCGGTTTAGATAAAGCCAGAAAACGCGAAAAATTATATATCGGAAATCCGTAGAGAGATTTACATATGAAAGTTGCCCTCGCTTCCCAGCGTGTACGACATGCGAATTTTCGCACATAATTACGTAGAGCGAAACCTCCCTGCTGCTTTACCACACAGCATGGCTAATGGAAAAAGGTCTACCCTCTGTGGGTGGGTGGGTGCATGTGGGGGTGTTTTAAACTGTTTTTGGCGGTCGATTCTTCAGTCTTGCGGGCTGTTGAATGGTGCGATCCCAGCACAAGTTACTATGCTTTCTGCTTTAGCAAGCTATCATTGCTTCCAGCGATGGGCGTCAAAAGGTGTGTGTGTGTGTGTGTGTGTGCAAAATGAACTTTCTACCTTTCTGATCTTACTGTCACTGCGCTTGCCATGCTGTTGTTGACCAGGTGAAAGTGCACGCACTAGTGGTCTCATGGAGTGGTCCAACGCCGTGGAAGCATTGGAGGCCATGGCTCTCGTCAATCACACTCCTCTGCGGGCTGCATGTAAGTGTTGTCACTGCGTGGGTAATGACTGTGTCTAAGAACAGGTTGCCCCCCCCCCCCCCCCCCCCCCTCCACCAAGCTCTTTGTAATGAGCTTGCTATCAACACATGTTGGTCATACGATGATGTGCTATCCCATGCCAGTCAACGAAACTGCCACAGCTCTCGTTACCTCTTTCTCTGAAATTGACTCGGCATTTTTCACCGAATGTCCACCAGGAAGAGTCCGGGTAAGAAATCCAGCTCTTTTAGATATCCTTGTAGCGACTGAAAGGTCTTTACGATCCTAAACTAGACCAGTGAAAAAGCAAGCAGACACTTTGCTTTAGACTCGGGGGGGGGGGCATGAGCCTGGAGCATTCTACAGGGTGCGTCCAGGACCACATGATCTACTGGGCTTGCATACAGAATCTCTGGACTGGCAGTCTGGCAGCAATGCTATTTTCAGATGTAATCTTTGGGTCGCTAAATCGAACTTTAATCTATTTCCCCACCAATCAGGCTCCTGAATTGTGAGCATTGATCGGTGCTACTGAAAGTGGGTTCAGGTCTAGCAGCTCCATACCTTGATCAGAACCATACCATTGTGCACACGGTCTATAGCAACTGTGTGCTGCCTGGTTCTTGTTTCACACGCGGTCTATAGCAATTGTGTGCTGCCTTGTTCTTGTTTCACACGCGGTCTATAGCAATTGTGTGCTGCCTGGTTCTTGTTTCACACGCGGTCTATAGCAACTGTGTGCTGCCTGGTTCTTGTTTCACACGCGGTCTATAGCAATTGTGTGCTGCCTGGTTCTTGTTTCACAGCTGGTCAGGTGTTCACTTTAAAGCTTGCTTTCTCGATGTCACCGCCCCGTATTCTTGCCAACGGGCGAGCCAACGGCAATGGCAGCGCGATGGGATCTGTACAGCAGTCTGCTGTCACCCATGGCCAGCAGCAGCAGCAGTCACAAGTGCCGCCGCCGCCAGTGTCACTGCAGGGAAGCAACGGGGGCGGCAGCAGCAGCGTTGCCGACCAGAACACTATCATCTCTATGTCGTCGGTCATGCCTTCGCCCAGCGGGCCGCCACTAGCAGAACAGCACTCCGCACAGCAGCAGCAGGCGTCGATCCACATGATGTCCGACCATGCTGTTAGACATCTATCCAACGCCATGACTACCGTCAATGGAGCCAATGGGAACGGCAACCACTCCAAAATGCAGTTTGCTGGCTAAGTAGACGGCAGCTTCACAGTACCACCTAGTCTGCTACGAGTCTCTGGCCCCATTAGCCTTCGCAGGCCCTGAAGCGCAATGAATTGGCTCCTTTGTCGGAGTGTGTGTGTGTAATTTGTTGCAGCTCTGGGCCCATTTTACCACTTAGTTGTGTTTATTTTACTTTCATAGTGCACTTAGACGTACAGGGGATTTATCAGCCTAGCGCCCCCTGCTGCACCTGTAGAGACACAACGAAGACCAAGACTTTATCTCTCTTGTTTTCGCTGGCGTTGTTTTCCTTTTTCTTTTCCTTTTTTACAAATCAGTTCCTGGGAGTTGCTTTTGGCATGGGAGCATGCCGCTCGCCCATATTCCTGACCCCGTATGTTTCCTATGCTCCTTTGTTCACCGGCGTGTGTGTGTGTGTGTGTGTGAGGGCGTTTGTGCGTGTGCGTGTGTGTGTGTGAGGGTAAATCCACATGCCCTTGCTTTGTTTTAACCCAATGTCCTTTCTGGTCTTTTATTTGTGCCTCTCTTCTCCTGTCTGGTTTTTAATCTTTTTTGATTTGTTTTATCTTCTAACTACAGCAGAACACCTCACTATTTTCCTACATTATCCATACTTAACCATAATGCACAACACTATTCCGCACATTATCCAATCATCTCGTTTTATCACCACTATTCTGTTTGAGTTTTTTACTGCGTGCACGCGAGTTCTATTCAGTTGACCGCCTCTATTTCTGGGTGCACGTAGCACGTATTCTTGCTGTGAAAGGCTTGATTTCCACTGATGCCCCATTTTACTCCTCAGAATTATGTTCGCGTACAATCATGCAGGAAAATGCACTATCCCACAACTAGCCAAAATTCACAACACTCATATTCCTAGCGGTTTTCATCATTTCTATTTACAATTGCCACAATGCATGACTGTCGTCACCCTGTAGCAGGGGCCTAGGGCTCGAAGCAAAGGAATCCTCTTTTTTTATACTTCCAGCGTGTTTTCTTCTTCAGCGAAGGCTACTGTTGACCAGCATATGCATTCCGCCCAGCGTTACTTTCTGGCCAACTTGTGTTGAGACCCACCGGTGGCTTGGCTTACTGCTCAGCTCAAACTTTCCACATTTTCTCACTCTCTTCTTCTGCTCTCTGTTCCAACTGACCTGCTGTTCAGGTTAACGTTTGTTCTCATTCAAGCCCCACTGCGGGGAAGAGCAGTTTAAAAAAAAACTACCTGTGCTATGCTGTGTGTGGTGACAATGTGCCGCACGTGTGGCTTCGGCATCAACTCCATTATCCTCTTCCAACTGGCGAGACCGCGGTAAGGCATGCGCACTTGATCAAACTTCTGCCAAAAAATGACGCAATAAAAAACACGCAACGGGCGAGTCCATCACAGCTCAAGGTTGCACTCTCTTGCCAGTCGAATCGTCTTGGTCCGAGGAAGCTGAGATGCTCCCTTCCTCCTTTATTCCCAATCGAACTCCCGCACTTCCACCGAAACTGGGTGACTGTGCCCTACTAGATGCGTCCGGCCCTTATTCCCAATCGAACACGGGTGAGTAAGCGGTCATGTGCTCGTGCGTACACCAGTCGCCTGGTCATCGTGCCTGCTGGCTACAACTTGCACACCAAAGTTCAGACACGACCTGCGACTTGCGGAACCTGTGGCCGCGACACAATTCGCTATAATTATTTTATGTTTTTGCGACATCCCTATGCGCAGTGGATGTACGGTGCATGTGCACCCAGAGTAGAAACTGTACTCAATTTATGTGTATGTCGCACGTTGCAAAAGTCGATTTTTCAACTTCTGCGACAGGTGCCTTGCGACTGTACACGACAGGCATTTTCTTGTAAGCAAAAAGTAGTATCGTGAATCGGCCTTTAGTTACGCATAACAAGAGTGTAATAACCTCACAAGGGTGTGCAACTGTGCATAGGGCCTCCGACGGCGAAAATTCACATGACGTGTCTGATACATTCGTACTACGTACAAACGAAGGATAGCGTACACGTGCGCGCAATCCGGATATCTGCCATGATCATGCTGCCTGCTGGTGATTTGCATACACAGTGTGTACATTTTAGATCAGGTATAACAATCGCGGAAGTAACGACAGATGGGATTTGGTGACACATGTTTGGTGCCCGAAGGCCTGAAAAATGCATCGAGTATAACGACTTTTCCCCATAGGGCCATACACAGGCTACAATTCCGTTATCATTTGGACTGGCATGCATGGAACATGTCTGTGTCACATGCGAGGATCAATGCCAAGCGTGTGGTACACCGTGCTGTCTGTACTGCAGAGCCGAAGTACGATGTACGTGTACATGCCGTAGTGACACATACATGTATTATGTATGGACTCGGATGGAAAGTACATGTACATGTACATCTGAAATCTATATCAAAGTACATGTATATGAATTATGCACACAAGAGAGATTGGAAGCTTTGTCACAACTCTGAGTTTCACGTATTACTACGATCATCAGGCAATTATGCACATGCGCATCTGCAATCAATTCCTGGCATTTTGATATACATTTTGATACATTTTGATATACATATTGCTATTCGATTTGACATTGGAAAGTCGGGTTTTAGTGACAGATCAAATATAGTGACATTTTGTTCTCTCCCGAAGGAGTGTCGTTATATCCAATCTCCACTGTAGTAGTGTTGCAACCAGTATAGGTATGGAATTGGACAGCGTGATGGCCCTGATGGGTGAGACTTACTGTAGTGTCGCGTATAAAAGCATGACCTGTAAAAAAGCATGACATAGAAGCAGGGTACAACTTACTAGCCTGTTTGACCTTTTTTGGGTGCAGTCCTGTCACTCGAGTTGAACTCGAGTTGAACCTTGGTGTGAAAGTTGTCGCCTGCTGGCGTGGTGACCAGGTGATTTGGGCACCCAGGAGCACGTGACCGCTTGTTCAACCATGTTCGATTGGGAATAAAGAAGGAACGCTGCATCGCAGCCTTTTCGGACCAAAGCCAGTCGACTCAGCGTCCAAAAGACTACAACATATGGGCCAATCGCGGTCATCCGTGCTTTTATAAGAACGAAATGGCGCTTTTAGTGACATTTTGCATACAAATCCCCATCTAGTAGGGCGCAGTCACCCAGTTTCGGTGGAAGTGCGCGAGTTCGATTGGGATTCAAGTAGGAAGGGAGCGTCTCAGCTTTCTCGGACCAAGACCATTCCACCCAGCACCCCGAAGACTACAACTGGTGACATTTTGATTTTAGCCTCAACTTCCCCTTTGAGTAGAAGCATGGTTTGAACCCCGGCTTATACGGCCGGCCGTAAGCACCTGCTTTTATACGCGACATTATGGTATGGACTTTCCCTGCTGTGAGGGCGGGGTATCGTGTCAACTCTCACTGGTCGAAAGAAGGAAGAGAGAAGTTCTTCATCTAATGCATGGTTCACAGGGATTGACTGTCGGAACAGGTGCCAGCAAGTTGAAGAGTTGTTGTGTACTCTTGGTGACAGTCATTATGTTCCACATGTAATAATTATAGTCAGAAACAAAAGGAATAGCCCCACCATCCTAACTGCATGACCAATTCTTGCTCTCACCTATCGGGAGAGGGTCCGGTTAGCGTAGACGATAGCGATGTAAATGCGTATGAGAAACAGCTACTGTTCTTCATTTACTGCGCCTCACATTTCCACACTAGCATGCCCAGTTTGCCCTGAAAATACATCAGCAGGATTCCCTCGATGTCGTGTGTCACCTCGAAAGCGAAGCCCTCGCCGATGACCACGTGCCATCCGGGACCATACTTCCCATCGAGGGTGTCCTTGATCATCCGGGCCATGTTGACGACGTTTGTGGGATGCTTCTCGCCTGCAGTGCCGCACAACTCCGTCACATCCGCTCGCATCTCGTCCGCCATGTCCGAGTGGCGGATCAGGTGAAAATTGAACGTTCTCCGATTCTCTGCGTCTTCCTTCAGGCTGGAGAAGCGACTCCCTGGGTCGTCCCGCGTGTTGGTGGTTCTCGTGTTTGTTCCATACTTAGCCTGAGACATAGCGATGCTGATGGGCAAATAATACTGTTTTCTCCTCAGTGACTTGACCTGTTGTATTTTCTCAGCGCGGCGCTAGTGCAAGGGGCTTGAAAGGGCAGGGCCGGGGACGGAATACGAAGTCGATCGCTCGGCGTCAGCGCTCTGCCTCTGGTATGGCCACAAGTGCTGGTTCTAAGGTCTGCGGATCCGGCTCGAGTCACCGCTGCCACTTCGTCAAGCAGGAATACTGTGCCAATCACACACAAACCAACACCGGTAAGAAAGTAGGAGACGACTTTTGCCAAGCGCCAGTGTTTGATATTCTTCTCCTGAGGCTTCAGTCCAGTTTGTCACAGCACGTGTGATTGTCTAGGCATTACATTTTTTTTATTGTTGCACTAAGTCTTGCAGCCCCCGGCCCCCCCCCCCCCCCTTACTCACGACAGTAGGCTCACTGATACCAAGAGTCGGGTTATCATGGTTATGGCTTATGCCCAGTGGAGCACTGGAGGTCTTAGCTTTCTGTATCTACTTATGATGTAGCCTGACTAGGGCCAGTGCAAGCAAGCTTTGCGGTCGATCATACTTCATTATAATAATTATAGCTTCCTCGCTGAAGCCGGTCTGTAGATTCACAGACGCACTGAGTAAGGCTAAGACTAGAATAAGAATGAGCTCTTCTGATGGCCCATGCCATGGCGCCATGCTCCATGATCCAGTACGTGTAGCCCAGGGTAAGATATTATTACGTTGTTTTTTCCAGTCCACGATGACTGCACTGATGGCAGGCGTTTTGGTTGCCATCTTTTGTTGTCACTGTTTGTGCACTTTGCAATGTTGTTACGTGGTGGTGTCCACCGTCTACTGTGGATCTACAGAGTAGCGCCAGCCTAATCTCCAATTATAATCAGGCAACGTGGGCTACCTCAGTAGCTGAACAGTCACTGAGTGCACTGTCAGTCTGTCTATTGGACCATAGACTGGTTGTATGCTACTTCAGTACTTGCTAGCTACTTCAGTACATTATTACTAGGTAGAAGGGAGAGTACTAGTACATGTGTGATAGCCAATTGCCGGGCAGATCAGGCGACATTACCCAGACAACAACAGACCATAAAGAACTGGCAAGACGGACTAAGTGGGTAGCACTGGGTACAGTACGTCCTGACCCTGGGTTTGGTCCAGGACACCCAGACACTGGCCTACTGACTGTGAGCCAACAAGCAAGCAAGCAAGCAGCATACTAGTATTTGTGCCATCAAAAGGCATCATTCAAACCCATACCTAGGGCAGTGCTCGGCATCATCATCATTTATATTGACACAATAATAATGATGTATTACCAATGCCATTATTCAAGCTTGACCGGGTACGTGTACAAGTATTGTAGTGTGGGATGCAACTACTTTTGAAGTAGGAACAAGGCATCCCCCTGTCTTGGGGCATGAGGCTTTGTTCAACTTATCTGTAGTATACATGTACACATAAAAAGAAGGAAACAAAGCGTTTCTACTGTAACTGTGAGTTTCATGGTTTCACCAATCACCAAGTCTGATGGCAGTGATGCTACGCTGCTACCACGGCTACAACCACTGATCAATGGAGATGCCTTAAAATTAAGTCATAAAGCACATGTCTGAATCTTTTTTTGGTTGCCCAATCTATTTCAGCCGGGACCAGATATACCAGGTAAACATGAAAAAAACAAACAAGCCAACCCATCTTATAATTATATGCATCTGGGTGGTGGCCAGGCCGCGCATGCAGACCGTGTACAAGTATCCAGTGAAGGATTAGCAAATGGTACAAGGGACAACTGATGGGACATACCGGTGTGGGAAAGCGCCCTGTAACTGTGAATGATGTGGCAACCAATAATGGCAATATGTTGAAAGAGCAAAACTCCCAGTGGAACACATAGCCAGGTGATGCCAGTGTAATGAGTCATAGCTGTCAGTTGTGCTGCTTTCATGACATTTATGGTAAATCTTTTCGACAGCACTGCCAGACATATGCTGCCAGCCTAGTCCAGTGACGTATGAACTATGATGCTATTGTAGGTGATGCATTTTTGCACTACTACTAGTACATGTAGTAATGCAGGGCGGCGATGGAGGAAGTTGCTGATTCGGACCAACACTGCACGGCTGTTCAGAGTTAGAGTTCCCAAAGTGAAGCTTGGATAGTCTGTTGTCTGATGATTGCATAGTGCATGGTGGAACACCGGCGTCACAACACATTCTTCGTCCTCTTGTTGTTGCGAAGCTTGGATATAACGACATTGGTCATTACAACAGCGACAGGTTGCCGGCAACAGTGTTGTCAGTATGCCGGGACCAGTTTTATTGACATACTGGTATCCAGTATAAGTTAATAAGAGCATGTTTCTTGCCAGTGTTGCCAGTGTTGGAGTGTCACTACATCCAAGCTCCACTTTACTACAGTACATGCTTCTGGTCTATGTCCGCAGAATAAAAATGCTTGTAACACCACCCAGACCCTAGGGAGGCGCCCCCTTCCTCTTCACTCTAATCAAAACCACCGGCGCAGCAGGCGTATACTGCTGAGAATGCTAGTGTGTGTTTAGTTGTTTCATCAAGTTAGTAGGAAATCTGCGGAAATGTAGTGAGTGGCACACAGCTAACCGCTAACTACCTTCTATCACACACAGAATACGGCACCGAGACGAGACTGGTGGACCACACGAAATCAACGGCCCGACAAAGGATTTGACACTATATTAAACGGGGACGAACGCTGAAGTGTTAAAAAACGTAAAAGGAAAGAAGGAATGCGGTTGCAACTAGCACTAGAGCAATAACTGTTGTCTGCACACAAACTACTTCGAGTAGTGCCGCTTACGCCCAGTATATTCAATAGATATTTCGCGTGGTGCTTGTTTTTCGAGTTAATTGTACTATTAATTGTCTTTGCTTTTCTCGTTGTTATACCATGGGAAATAAAACAGGCTGGGATGTTTTGCAAGTACCCACTCAAGGTTGGATTATACTGTTATGCAACATACAGTGACAGTACAAGTAGCAATCCAACAGAGTCAAATGACAATCACGTTCTGCTAGACACTGCCATTGGCAGTGGAAAGCCACTAGATATGTCAATGTCAGGGAAATACGGCTTGCCTGGCATCACGGTGGGAACACTGGCATTGTCACCGGTGATCATCATCATCGACCGCTTAGCCGCAGGCTCTAGGGTGTTGGAATCTAGTTTCATCAGCTCTTCGGCAGCCCGCTCGTGCACAGCATTGACCGACTGCGGCCCTGCTTCTTCTGTTATTGGCTGTCCGTCCGGGTCCTTTGCGAGCAAATGGACGGGGCAGCTGGCTTTCGGAGTATCCGATGTGAAGTTCCCGTGCAACCCGCCGGCTCTAGTAATCTCGGGCACTATCTTTGCCAGAGCGTGGTGCCCGGCCGATAGCTTGCTAAACCAAGGCAAGCCTTTGCCACTGCTCACAAGCGGCCTGTGATAGAAGCGTGTGTCACCTGTCTCGGCGGCAAACTGTGCTATGTGATTACAATACATGCTAACCAGGTGGACAAGGCCCAAGACAGGCACTGTGGCCGTCTTCTGCTGCTCACCGTGCAGGAAATGAACGTCGACACCTTCAGTGCCGTCATAGTGCTGGACGGATTCGAAGGCAGCGCTATGCTGCTCCAGAGCACCCTGGCGGACCTTGTTTTTACCGCCATCCAAACTTACAAACCTGAAATCAAGAAGGGCATCACAGAGGGTAGAAACACATTCTTATTTAGTACGCAGTGTCCTCTCCTACACCAACACACCTGATAGAACAATGGAATTGGACAAAACGAAACGGAAACGTCCGCACCAGCAAGCAATGGCAACACAGTGAACAACCAAAATTAATGGTTTAAACGTTAAACAAGATGTAGCATACCTTCCACGGCAGTCACAGCCAAACATCACTTGGCTAAGCATAAGATGCTCTTGCTCGTGCAGGCCCAGCCCAAAGAGTTTGCCGACATAGTAGAAGACCGTGTGCAAGAGTGACCCTGCGCTCTCAGCAGAGAAGATACCCTTCTCCCAAAGCCTGAGCAGTGAATCATAAAGATCCGGGTGGCATGCCTTCAGGTATAGAGATCGAATCCGGATATCAAATAAACGAGAGAGCTTGGAAGCTCAGGGCCCTACGCTATGCTTTTTTGCCTTGATGACCTAGACAAAAAAAAAAAGCATAGGGATGTTATAAATTTTTTAAAAAAAATCCTCTTTTTTTAAGACATAACCTGGGATTCGAACCCGCACTATCGCGCGCCCTGCATGCATCCCCCGATACACTTCGCATACATACTAATTCTTCCAAGTTGTTTCACAATGTGATCTGATGGCAAAAAAGCATAGGATGTTATAAATTTTTCAATTCTCCTATTTTTTTTTCAGGCATATCCTGGGATTCGAACCCGCACTATCGCCCTACATGCATTCCCCCATACACTTCGCATTCATACCCATTCTTCCAAGTTGTTTCACATTGTGATCTTGCATTTGAAAGCCCTATTTGAATATGCATTGTGGCCAGCCGTCTTTGATGGCACGGTACGGTAGGGAATAGGTACGGGACAGGTACGATCGAGGGTAATACGACACCGTCTCCCGTACCGTACTGTACCATCAAACACAGCTGGCCACATACAGCTGCCCGCAATATTCAAATAGGGCTTTCAAACGCAAGATAATAACGTTGTTGTGTATCGGTAGAAAGACTTTTCATGGCTCATTTTTGTTGTGGTCCTTTCGTTTATTTTGGTTTGTTTTGCGTTCTGCTTTGACTGGTTTTGGTTGCATGTATAGTTTGTACATGATCCAAGTGACGGTTACGTCATTCTCATACGTTGTTTTTTGTTGCTCGCATGCTCGTATGCTGCCATAAATGTTAGTCTTTTTCTTCAGTTTTCAGTTTACCTCGTCGTGTCCGGTCTTCTTGTCTGTCCGTCTCCGTCTTGTCAAGAAATTATGTAGAACTCTCAGTTCAGTTTCGTTGTTGTGTGTGGCGGGTCGGATGGGCAGGGAGGCTGGGCCCCTGACGCCTGGACAACATGTGCGCGTGCACAAAATTTGGCGACCACGCCAGGATTGTCAGGGAGACGAGGAACTGGAAGGAACTCCGGTGCGAAGGAAAACGCATCGAGAACAAATCACCAAAACGACGTCGTCTGAGCTGAAGGCGCTGAGCGAGGAAACGTCTGCGAGGAGTGGCTGGCTCGTCGGAGCTGAATGCGCTGAGGGCAGATGAAATGGATGAACATCTGCGAGGAGTGGCTGGTCCGCCGGAGTTGAATGCGCTGAGGGCAGGGACGTCCCGCGAGGTGGCTGGTGAAGACGACGAGGTTGGTACGACGGAAGTCGGTGGAGCTGAATGCGCTGAGGGCAGACGAAGACGGATAAACGTCTGCGAGGAGTGGCTGGTTCCTACGACAAGGACGGTGCGAAGGAAAACGCATCGTGAACAAATAACCCCATGTGAGTGTGACGCGGAGTTTGGAAGGTGCTCCTGCTGTGATTTGTTGATTAGTTTGATTCGATTTGTTTGAGTGGTTTGGTTTGCTCGATTTGTTTGTTAGTTCGAGTTTGGTAGTTCGGTTTGCTCGAGTTGTTGATTAGTTTGTTTTGCTCGAGTTGTTTGGTAGTTCGAGTTTGGTAGTTCGGTTTGCTCGATTTGTTTGAGTTTGATTTGTTTGTCCCTGGTCGGACGTTGACTTTCGTTGGAGTTTTGTTGGCGTGTCGATCGTTTATTTGTTGCCTCTTGTAGTTAGTTTGATTAGTACGCTTGCGGCGTATACTCGTAGGGCACAGTGTTCGCAGTCCTCGTAGAGCCCTGAAAAGGTCTTTGGTGGGGAATATGTTGTGTATCGGTAGAAAGACTTTTCATGGCTCATTTTTGTTGTGGTCCTTTCGTTTATTTTGGTTTGTTTTGCGTTCTGCTTTGACTGGTTTTGGTTGCATGTATAGTTTGTACATGATCCAAGTGACGGTTACGTCATTCTCATACGTTGTTTTTTGTTGCTCGCATGCTCGTATGCTGCCATAAATGTTAGTCTTTTTCTTCAGTTTTCAGTTTACCTCGTCGTGTCCGGTCTTCTTGTCTGTCCGTCTCCGTCTTGTCAAGAAATTATGTAGAACTCTCAGTTCAGTTTCGTTGTTGTGTGTGGCGGGTCGGATGGGCAGGGAGGCTGGGCCCCTGACGCCTGGACAACATGTGCGCGTGCACAAAATTTGAGTCGCCAAAATGTTGTGTTCACTACTAACACCTCAAAAGTTTCAGGATCGCACAGACGCCACAAGACAAAAGGTCACGTAATTCTTTACGGACTATAATGAATGAACAGTAGAATACATTGAGAAGAAGAGACTGGAAAAATACGAACTACATCGGAAAGAGAACTCTAGAACACTAAAGAAAACAAACCACAGCATCAAGGAAAAGAACAACGCATGAGGGGTAAAACGCTGGCCAGCCACAACGTGCGTCCAACTTTGGCATGAGCGTACAGAAGAGCGTACAGCGCTCGGAAAGCGGAAGCTAAATTTGGCGGCAAAGCGACAGCAATAGTACGGCGCGCGGCACATAAGCAGTACGAGGCGAGGCACGTATACGCGTGTGCGGCAAACATTACACACCATGTACCATATATGCATGAACAGCGCGGGGCGCATACTAACTCATTCAACATCAGTGCGCGGCGCAGGCATCTAGCTAGCTGGCGCAAGCATGATCATAATTGCATGCCATCACGCAATCAGCGCACATAAATCGCGCATCAAATAAATAAGTAATCAAACACAAATCAACACATCAACTAAATAAATCAACGAGCTAGCAAGAACACAATTCAAAAATGCAACGAAGAAATAATTACTATTCTAGTCGGTTATTCGCATGGGACCAAGCGCAATGTCCAAGCTGATGAACTGTGATTGCACAAGGTAAGCCCAAGCTCCTGAGCTAACCGTTCTGGTGAGCAGTCTTCTTCGTGCTGCAAACACACACTACACAATGTGTCGTATCTCGTAACAAGTACTGTACCAAATCACAACGAACACTAACAATACGCAATAGTAAACAATAATCAAAAACACTACGCAAAAAAGCAAAGCAAGCAGCACCTAGCCAGGGAGACAAGCAGGAGTCACGGTCGCAACGAGATCTCGACGACACCCCAGAAGACCTTTCTCCGACACGATACACAACATTCTCCCCACCAAAGGGCTTCAACCACACTGATCACAAATCAAGACGAGGTGGTGGTCGAACGGTACGACGAGATCGACGCGTAACTTGCGGCTCAACGGTCGTCGAAGGTATTTCAACATCATTGACGACGTTGACTGGATCAGCGCTCGCGGGTGTCTGCGGCTGCGGCTCAGCGTCCACAGCAGGCGGCTCAACATGCTCCTTCGCTACTTCCAACGGAACCAAGCGTTGAATGGGCCGTAGCATGGACGATTGGCCAACTTGGACTTTGGCCACCCTGCACTTGCCATCTCTTCCAGGATACAGCTCTGCGACCCTACCCAAGCGCCATGATTGCCGCTTCCGGTTGTCGTCGGCAATAAACACAACGTCGTTCACGACAAGCGGAGTTGACTTCGACCGATGATACTCACTGAGACGAATGAGATACTCAGACGACCAACGCTGGTTGAGGTGCTCGTAGACGGTGTGGACATACTTGACTCGAGCGGACAACTGCCGTGGATCGAGTGGTCTGTCAGACGAGGCAATACCGGTTGCAAAGATGTCTCCCAACATCATGGCTGGAGTCAGCGGCGACTCGTCAGCTACATCCGTAGAAACCGGAGTGAGGGGTCGAGAGTTGACGACTCTCTCGATCTCCGTCAAGACAGTGAACAGCTCGTCTCGACTCAATGACGCTCGACCGAGAACCTTCTTCAAGGGAGCTTTCACACATGCCACCAGACGCTCATAGAACCCTCCATGCCACGGGGCAGATGGCGGATTGAAGAACCACGGGATTGCCACCTTGTCTGCGGCGGACTTGAACGTCGTAGCATTATCTGAACGTATACGCAGCGGCTTCCCACGACGGGCGATGAAACGACGCAATGCTAGCAGGAACACCTCTGTCGACAGGCTATCCACGAGCTCTAGGTGCACTGCGCGAGTAGTACCGCACACGAAGAGTGCGACCCACACTTTCTGAACATTTGATGAACTGCGCACGTACAGCGGACCTGCATAATCAATACCTGTGAGACCGAATGGCTGGTGGTGCTTCACCCTGTCTGAGGGCAACGGCGGCATCTCCTCAGCAGCAGTCTGTGCGCGAAATCTGCGGCAAACAATGCACTTCTCCGACACGCTACGAAGAAACCGACGAGCTCCGAGAATCCAGAACTGCTGTTGTAGAAACGCAAGCACGCTCTCTACACCCTGGTGCATTCGCTGAAGGTGAGCATCACGCAGAAACAACTCACTTAGATGACATCTGCCCAGGATGATCGGATGCTGAACCTCGTAGGACAGATCGCTCTCCTGCAGACGACCACGAACTCTGAGCAAACCAGCTTCATCCAGAAACGGAGACAACTTGAACAGCTTCGAACCCTTCTTCAGTGGCTCCTTGCTCCGCAACTGGGACAACTCCTTGGGGAAGCATTGCTCTTGGATGGCGCGAAACATCACAGACTCAGCAGATGGAATCAATTCTGCACGCGAAACACCCTTGTGTCGCCATGACAGCATACTTGCGACCAAACCGCGAGCTCGTTGCCACTTGGAGAACTTCTCCCACGGCCAAACAACTGGAGTGTCAACCTCCACAGCCGACACGCGTGCTTCGGTGACGGACTCATTGGTGCTCTGAAACGAGATGACTGGTGGCCACTGAGACTCATCGCTCAACCATGACGGACCATGCAGCCACATCTCCTTCTGCAAGTCACACACTGGGACACCACGCGAGACAAGATCTGCAGGGTTGCTAACTCCTGGACAGTGACGCCATTCTACTTGCAGCTTCTGCGAAACTTCTTGCACTGCAGCAACTCGATTAGCAACATACGTCTTCCAGTGATACGACGGCTTTGAGATCCAGTGCCATGTGGTTAGGCTGTCTGTCCACCCCACAATCCTTTCAATTGGCACTCTCAATTCATTGACGACAAAGGACAACATCTTCACGCCAAGACACACAGCCGACAATTCCAGACGCGCAAGAGTGGGACGTACAACAGGTGCAACCTTCGCCTTCGCACACAACAAAGAAGACGTCAAACCGGACACAACATAGAAACAACAGCCATAGCCCTTCTCGGATGCATCTGAGAATACATGCAACGTGACTGGAGCATCTGGAGTACACCCGATCCATCTGGGGATTTTAACGGAAGAAAGCGCTGCGAGCTCTCCCCACCATGAAGCACATCGGACAGCCAAATCAATAGGGAATGGGTCATCCCAACCACCGCCGAGCTTCCAACTCTCTTGCAACATCATCTTGCCTGGCACAACTGCGGGTGACGCCCAACCTAGCGGATCGAACACAGCGGCAACACAACGCAACAACGCACGACGAGACCAACCAGACACTTCCTTGGGACACTCAACATCACCGAGCGCAGCCACCGAAATACAATCTGACTCGGTGTTCCACACAATACCCAGTGCCTTGGAACCAGCCTCGGGGTCTGAGGTCATCGTGTTCCCTCGCCACTTCCGCAACTCCATGCCTGCTCCCTGCAAAACATTAACGCTATACTCCTGCAGCTTTTCAGCATCCGCACAGCATGGCAAGCTAGAAACGCAATCATCAACATAAAAACTACGCAGCAGCAGCTCTATGATATCACGCTCAGCAGCAGAAGCAGACTCGAATGCACTATCGAGATGAAAGCGCAGCACAGCACTAAGTATGAAAGGAGAACAATTCACTCCAAAAGGCAGCTTCTTTAAACGCCAGATACACATTTCTTCGCTACCTATCTCAGGCCAAACAAAACGCAGATATGGCCTATCTTCTTCACGCATTCCGATCATAAAAAAAGCCTTGCGAATATCGGCTTGTACAGCACATTCATACTCACGGAACCTGAGGAGGATACCAGTGAGATCCGGTAGGAGTGATGGCCCGGGATCGACCATGTCGTTTAGGGATTGTGCTCCGGTGCAGGCGGCGGATGCATTGAAGACGACCCGTGTCTTCGTCGTTGAGGCGTCGCTACGGAATACGGCATGATGCGGCATGTAATAGCCGGCTTCCTCCGGATGCGGTTCCTTTTCAATGGCATCCAGCTTCAAGTACTCAGTGATGAGGACGTCATCATACGCTGGACGTTGACCTCGTCTCTGTAGCTGCTTCAGCAGTGAGTGTGCCGCTGCCATCGCTTGGTTGAGGTTGGCTGGCGGACGCTTCTCAGATCGCCATAGCAATCCCACTTGGTAATGAGGGCCTTGCCGCTCTATCGGGAAGTCCGGTAACGTCTCAGCTATTTCCGGCACCTCTTCCATCTTCCACAGTCGGTCAAGTTCAATACAACTCACACTGACGGTCGCTGACTTGGTTTCACTATTAGCCGGTCCTGACAGCACCCAGCCTATTTCAGTGTGCCAGGCCGTCTCTCCATTGATTTGCTCCTTGCGGAGAAGGAACTCATTGCAGTAGTCAGCTCCAATCAGCATGTGCACTTCGCTTGATCCGGCCTTTGTCGAGTCATCAGACAGCTGCAATCCCTGTGACTGCCAACGTGCAATTGTGCTGTCTGCTAACGGATCGAACCGGAGACCTAGCGACTTCTTTTGCCAGGCATTGACGGAAATGGACTTCGTTGCACCCTTGATGGTGACACGGTACCTGTCCATCTTTTCAAACTTCGGCTCCACGTCAAACGCCTTCAGCCTGACAGTTTGCGATCCAAGGTGTGCCGGTTGCAGCGAGTTCACCAGTGGCGCGGTGATGAACGATGCCTGCGCACCTGGGTCGATGAATATGCGTACACTGGCCTTTCGGCTAGGTCCTTGTACCTCAGCCACGCCGGTCATCAAGTGCACGCTGTTTGCACTACATTCATACGTACCGACTTTCGATTCGGCTATCGGTTCGGATGTTACCTGTTTGTCCTCTCTGTGCAGTAGACTGTGGTGTCGCTTGTTGCAGTGCTTGCAACGACCCTTGTTCTGACAATTCATCACTCGATGTCCTGGTCTCAGGCAGTTGAAACACAGTCCCTCTGCCTTGACGTACGCGTTTCGGTGCCCAGACGCTGTTGTGGTCCCGTTGTTGTACCCGATCCGTTCCGGGATCGGTTACCCATATGCATTCCCGTACTGTGTACATATATGGATCCTGGTTGTGCATCTTTATCTTTCGTTGTTCTATGTAAATAAACTTTAGTTGTTGTCTGGGACTTGTGGAGTGAAGTTGATCTATGGAGTGCGGGAACTAACTTGATGTTCACTCAGGAACATTACATGGTGTCAGAAGTAGCAGTTAGTCATGTCGTCTGCCAAATTTCCTGTACCTGCCCCGTTCGATTTCTCCACCCCAGAAGCATGGCCACTCTGGAAGACCCGTTTTGAACGCTTTAGTTCTTTGTCCAAATTGGACGAGGCGGACGGGCAACGCCAAGTAGACACTTTAGTTTACTCCATGGGAGCCGAAGCCGATCCTATCTTTGAGTCTCTATCTCTGTCCGCGGATGATAAGAAGAAACTCGACAAGGTACTGGAGGCCTTTGACAAGTATTTTCGCCCGGGTGTAAACGTAATCCACCAACGGACATTGTTTGAAAGGTGTGTCCAGAACCCAGGTGAATCCGTGGAAGAGTATGTGCGTCGTCTCCGTGCCGCAGCCAAATATTGCGCGTTTGACAAGTCAGATGAGCGTATCCGCGACAGGTTGGTGGCCCATATGACGAACCGAGAAGTTTCGAAGAAGCTACAGCTCGAGGATCACGCTCAGCTGACACTCGAGACTGCCGTGAGCTTGGCACGCAAAACGGAGTCCGTAAACGCCGAGGTCGCCCAGCAAACGCCCCGGGTGAGCCAAGCTGCTGCAGCTACCTCACCGCAACGGAAACACGGCAAGTCCCCTGCTTACGCAAGTTACGGATCGACGGGAAAGCGACCACAGGTCAAGTCCCAACGAGACTCGAGCAACAGTAAGAAGTGCTCGTGGTGTGGCTCCTCCAAAGACCACAAATCGAACCGTGACGAATGCCCTGCCAAGGACAAGTCTTGTAACAAGTGCCGTAAGTCTGGACACTTCGCCAGCGTCTGCCGGTCTGCCTCCGCCAGTGCAGCACACAACGATTATGTGCATGTAGCTGAGTTTGACTTGCAGTCGGACCCCGTCGGCGAAAATTTCCTTGGAGCTGCTTCTACCCACACCGCTGACGAGCCGTGGATAGTACGACTGGATCTGTGCGGCTCACACCTCGATTTCAAAATCGACACTGGAGCTGATCTCAACATTATGACGCAGGCCAGCTACAACGCTTTATCTGCACCGCCAGTACTCAGTCCGTGCCAGACACGTATGATTGGGCCTGATGGGAACCAGCTCACGATACAGGGTGAGTTCCATACTTGTGCTGTGTTCCGTGATGTACAGTACCCAGTCACTATCCTGGTCATTGCCACTGGTGGTGTCAACTTGCTGAGCAGGCAGACATCTGAACTGATGGGCCTAGTACAACGTCTTCATGTTGGCTCTTCAGATGCCCAGCCGAAAATCGGATGCATGCTAGGCAAGCCAGTCGAGATTGAGTTGAAGCCAGACTGCAAACCATACAACTGTGTAAATGCTCGACGCATTCCAATACACATCCGCCTCAAGGTTCGTACCGAGCTGGAGCGTATGGAAAAAGCAGGTGTCATCACAAAAGTCGAGCAGCCGACCGACTGGTGTTCACCCCTCGTGTCGGTCCTCAAGCCGAACGGCAACGTGCGTGTATGCGTAGACCTCAAGCGCCTGAATGCCAGCGTCAAGAGAGAGCACTACCCGTTACCGACCGTGGACGACACGCTCGCACAACTCAACGGTTCTACCATATTCTCTACGCTGGACACCACGTCTGGCTTCTGGCAGATCCCACTCTCCGAGGAAGCGTCGTTGCTGACGACGTTTATCACTCCCTATGGCCACCTCCCATGTACAGCGGAATCCCTCGCTCCAAGTTGGCCTGATATTTCCAAGCTAAGGAAGTTCGAGGTGAGGCAGAAAGACCGACAGAGTGAGACGTACGACTCGTCACACCGAGCACAATCTCTGCCACCATTGACCCAAGGCGACCGAGTCTGGGTGCAAGATCTCGCTTCCGAAGCCGTGATTGCAGACCGCGTCTCCGACAGATCCTATATTGTCACGACCGACAACCTGTCCGAGTACCGCCGCAACCGTCGCCACGTCAAGTTGCTACCTGATGTGCAACCAACACCAACACCGCAGTTGAATGTCACTACACCTGCAGAACCTCCATCCGCTGATGTCGAGTTCCAGCCTACCTTGCGCCGATCAGCACGTCCATCCCGGCCGCTGAACAGACTCGACCTGTAAACGCATTAGTCATTGCTCATGCTATGATCACTCCAGTCGCTGACGCTGATGATCGTGAACTGCATGTAGTATTTGTGTGTCTCTACCCTATCTCCTCTGTATGTATATGACTAAATATTCTTCGAGCTGTTACCTCTGTAACCTCTCTCTCTTCGAACATAAAAAGGGAGATGTTGTGGTCCCGTTGTTGTACCCGATCCGTTCCGGGATCGGTTACCCATATGCATTCCCGTACTGTGTACATATATGGATCCTGGTTGTGCATCTTTATCTTTCGTTGTTCTATGTAAATAAACTTTAGTTGTTGTCTGGGACTTGTGGAGTGAAGTTGATCTATGGAGTGCGGGAACTAACTTGATGTTCACTCAGGAACATTACAGACGCCATAGCTGACAATTTCTTGTTAGCCTCATCAACGCTGACCGTCAAACACTCTGCCGACGCAAACGGTATACGTTTGTCGCTGGTGCTAGACTTGGCAGGCTTCAGCTTGCTACGTCCGTGGGCTGTTTGGTAAGCCATACCATCCTCCGCAAACGCCTTCAAGTCCTTCGTGTAACATCTCTTCTCGATCAAGAAGGCCTTAGTTTCTGCCGACACAGCTTCTAGCAGGACTTGACGTACGACACATCCGAACAATTCAGTGTCGTCCAGCTCACCGATTTGTCCGCGGCTAGAGGTACGGCTAGGCCTGGCGAGTTTTGCCCACTTCTCCGTCTCGCGCGTCACTCGTACCACAAACTGGTAGAAACTCTCATCACTTTTCTGCTGTATGGCCATCAGGGCTTGCCACGCTTTGTCGGCGGTCTTCCCATGCGCCATCAGCAGCTCGCGCTTCGCTTCGGCAAAGGTGTTGCAGCCATAGCATGCACCTTCCAACTTGCTGCCAGCAACAGCCACGCGCAAACGGATCAGGTACTCGTCGTCGCTGAACTCATTTTGCTTTGCCACATCCTCGAACAGTTCGAGATAGGTCTCAACAGTCTGCTTACCGTCGAACTTCGGCATCTTGATGGCAGCCCTCTTGCTCGCTAAACTGCCATTCGTCGTATTCAACAAAGTGCTCTCATCACTCTGAGTCTCTCGTGTGTGCTGGACTTGCAACTCCAAATCTGCAATCCTCGCAAGCAGCTGCTCGTCATCTTTCCTTTCCAATCTACTTCCTGCTCGTTCGTCGCGCTCTCTTTCTGCACGCACTTTCTCCTCGTGCTTCTCGATACGCTCCTCTACGTAAGTACGCAATGCCTCTCCAGTGTAGCCATAAGCTTGACCATTTGCGATCAGCTTCGCTTCTACCTCATCCATGTTCACGCGTCTCGATCCTGGCGTGGTCGCCAAAATGTTGTGTTCACTACTAACACCTCAAAAGTTTCAGGATCGCACAGACGCCACAAGACAAAAGGTCACGTAATTCTTTACGGACTATAATGAATGAACAGTAGAATACATTGAGAAGAAGAGACTGGAAAAATACGAACTACATCGGAAAGAGAACTCTAGAACACTAAAGAAAACAAACCACAGCATCAAGGAAAAGAACAACGCATGAGGGGTAAAACGCTGGCCAGCCACAACGTGCGTCCAACTTTGGCATGAGCGTACAGAAGAGCGTACAGCGCTCGGAAAGCGGAAGCTAAATTTGGCGGCAAAGCGACAGCAATAGTACGGCGCGCGGCACATAAGCAGTACGAGGCGAGGCACGTATACGCGTGTGCGGCAAACATTACACACCATGTACCATATATGCATGAACAGCGCGGGGCGCATACTAACTCATTCAACATCAGTGCGCGGCGCAGGCATCTAGCTAGCTGGCGCAAGCATGATCATAATTGCATGCCATCACGCAATCAGCGCACATAAATCGCGCATCAAATAAATAAGTAATCAAACACAAATCAACACATCAACTAAATAAATCAACGAGCTAGCAAGAACACAATTCAAAAATGCAACGAAGAAATAATTACTATTCTAGTCGGTTATTCGCATGGGACCAAGCGCAATGTCCAAGCTGATGAACTGTGATTGCACAAGGTAAGCCCAAGCTCCTGAGCTAACCGTTCTGGTGAGCAGTCTTCTTCGTGCTGCAAACACACACTACACAATGTGTCGTATCTCGTAACAAGTACTGTACCAAATCACAACGAACACTAACAATACGCAATAGTAAACAATAATCAAAAACACTACGCAAAAAAGCAAAGCAAGCAGCACCTAGCCAGGGAGACAAGCAGGAGTCACGGTCGCAACGAGATCTCGACGACACCCCAGAAGACCTTTCTCCGACACGATACACAACAAACGTGAAGCAACTTGGAAGAATGGGTATGAATGCGAAGTGCATGGGGGAATGCATGTAGGGCGATAGTGCGGGTTCGAATCCCAGGATATGCCTGAAAAAAATAGGAGAATTGAAAAATTTATAACATCCTATGCTTTTTTTGCCGTCAGATACGGATAGCGCCAGGCGTGACACAAACAAACAAACAAACACACACACAAATACCAAATTAAAGCTGTGTGGACCCTGGCTAGCGCCAGACGTTACTGAAGTAACGTCTTCTGCATAGCTACGGGAATAATACCATCACTTGGTTCCTTTTCAATCCCTCAAACAGATGAATAATCTCATACTTAGTCACTGCAACACATTTCAATGTCATTACAACGGATATCTTCACGCAATAATAGGCTTACCATTCTGGATTATGTACTTTCAAGTATAAACAAGGCCGGTGGAGGCAGCTCAAAGCAGAGTGCTCAATGCACAAA
Organism: Sycon ciliatum; assembly: GCF_964019385.1. Taxonomy (NCBI): domain Eukaryota; kingdom Metazoa; phylum Porifera; class Calcarea; order Leucosolenida; family Sycettidae; genus Sycon; species Sycon ciliatum. Next base: position 23,587,215 of record NC_088646.1, read on the forward strand.
TGTACAGAGCAGTATGAACATACAACGGAGGTGAAAGGCTATGTAGCTGTCACTTCAAGTTTCACGCATTTTAGCAAGCATAGGACAGCAGTATTTGGTGTTCGCGGGTGTTTGTGTTCTTCCAAGTATATGTACACACATATATACTTGGAAGTACATAATCCAGAAAGCTAAGCCTATTATTGGGTGCAAGGTACTATTTTGAAGCCGGTATTTTAAGCCCCTTTTTGAGAGCTTCTTTATTCACAATTGCTTTCTGAGAGGAGAAAGTCCTTGCTGATCAGAAGTGTCGTACAGGCCCATGTGTTGTTGTCAAGTTGTCCCAAAATGCACTAGAGCACTTCTTGCTGATGATAAGGTACACTTACACACACCGTGCAGCTCACATACTAGTACCTTCTTTCATCTTCAATCGTCAGGACATCTGCTGGACGGGTAGAGTCGCCGTATCCCTCCTGGGTCAACGACTTCATTTTCGCCTCCAGAGCCGCAACTGTCCGCGGGAAGTCTCTGCACGGCTGCTTGAAGTCGACAAAGCACACAAGCGCACAGTCAGCTCTACTGGATCTAAGCTCTCTCTGAATGGAGCACATTACTTGGTAAAGCGTGTTTGCCGGATAAGGAGCACCGTCCCGTCGCCGAGCTTCATTGATAAATTTTGGCAGGTGATAGTCGAGTTCAGCTTTTGTCGCTTGATACAGGGAGGGAATCTTGCGGTCCTGATTCTCTGCGGCTGCGCGCCAGGTTTCAAATCCGTTCACGCCCCACCGGGTGTTTCTGACTGTATTCTTGCTTTCCGCTGCTACCTGGGTGATCATGACGCGATCTTCTTGCAGAGTCGACCTGTTAAAGCGCACATCCCGCTCTTGGGCAAGGGTCGGCTCGGGATCTTTAAGGCCATCAGGATCTAAGAGATCTAACAGTGCATCAATCTCTTCCGAACTGGCTAGATTGGCTGCTGCTCCAGCGCCATGTGCCGCGTTCGCAAGATCACCTTCATCCAACACTCGGACTCCTTTGGGCTCGCTATTGGCCATGTCTACCGCTCAACCATCTTCCAAAGGCACGCTGCTCAACACACACACAGAACCAAGAGAAGAAGATGATGTGTGTTGCTACTCTGAAACGGATAATGTAACTCAATGTTAGAACACATCGCACAGAAGCCAATGGTGAATCCGATGAGGCCTTTTCAAGTGCACCCGATGATCTAGAACTCTTCATAATCGGTAAATTCGACTAAATTGGTGACATGAGCAGCAGCACAAATCCTTATAATTTTGTTATCCAGCTTTCTCATTAGAATGAAGTTGAAGACACCAATGCAGCTGTACTTATGGTTGATAAATATGGTGGTAAACACACACCTGCCAATATGGCGGTAAATGCACGCCTGCCCACACGCTCTCTAGGCTGCAAAGATGAGAAGGAGAGCTCTCTGCCAGAATAGCTTTGCAGTCTAGAGAGCGCATGTGGGCAGGTGTGTGCTTACCCGCACCATATTTATGAACCAGCTTTCTCAGTAGACGGCAAGAGCAGTGACACAATGGCCCACACAATGCCCCGGGTGCCTAACACAAAGTGAAAGCAGCAATGCACAGCATAACAACAATGGGAGAACTACAGTGTTAGGTACTACGATGTCAAAACACAACTTTTGCAAATCTTCTGTACACACCGTTAAAGGGGAGGTATACCCTAAACCAACACATATGGCCGATTGGTTTGCAGGCCTGCCTGCGAATCATGAGGTCCCGAGTTCAAGACCCGCACTGGTAGCAGGGAGCGTGTAAAAAGACGTTTTACGCTCGTTGAACTGCGCCGACACCCACGGTCAACTGGGTACTCACAGCTCGGAGTGAGAATAACAAGGATGCAGTTTACAGGGTTATGGGCCGTTACACGCCCGATTGGTTGAGAGACTAACCTCCTCTCCCCTGACTCACTTGTGAGAATTAATTCTTTGTTCTTTGTTCGTGCTGTGGTCTGCAAGCGTCGTGTGGTCTCGTTGGGTCAAATGAAAAACCTATTATCACTTGTGAGGTCTGCATTCGCCACTAAGGTGAACAGGCATAGTCGTGGCCTGCGGATGCGAATGCTAGTTTGTGTGTTTCTGAACATTCAAGCAATGCCGACGCGGATCCCGCGAATATTATTATACCCTAAAATCAAATTTTAACCAGTTGTAGTCTTCGGGGTGCTGAGTCAAATGGTCTTGGTCCGAGGAAGCTGAGACGCTCCATTCCTCCTTTATTCCCAATCGAACTCGCCACTTCCACCGAAACTGGGTGACTGCGCCCTACTAGATGGGGATTTGTATGCAAAATGTCGCTAAAAGCGCCATTTCGTTCTTATAAAAGCACAGATGACCGCGATTGGCCCATATGTTGTGGTCTTTTGGACGCCGAGTCGACTGGTTTTGGTCCGAAAAGGCTGCGATGCAGCGTTTGGCCCTGATTCCCACTCGAACACGGTTGCGTAAGCGGTCACGTGCTCATGTGTACACCAGTCACCTGGTCACCGTGCCCGCAGGCTACCACCTACAGCCTGTTTGGGCGCTTTCCTGTCACTCGAGTTGAACCTTTGAACCTTTGAGTTGAACCTTGGTTTGAAAGTTGTAGCCTGCAGGCACGGCGACCAGGCGACTGACTGGTGTACGCATGAGCACGTGACCGCTTACTCAACCGTGTTAGATTGGGAATAAGGGCTTTAGCAATATATATCGCCTCGCGCACAGTCAGGTAAGATTTTGTTGTACCCTTGTGTTCTATATATTGAGGTTCAGTTCAGGTTGCATTGTGTATTATTTTCATTACATTACAAAAGCAGGTACTGTACGGTAGGTTCAACAGAGAAAATTGTTTGTGATGCCCAGCAGAATCTCAAGTCAAACTGAAGGAATCACATGGAAACGAGCTATGAAGCAACTACCTATCCACGACTGTAACACTATAATAAGCAGTCAGAAAGTGCGATACCAGGGCACAAAACTGACATGTTACTGAGACATTCAACGACCTGAGATCTAGCTATCACACACCTCCAGTGTGCAAACCAACAGCCTTCCAGGGTCTAATAATACGAGTCCCCTGGATATCCACAATCAACCCGAAAAGGTTAGTTGTGGACCATACTTGAATCTGAAAGACCCACTTCACACTGTCTTCAAAAATTACAGGACGGGGTCTTGTATTCGCGGAAATACTGCAGCCACACTTGCAATGACAATTGCAAATACGTTGTTCCGTTAAAGGGGAAGTCAAGGCAAAAATCAAAATTTCACCAGTTGTAGTCTTCGGGGTGCTGAGTCGAATGGTCTTGGTCCGAGAAAGCTGAGACGCTCCCTTCCTACTTGAATCCCAATCGAACTCGCGCACTTCCACCGAAACTGGGTGACTGCGCCCTACTAGATGGGGATTTGTATGCAAAATGTCACTAAAAGCGCCATTTCGTTCTTATAAAAGCACGGATGACCGCGATTGGCCCATATGTTGTAGTCTTTTGGACGCTGAGTCGACTGGTTTTGGTCCGAAAAGGCTGCGATGCAGCGTTCCTCCTTTATTCCCAATCGAACATGGTTGAACAAGCGGTCACGTGCTCCTGGGTGCCCAAATCATCTGGTCACCACGCCAGCAGGCGACAACTTTCACACCAAGGTTCAACTCGAGTTCAACTCGAGTGACAGGAGTGCACCCAAAAAAGGTCAAACAGGCTAGTAAGTTGTACCCTGCAGGCACGGTGACCAGGTGACTGGTGTACGCAGGAGCACGTGACCGCCTGTTCAACCATGTTCGATTGGGAATAAAGGAGGAACGCTGCATCGCAGCCTTTTCGGACCAAAACCAGTCGACTCAGCGTCCAAAAGACTACAACATATGGGCCAATCGCGGTCATCCGTGCTTTCATAAGAACGAAATGGCGCTTTTAGTGACATTTTGCATACAAATCCCCATCTAGTAGGGCGCAGTCACCCAGTTTCGGTGGAAGTGCGCGAGTTCGATTGGGATTCAAGTAGGAAGGGAGCGTCTCAGCTTTCTCGGACCAAGACCATTCGACTCAGCACCCCGAAGACTACAACTGGTGAAATTTTGATTTTTGCCTTAACTTCCCCTTTAACTCGGCGAACATCTGGCGACAGCCGACCATTGGTTTCCGCCGTGAAGCTTTGGAACACCCTGCCACGGGAACTCACGTCCACTCGTCGTCCAACCCCGTTTAAAAGATTGCTGAAAGTGTTTTTCTACGGTTAATATGGCCGAATAGCACCTCCCTCTGGCATAGGTCCTCATCTTCCTATTTCTCCCTGATTGTTACTTCGTTCGAACTTGACTTGTAATTTGTAATTACCGGTACAAATACTTCCTATTGACTGTTTTCTCATTTTCTCAAGTGCAGCTTTTAATATCGAGCCACACTTTTTATTCTACGCCATCATAATATTGGGCATCAATGCCCGTTTGGTTTGCGATGTTAAAATAAAACTTCAAACAACACAACACTCACTCTATCACGATGTTATCCATACAGATAGCGTGCCGACTTTTAATTATAGTGAGTCCCTGCGCCCTTTCGTCTAGCTAGCGTTCTGCGACCACCGCCTTGCCAGAATGATGACAAAAATAATGATAGAACTGCGAGTACGAGGCACCTACAACACCTGTTGTGTTCCCTCCCGCAGCGGAAACAGTAGCTGGGTGGAGTTCATCCTATAGACCTAGGAGCGTGGGCGTCGGTGTGCGTATTTTCGGCATCTGCTCGGCTAAAGTTAGCACAAAAGAATGCTTGGGTCAGCAGATCAGAATGGTGGTGCCGCAACCTTAGCCACAAATTTACATACGTCTTTTATTTGACCGATGAAAGAACGAGAGAAGGTAACGACGTTACGTAACGTCGTTCCTGGCATGCACGATGCAAGATCGTTCGCACAAAATATGAACGGGTGAAACGCCGCGAAACCTAGCACCAGCCAGCCCTGCACTGCATGCAGGCTGCACGCTACGCTGCACGGCCAGCTGCTACTTGTCAACCGTTTCACCGTTTTCACGGCCGAGCAGATTTTCATTCAATGCTTTTCCTTTTGATTGCGACATCACATCTTCGATCGACGAGAGCTTGCGTATGTCTCCAACGCTGATTGGGCAGCTGGAACACATTACATCATCAATAATATTGATGGCAAAATCAAAAAAAGTGACAGCTAGCTACTGTCTGTACTGTACTGTCTGTAGAGTGTAGACTGTCTGTATACATGTAGGCCATAGCTACACATCGTAACCGGCTTTTGAGTTTTGTAGCTCCTACTCGGAGTACTCCTATCCTACAAAGCCGGCCTTCGGAATCATGTTGCTGGCTCAGTGTCTGATTCGTGTGACTTCTGTCTGCACTCTAGCTCTGTAGACAGTGTAGTTCAGTGAAGAAGGTACGAAAGCTGACATTGTCATATCCCGCCCATGGCCCAGGTCATGATGTGTGCCATGGCATTTGTGTACTGGTAGACTCTCGATCTCCTACTATTTTTTTTCCTAGGCTAGACAGAAAGCTAGTCGGAGTCTGTAGATGAGGAATGACATGTCACCGGGCTTGCGGTGAATCATTGTGAAACCATCGGCTTTGATACACCCACAACCATGATCCGCACTCAGCCTCCAACCATGATCCGCACTCAGCCTCCTGGCATGGCAGTCAGGGCAAGTAAAGTGATATGGACCCTAATTTTGTGCCTGGACTCTGCCTCGGGGTTTTCACTTTTGGGAATGAGCTGCACACATACCTTGTGACCCGGTAGTGGAGAGCATTACATGTAGTATTATTATACTAGTACTAGTAGCCTTTGGGTTTTCAATGAACAGTAGACCAAGGGGTACGAGTCACTGTGCTTCTTGCCTCAGCAGACCTTTTATTTGAACAGATCGAAAACATGCTAAGCGCAACATAATTATTATGTTCACTCAACAGCACTACCGGTACAGCATCTACAGTCACTGTCAGTCGATTCGTATCCAGTATCGCTGGCCGGGCAAGAAGGAGAAACTGTTACTTGACCTGAAAGGCACATTTTCGGATTTCTGAAATGTGCGCTATCATAGCAAACTATGTGACATAGTACAATCTCATGTACATGACATACGTTTATACCGGTATGTACATGTACGCGTACATGAGGTTGTATTTCTCGCAGTTAGAGCACAATAACTACTTACTTACATGTATGTCTAGCAGCTGTCCGGAAATCTACAATGTACTTACACTGAGTCTGTATCATGTAGTGATGTACTTCAATCCACATTATCAGTTAGCGACTTTACTATTAATTTTTGCATTTCCGACCATGAAGATAGCGCCCCGACGTAAACCATCATGGTAAACATCCTATTGCCTATTGAGATCTACTCCAAGTCCATAATACTAATAGTCGTCCTAGACCACGTAGAGACGTAGAGACCCAGTACTCCCAACAACACTCAACGCAACCGACTGTCTCTAGAAGTCTAGATACTAAGCAAGATAGCGCATGGCTCTGTCTTACTCTAGTGAAACTGTCATCACGCCGTCATCTAGATTCTAGTGCAACTGGCTCGCAAGGGCGATTTTGGTCCAGAGTACAATGATGAATACTACTACTTACTAGTACAGTAGTAGTAGATCTACGTAGTCGGAGCTGCATGCGCATGTACATGCAGATGAGAACATTTATACGTAACTCGTTTTATACGAAAGATGCGGTCTCGAGTCCGTCTTATGATCGATCGGCGCCAATGATGTAAGTAGAACGTGTTGATTGGCCAGAAAGTGAAATGGCTCGTCATGATGATGGTCGGGCTGCTATAAAAGCGCTCCCTCGTGACGCGGACAATCAGTGGTAAACAAGCGCTCAAAATCCAAATTCTAATGCTTGTTGTGGAGGCGGAAAATAATTGCTAGTACTAGTAGTATAGCACGTGTGGACTCTTAACTTAGTAATCACTTCATATTATTGTATTCATTTGCACCATAACCATTGTACTAGGTCAAATCAAATATCTATCGTCGTGTGGTTTCAAGTGGCATCGCTCAGATACTAGTACTAGTAGTAGTAGTCCGTTTCGTGCTCACAATGCCGGGAACTTTGGAGGAAAGTGAAGCTGCGGATGGTGGAGTGGAGCCAGCGACTCGCACCTTCACACCCATACAGCGTCAATCGTCATACAGCAAAGCGGTGGAAGATGCCTCGGCGAAGAACTCCAAGAGCGTTGGCGATGACGAGTAAGTGGTAGTCTGACATTGTGAAATCATGATTGTAGGGTTGGACGACTTTCAGGTGAACTAGTGGATTGTCACGCTACCCTTAGTCTAAGAGCAGTTATGTCCATGCAATGTAATGCCAACGCCGCCTAGCGCGCAACCATCACCTTTGCAGTTTCAGGACGAAGGGTATTTTGCGCAGCACTCTACAACTAAATTACTTATCTGTGTGTTTGGGAGTCCAGAGCGATTTTGTGTTTCGAATCAGCCGGTACGTAATTATTTACCGCGCCGATGTCCAACGCTAAGCTGGTAATGACTATTGCCATGCCATGCCAGTATTGAAGGTGGTGTCATCTCGCTATGTATCACTGCATGTACATGTACAAGAATTATTATTGTAGCTGTTTCAGCGTTGGTTCGATGAGAATATAGACAAGTACTAGTACTAGTAGTAGCAGTTGACAGGACTGTGACGCTGAACATTCACAGTACATGTACATGTACGATATCGGATATGTATGTATGTATGTATGTATGTATGTATGTATGTATATTTTTATTTGAATTCGCAAGTACACACGGGCTACAAGCCCAATTACATGGAAGCGAATGCCATAATGAGGCCAATTAAGAAAAAAAGGTGGAGGAAGGAGGAGGACGGTAGCAAAGCAACAGGGAGGACAATTCAGGACCAAAATCAACAATTGCACAAATGTGAGAGCACCTGAGACCGAGGGTACCTGTGGAGCGATAAAATGCCAAGCAAACAGAAGAAAGGAAATCACAAGCAAATACACGCTAAACTGCACTTTACTCTCGTACTACTACTAGTACTAGTACTACTAGGCAGTAGATGCCCCAGGGAACGTGTGAGATCAGGTCTACAGTAACATAGTCATTGGCAATAACAGCTGTGCAGGATTGTCACGCCGCGTGTGTGTTTCTTTCTGCATTTTTAAATTAATTGCTCCGTTTGGAAGTGATGTGTCTGGGATCTCTCTTATGAAATCTCAGCTGCGTGTGGCTGATCTCCTCATTCATCAAACCCTGCTTCATTCTGGAGATGTTTCATTCTAGCTAGTAATAATTACTAGCATCATGACCATGATGATGATGTACTGAAGCTTGAATATGAGGCTCAGTACTAGTAGTACTCAAGTGTCAATGTCACAACTACTTGTGCTAGTCACTCTAGCCTAGGCCAGGGGGACATAGGGACACCTGGGACCAACACTACTGCAGCACTGCCTACTGGGTGACTGTATACACATGGCCACATAATTGTGATTTCATGCTCAGCCACACACTCAGGTATGCCTGGCTGCACACTGAGCACTCAGAGTAGCACTCCCAGGTGCAGTGGGTGTGAACTGCAGGCAGTGCAGTGAAGTACCCTCCAATGCTCCATGCACTGCTGGATGAGAGGGGGAAATCCCTGGCAGGTCCAGCCATGACTCTCAGTAGTATGACTCTATGAGTTAGACTATGACTCTATGAGTGTGAATGTAGCTACGTAGGAATGCACTGACACTGACAGACACTCACAGGCTGTACAAAGCATGTCTGTCGACGATGTCATGCATGGCTAGTTTCATCATGGTAGGTGGGGTGCATTTTGCATGAGTGTACAGAGCTTAGCTACTGCAGTCACCCCGATGTACACGTATGTGCCTACATTTGATAATTATAGGATATGACAATTAGTAACAGACGTGCACGCTCCCTGTCCATTCCTTTGCAAGCCTGTTTTTCATGGGCCTCATTTTTTGGGTTGTCTTTCTGATCTTGTGACTTTGCAGTCTCGAAGAAGAAGGCCTGGTCGATGGCAAGAAGAAGAAGGAGAAACCAGAAATGGTCCCAATCGAAGAGCTGGTGAGTTGGCTTTGCAGGAGTTATTCTATTTGGTGATTGTAATGTTCCTGAGTGAACATCAAGTTAGTTCCTGCACTCCATAGATCAACTTCACTCCACAAGTCCCAGACAACAACTAAAGTTTATTTACATAGAACAACGAAAGATAAAGATGCACAACCAGGATCCATATATGTACACAGTACGGGAATGCATATGGGTAACCGATCCCGGAACGGATCGGGTACAACAACGGGACCACAACATCTCCCTTTTTATGTTCGAAGAGAGAGAGGTTACAGAGGTAACAGCTCGAAGAATATTTAGTCATATACAAACAGAGGAGATAGGGTAGAGACACACAAATACTACATGCAGTTCACGATCATCAGCGTCAGCGACTGGAGTGATCATAGCATGAGCAATGACTAATGCGTTTACAGGTCGAGTCTGTTCAGCGGCCGGGATGGACGTGCTGATCGGCGCAAGATAGGCTGGAACTCGACATCAGCGGATGGAGGTTCTGCAGGTGTAGTGACATTCAACTGCGGTGTTGGTGTTGGTTGCACATCAGGTAGCAACTTGACGTGGCGACGGTTGCGGCGGTACTCTGACAGGTTGTCGGTCGTGACAATATAGGATCTGTCGGAGACGCGGTCTGCAATCACGGCTTCGGAAGCGAGATCTTGCACCCAGACTCGGTCGCCTTGGGTCAATGGTGGCAGAGATTGTGCTCGGTGTGACGAGTCGTACGTCTCACTCTGTCGGTCTTTCTGCCTCACCTCGAACTTCCTTAGCTTGGAAATATCAGGCCAACTTGGAGCGAGGGATTCCGCTGTACATGGGAGGTGTGTGCGTAGACGACGACCAAACAGGAGCTCGGCTGGCGAGTAGCCGTTTGCGAGGGGTGTTGACCTGTAACTGAGTAGGGCATCGTTGAGGCTGTTGTTGGTCTTCAGGAGACGCTTGAATGTTCGAACTGCTCGCTCAGCTTCACCGTTGCTCTGTGGGTAGTGCGGGCTACTGGTGCGGTGGGTGAGCTGCATTTGGGCTGTGAATGCGGCGAATTCAGCACTTGCGAACTGTGGACCGTTGTCCGACACAAGAGCTTGAGGGATGCCATGGATGGCGAACAGCTCGTGGAGTTCCTTGATGACGGCTCCAGAGGTAGTCTTCCGTAGCGGGATGGCGTGAATGTACCTGGAGAAGTAGTCGACAGCAATGAGGTACTCCTGACCGTCATGTTGGCAGAGGTCGACTCCTATTCTCTCCCATGGCAAAGAGGGAAACGCAGTTGGAGACAGAGGCTCTGGCGGCTGAAAACGATGCTTGGTGCAGGTCAGGCAGTTCTGCACGCATTCTGAAATGGCACGTGTGATACCTGGCCACCAGACGGAGGATTTCGCACGGGCCAGGCACTTGGTTATGCCTTGGTGGCCGTCATGCAAAGTGGCAAGTGTAGCTTTGCGCTCGGACGCCGGGACTACGATCCGAAATCCGTGGTACAGCAGACCGTCGTGAACTGAGAGCGAGCCACGTTCGTTGCGGTAGGCTTCCAGGTCTGCGTTGACCTTGGTCGGCCAGCCATGGAGGGTATGCTGGATTACTTGTTGCAGGACTGGATCGTCAGCAGTGGCTGTAACGAGAGCGTGTTGCTTGGTAGGACTGCATAGAGACGACAGGACAGCGGCGATGGTGGCTTCCGAGTCACTGTGTAGGTCGGATTCGGTTGCTGGCGTGTCAGGAAGAGGAGCTCTGGACAGCGTGTCGGCGAGAACCATGTTCTTGCCAGGCACGTACTCCGCCTGTACATCGTAGCGCATGAGTCTGATCAGTAGACGTTGGCAGCGTAGAGGTACTCGGTCGAGGTCACGCGTGTTCATTAGTGGGACCAGCGGCTTGTGGTCCGTTTGAATGGTAAATCGGGGCGCTCCGTAGAGGTATTGATGGAAGTGTTCACATCCCCAGACCGAGGCGAGGAGCTCTTTCTCGATCTGGGCATACCGTTTCTCTGCTGCTGTCATGGTGCGTGAGGCGTACGCGACCGGCTTCCACTCATTGTCGTGGAACTGTAGCAGTGCAGCACCCAATCCATAGCTGCTCGCATCAGCCGTGACGATGGTCGGTGCAGACGGGTCATAGTACGCGAGACACGGGGCTGAGGCAGCTAGGCATTTGAGCTCTGTGAAAGCTAGCTCATGTGCTTTGGTCCATTGCCACGTCGCGTCGCACCGGAGTAGCTCGCGCAGTGGGGCGGCTACGGTCGACAACGACGGCAGAAACTTGGAGAGGTATGTGAAGAGTCCGAGTGCACGACGGAGCTCTTCCACATCAGCTGGTGCTGCGAGGCGCTCAATGGCATCCAGCTTGACTGGGTCAGGGTGGACACCCTTGTCGCTGATCCGATGGCCCAGGTACTTTAGGGACGTGCATCTGAACTTAGACTTGTTCGGATTCAGTGTCAGACCGGCATCGCGGAGTCGGTTCTCGACGGCGAGCAGAGCAGCATCATGCTCAGCCATCGATGAAGCATAGACGATGATGTCGTCTATGAACACTGCTACGTTGGGAATATCGCTGAGTAGACCTTGTAGCCGGCGCTGGAATATCTCAGGCGCGCTCGTTATGCCGAAGGGAAGGCGCTCGAACTTGAAGCGGCCATAGGGAGTGATAAACGTCGTCAGCAACGACGCTTCCTCGGAGAGTGGGATCTGCCAGAAGCCAGACGTGGTGTCCAGCGTAGAGAATATGGTAGAACCGTTGAGTTGTGCGAGCGTGTCGTCCACGGTCGGTAGCGGGTAGTGCTCTCTCTTGACGCTGGCATTCAGGCGCTTGAGGTCTACGCATACACGCACGTTGCCGTTCGGCTTGAGGACCGACACGAGGGGTGAACACCAGTCGGTCGGCTGCTCGACTTTTGTGATGACACCTGCTTTTTCCATACGCTCCAGCTCGGTACGAACCTTGAGGCGGATGTGTATTGGAATGCGTCGAGCATTTACACAGTTGTATGGTTTGCAGTCTGGCTTCAACTCAATCTCGACTGGCTTGCCTAGCATGCATCCGATTTTCGGCTGGGCATCTGAAGAGCCAACATGAAGACGTTGTACTAGGCCCATCAGTTCAGATGTCTGCCTGCTCAGCAAGTTGACACCACCAGTGGCAATGACCAGGATAGTGACTGGGTACTGTACATCACGGAACACAGCACAAGTGTGGAACTCACCCTGTATCGTGAGCTGGTTCCCATCAGGCCCAATCATACGTGTCTGGCACGGACTGAGTACTGGCGGTGCAGATAAAGCGTTGTAGCTGGCCTGCGTCATAATGTTGAGATCAGCTCCAGTGTCGATTTTGAAATCGAGGTGTGAGCCGCACAGATCCAGTCGTACTATCCACGGCTCGTCAGCGGTGTGGGTAGAAGCAGCTCCAAGGAAATTTTCGCCGACGGGGTCCGACTGCAAGTCAAACTCAGCTACATGCACATAATCGTTGTGTGCTGCACTGGCGGAGGCAGACCGGCAGACGCTGGCGAAGTGTCCAGACTTACGACACTTGTTACAAGACTTGTCCTTGGCAGGGCATTCGTCACGGTTCGATTTGTGGTCTTTGGAGGAGCCACACCACGAGCACTTCTTACTGTTGCTCGAGTCTCGTTGGGACTTGACCTGTGGTCGCTTTCCCGTCGATCCGTAACTTGCGTAAGCAGGGGACTTGCCGTGTTTCCGTTGCGGTGAGGTAGCTGCAGCAGCTTGGCTCACCCGGGGCGTTTGCTGGGCGACCTCGGCGTTTACGGACTCCGTTTTGCGTGCCAAGCTCACGGCAGTCTCGAGTGTCAGCTGAGCGTGATCCTCGAGCTGTAGCTTCTTCGAAACTTCTCGGTTCGTCATATGGGCCACCAACCTGTCGCGGATACGCTCATCTGACTTGTCAAACGCGCAATATTTGGCTGCGGCACGGAGACGACGCACATACTCTTCCACGGATTCACCTGGGTTCTGGACACACCTTTCAAACAATGTCCGTTGGTGGATTACGTTTACACCCGGGCGAAAATACTTGTCAAAGGCCTCCAGTACCTTGTCGAGTTTCTTCTTATCATCCGCGGACAGAGATAGAGACTCAAAGATAGGATCGGCTTCGGCTCCCATGGAGTAAACTAAAGTGTCTACTTGGCGTTGCCCGTCCGCCTCGTCCAATTTGGACAAAGAACTAAAGCGTTCAAAACGGGTCTTCCAGAGTGGCCATGCTTCTGGGGTGGAGAAATCGAACGGGGCAGGTACAGGAAATTTGGCAGACGACATGACTAACTGCTACTTCTGACACCATGTAATGTTCCTGAGTGAACATCAAGTTAGTTCCTGCACTCCATAGATCAACTTCACTCCACAAGTCCCAGACAACAACTAAAGTTTATTTACATAGAACAACGAAAGATAAAGATGCACAACCAGGATCCATATATGTACACAGTACGGGAATGCATATGGGTAACCGATCCCGGAACGGATCGGGTACAACAACGGGACCACAACAGTGATGGCAATGGTGGCAGCAGCAGCAGTACATAACTCCGGGTTGGGTGTTAGACATTGTACCCCCGAGTCCTTGAACTAGACGTACGTTGAACGCATGGTTTGCCAAAGAATGTGTCGGGTACAAGACTTTAATTGCAGCCCAACTAGCAGAGGTGGTGCTAGCGGAACCCTGGTGGGTATCTTCTTTTCTAATTGCATCGTTCTTTCTTGCCATACTCGAGGCAATCATGCTGGTGTGCCAACAGCTCGTTTGATTGCGCAGCATGGTGGCGTGATAGGTACCAATAGGCTGGCTGGCTGGCTGATTGGCTGGCTGGCTGCTGGTTGGCTGGTTGGCTGGCTGGCTGGTTGGTTGGCTGCTGCTGCTGCTGGACTCCCTCACTGTGTTAAACTGTGGGTAGGTGTAGAGGCATGGCGAATGACGTCATCGTCTATGCATTGTGTTGCGCAGCAACCAGTGCATGTGATGCCACTCCACACAACACACATGTAATTATATCACAGCGGGGGCATCAACACATGTATCACCGGCACTGAGCACATGTAGTTTGCCGTTGGTTGACTCTGAGCCGGCTCATTCAGAGGTGGAGACAGACTGAAAACCTGAAGTACGCACATGCTGTATACATGTATAGCCTGCATTGCGACGGTATAGCCAAAGGTGTGTCTTTTGTATGTGCCTGTTTGCTTTGTCTAGTTTCGCTATGCAACTGGACTCGATCACTTCCTGATCTTCGTCGGCATTGTAGCAGCGTTGATTCACGGTGGAGCACTTCCTGGTGTTATCTTTGTTCTGGGCGAGGTGAGTGCACTGGGTTTGACAGGGAGGCGATTGGATTAGGATTCTTGGAGAGGCCGTTTTGGCCAATGCCTCCTACTGTGGATTGACAAAGTTTCTGAGTATGAAAGTATTGTGCACGTGTGCCAGTGATCTTGAGCTATGTGCTGCAGATGTGCGCTGTGCAGATAGATAAGCCGTCTACATTGTCTTATGACAAAGTCACATTGCTTGTGTGCGTCTGTCCCATGTTTCTTTGTCAAGGTACTGGACGAGTTCATCAAGCAGTCCAACTACTCGGCAATGTACGGAAATGACACGGAAGGGCTGGCCAAGGCGAATGCCGACTTTGAGTCACAGATATCGATATTCGCCTGGGTGTTCGGAGGACTGGCCATGCTCACTTTCATTGTTGGCTACATTCAGGTAAGTCAGTGGTGCCATGACTAGCTGAAGATAGTCTTATGCCCGTGTTCTGTCTTTTGGCTGGGCTGTCTGTCATATATTCTCTGAAATACTACTTCAAAGTAAAAGTAAATTTGCATTTCACTCTCCCACATGCTAGCTGTGCAATGCAATGTTGTCAAGCGGGATCGACGAAACGTGCAGTTCACCCTGTGATCTAGAAAGAGGTTTGTGTCGCTGTATGCCGCCTTGATCAGGACAGCAGGTGTGCTGGCAATGGTGAAAGTACGTTGCAATGTTTGACTGATTCTGAGGCAGTCCGTGGACTTATGTACAAGTATGTGCAGTACATTCACCGCCAGTATGATGAGATTGCAGGACTTGCGAATGCTATCATTGAACTGTGCTTTTGTAGGTATGCTGCTGCTGCATTGTCACGGTTATCATCAGTGTCCTAACCAAGCTTAGTGTGTGTTAGTGCAGGCAGCACATTGATTTGTTGTGCACGTGTGTGTGTGTGTGTATGTGTGTGTGTGTGTGTGTGTGTGTGCATGCATGTGTATGTGTGTGTGTGTGTGTGTGTGTGTGTGTGTGTGTGTTCATATATCTTGATGTGAAGACGGCAGCATGGTACTACTCTGGCATTCGTCAAGTACATGCTGTACGCCGCAGCTTCTTCCGGTCCATCATCTACCAGGAGATGGGCTGGTTCGACACGCACAACACTGGAGAGCTGGTCAGCCGTTTGTCCGGGTAAGTGGAAACGAAAACGTCTGCGCTTGGCATTGATATCGATGTGACCATGTGTATGCACCTGTGCAAATCTGTCCCCGTCCCGTCCGGTACGTGAGTCAGAATACATACTTTCTCGTGCATAGCCTGGACGGATGTCCACATACTATAGCCGCCAAAAAAATCCGGCCAATGCTGCACAGGCCGTATTATTTTAGCGAATATAGTAGTTGCCCTTGGGCTTTTCGGCTTACCCATCCCATGGTTTCTTCCATGCGTGTGTGATGCTTACCCATGGTTTCTTCCATGCGTGTGTGGTGTTGTGCAGTGACATGATCAAGATCCAGCAAGGTCTTGGCGAGAAGAACGGACTGTTGGTCCAGTGGTTATCCAGCGCTATTGTCGGCATAGTGATGGGTTTTGTGCAAGGTCCTCTGCTAGCCCTGGTCGTCCTAGCCTGCACACCACTCCTTGCCATAGCAGCAGCCATGATGTCCAAGGTATATATGCAGTGTATGCAGTGTATGCAGTTAACATCTAACTAGCTACATGCCGGTGCTTGTGCATGCCCTTCTGTTTGCAACTTCTTTTGCTGTTCAGTATTAGTAGTACAGCATGTAGTTATTGGTGCTTTGTAACACTAATAAACCGCAATACACTAGCTGGTTAACTTCTTGGCAAGTTTATCTGCTACCCAGGGACTCACCCATACTTTGCAAACTCCTTTGTAAAGTGACGTGCAAGCAAGATTGCCATGCTGCACTAATGCAAGAACAGAAGATCTAATTGTACTTCTTATGCCGCAAGCCATCTCTGATTGATTTGAATTTCGCATTGCATTTGGTTATTGTGTGCATTATGTGCTGCTGTGCTTGTAGCTGTTGGGTAGCTACCAAAATAAGGAGCAAGGGGCCTATGCAAAGGCTGGCAGTGTGGCCGAGGAAGTTCTGTCCTCCGTTCGAACGGTCGTGGCGTTCGGCGGCGAAGACAAGGAAGTGGATAGGTGAGTCAGTCAGTGTGCACTTGAAATCATCCATGGTGTTGCTCCGGCCCTATTGCTGGTCACTTGAAACAATCCATGGTGTATTATTGATGTTGCTCCGGCTCTGTTGCTGGTGTGTTTATGCTATCGGCTTTTGAATCATCATTATTTACTTTGCCTGTCACCAGCAGGTTGATATGCGTTACAGACAGTGACGGCCGTTGAGCGATTGCACCTGAAGCAGCCTGGTCCATGACTAGGTGGTGCCAAAGCCCTGGTTCGATATAACAGTATGGTGATCTCCATACTGCTTATGTGCATCGGGTCATCATCCTAGTAGGAGTAGGGCTTTGGGAGTAGATGGTCGCCGATGCAGCATTTGCTGCACTTCCTGTGTCAGTCGTTATTTGCTTTGTTTCTCATAGCATGAAATTGCCAACCAAAGTAGAAGGGGTGAATGCTGCCAACTGTGGCCAATATAAGCATGACGGAAGTAGGAAAGAAACAGCAGCTGTTGGTAAAAGGAGGAGACTGACGTCGTTCACATGGCTCTTGACTGTACTGCGTTTGCAATGTTGTCATTAGCAATTTATCGGCAATCATACCGGTGTGTAGTCACTGCGCAACTTCCCAGGTCTCAGTGTATGTCAAGTTATAGTATCGGGCCTGAGATAATTTGATATCTTCAAAGAGCGGCAGTGTATTATTGCCGTGGTTGTGCAACGCAGGGCAGGTGAATATTGTGTGCTGTGCTGTGTGTGTGGTGTTGTGTTTCTGCAGGTACACAAAAGAGTTGGAGTCCGCACGGAAGCTGGGAAATCGCAAGGGAGCCGTCGTGGGCTTCGGAACTGCATTCGTGTTCGTTGTCATGTTTTCTACATACGGACTGGCATTCTGGTAAGACGGCTGAAGGGGTGACATACATGCACACAATAACTGAAGCACCCTGAGTCCAGCCCTCACATAGCATCACGTTTCAATTCCTCAAGTGCTGTATGATGTCAGTTTTTGAATCCTGAATTTGAGGATTGTAGAAAGGTACTGGTTTTAGACATTTGTCTCTCGTGTGTTTCTCCGGGCAAGTTTGCATGTTGCTGTTCATCTTTGCAGGGTGTCCAAGTTGCCTTAAAACTAGTGTGTGGTCTTTGCTCCGTATGAACTTTGTGCAGGTGGGGATCACAACTGATTATCAAGGATAAGCTTACCCCCGGTGATATGTTAACGGTGAGTCTGGTCTGTCGGTGTATATTAATGTACTTCAAGTGGTGTTGATGTGATGAAGTTGCTGCTCCTCTCCTGCTAGTTTCGCAACGGTGGCCTTTGTTGGTCTTTTGGAGAATCGAATGCCTTAGCGGAATAGTCCCAGAGGGCTGTCAAGTTTGTCAACCAAAATGCAATGCCAATCAGGCTGCTTTCATTCTAGGGCTGTCAAGTTTTGTCAACCAAAATGAAATGCAATCAGGCTGCTTTCATTCTATTATCACTACTTGAGCTGTGTGTAACCGGTTACAATTGTGACCTACGCCAGCCTGAGTCATCACCTACGCCAGCCTGAGTCATTCTCCTAGCGGTGTGGAAAGGAAGTGTTTGCTCGCCGAATACAACTGAAGTGTACTTTTCAGTGGTGTGAGGTAGAATCTGGAGTGGTGGTCTCATAACTCTCTTTTGTTTCCTGAACGCATGTGTCGCAGACGTTCTTTGCTGTTCTGATCGGAGGATTTGCACTTGGCCACGCCGCCCAGAACTCTGAGGGCTTGAGCACGGGACGAGGCGCTGCTGTTTCTGTGTACCGCATCATCAACAAGGTAGGCTGATTCTGCCGGGCTTAAATGCATGTGTTGCGATACTCGATGCGCTAATTATTTCCGCATGTTGTTGTATCTGGCCTTGCTGTATCTGGCCTTGCTGTATTGTCCGGCCTGGTGTCCTATATGGTCTAAAATGTGCGTATGAGGATGGTGTGACGTGTGGTGTATAAAGGAGTACGTGGTGTGGATGGCGCGATCGGTGACAGATATGGTGTGTGTGGTGCATGTCGGAGTAAGCGTTGTTAGAGAGGGTGAGATTCTGCTTCCGTCTGTGTGAGTGGGCTTGTCTACTAACTAGTTAGTTGTCGTGCATGCGTAGTTTATGCGGAGCATGCGCTGTGTGAGTAAGGCTTAGGTGCGAGAGAGAGAGAGAGAGAGAGAGAGAGAGAGAGAGAGAGAGAGAGAGAGAGAAACAGAGAGACAGAGAGAGAGAGACAGAGAGAGAGAGACAGAGAGAGAGAGAGACAGAGAGACAGAGAGAGAGAGGTGTGACTCGTCCACGGTGTCGTTGTCTTGGTTCTCGTGACGTGTATCGTACGCTGCATGATCTACATTCACAGAAGGAAGGAACGTACTAGGACATTGCACGATGACGTTGTTGTGATTGTACTTCCTGACCTGCTATAGTAGCTAGCTTGCAAGTCGGCCGGGGTCAGGAACTTCCTTTTTCAGTCTAAATTACACGGCCACACCGAGTCGTTGATGCATACAGGGAATGCTGCTTAACATGCTATCGCCAAAGCTTGCTTGTGTGTTTTCTTTTCTGTGCATTGCGTGGGATTTCAGGCATCACTGATTGACGCTAGCGCCACACGTGGCAAGCGGCTGGACAAGTTTTCGGGTGACATTTCATTTGAGAATGTTGGTTTCACGTATCCCAGTCGACCGGACACCAAGATTCTGACCAAGTTAGATCTTAGAATACCGTCGGGCAAGACGGTGGCCATTGTTGGTGCGAGCGGCTGCGGCAAGAGTACTATTGTCCAGCTCATTCAGCGAATGTATGACCCGGATCACGGCACGGTAAGAGACGGTGGGTGTGTGTTTGTTGGGTGCTACTCCCATCAAGAGGGCCCTATGTGAAGGTGACTGCTCATGATGTGATCACCGTGCCTGGGATTTACGTTCTGGTTGAAATTTCTAGTGTCCTGTGACCTCTTTTGAAGTGCACGTCTAATAGAATGCGTCGGTAATGTGATGTGTTGTCTAGAGTTTGATTCCATGTAATTGATCCACTTGGCTCTGTGCAACTACCACCCATTAGTATGCTCAATTTAAACTGGTGTGTGTGTGTATAGATTTCAATGCAAATTCTCTACTTATGCATCCTTGTATGTATCATCTGTGCATAATAATTATGATTGTACGGTTTTGTGTATTAAATGCCAATACTGCCAATAGGTGCAACTAGATGGCGAGGACATCCGTGAATACAACCTCGCTTGGCTGCGCAGTCAGATTGGTGTCGTGAGCCAGGAACCACTTCTGTTTGCTGCCACCATCAAGGAGAATATCATGTATGGTCTCGACCGTGGCTACATCACACAGGATGAAGTTGAAGTTGCCGCTACAGCTGCCAATGCCCATTCGTTCATTATGGACTTGCCTCACGTAAGACCCCATCAGCATATCCATCTTCAGCATAACCATCTTCAGCATAACCATCTTCAGCATAACCATCTTCAGCATATAACCATCTTCAGCATAACCATCTTCAGCATAACCATCTTCAGCATATAACCATCTTCAGCATAACCATCTTCAGCATATAACCATCTTCAGCATAACCATCTTCAGCATAACCATCTTCAGCATAACCATCTTCAGCATAACCATCTTCAGCATCTGAGATTGTTGGGGGTGGTAACTTAGCAGATACAGGAGAAGGGCAGGGAAGTGTACTTTTGATAGCAACCAGAATCTGATATTCTTCAACTTTGCCACGGTTGACTTACTCGTTAGTTCCGCGTACATGTATTTCAGGGTGGCATTTGCTGTTGCATTATCCCATTTGTTAGACCCGAGGTCAGTTATAGTGTCTGAAATGCCTAAGGAATGGCCTTACTGAAGCTGGGTGTGTGCGTTATGTGTTGCAGGGTTATGACACGCTGGTGGGAGAGCGTGGCTCGCAGTTGTCTGGAGGTCAAAAGCAGAGAGTAGCCATAGCCCGTGCCCTGATTCGCAACCCACGTATTCTTCTGCTGGATGAAGCTACGAGCGCCCTTGACACGGAGAGTGAAGGCATTGTTCAAGAAGCGCTAGATAAGGTAGGTGGGCGTTTGTGAGTGTTTTGTGCAACACCATGTGGCTCAGCTGTCTACATCATGATGGTTTAGCAGTGATTGTAATGTCGCATGGTGAACAAGTGAATCTCGCTCCCGCTCTCTTTCCCTTTTTGTGCGCTATTTCTTCTTGTGCAAGATTGTGTACTTTTGTTGGTTATGAACTGTTCCTACTGTACAGGCTCGCCTGGGCGCACCACCATGTGGCTCAGCTGTCTACATCATGATGGTTTAGCAGTGATTGTAATGTCGCATGGTGAACAAGTGAATCTCGCTCCCGCTCTCTTTCCCTTTTTGTGCGCTATTTCTTCTTGTGCAAGATTGTGTACTTTTGTTGGTTATGAACTGTTCCTACTGTACAGGCTCGCCTGGGCCGCACCACGGTTGTGATTGCACATCGACTGTCGACAGTGCGCAATGCCGACCTCATTGTAGCCATTGACAACGGAGAGGTTAATGAGATTGGAACTCACGACGAACTGATGACTGCTAAGGGCATCTACTACACCTTGGTGACTATGCAGGTACGTAGCCGCTGAGATGCGCTAGTGAGATGGTGAGATTAACTGAGCAAGCATAGAAGGCCAGGGGAGATAATAATAATAAAACAGCACGCATATAGCTCATATGAAAAAAATCAAATGAGGGTCAGTGCATCTGTCGACAACGCCGAGCCAGTGCGTTCTGTCTGAGGCAAGTTGCTCCGCTTCCAAAAGAGACATATTGAGAAGTAAAAGGTCATTCCTAATGTTGTCTACCCATCTGGTCACTGGGCGACCTCTGGGCTTCTTTATATCTGTTATATTCATTGCCATGTGAAGGGCTTTGTACGACACAGCGTCCTTCCCTTCACGAATGACATGTCCAAACCATAATAAGCGCCGGCGTCTACAGACTGCACTTATTGGGCATTGAGCAGTTTTAGCATAAAGAGCATTATTCGAAATTTTATTGGGAAAGATGATTCCAAGTATGTATCTGAGTTTACGGCGGTGCCATACATCAATTTTGCTTTCTAAGGCTTTTGTTAGAGTCCATAGCGCGCAGTTATATAGAAGAACTGGCAAAATGAGACAGTTGAACATGCTTAAGCGGGACTGCTGGGTATGGCGTTTCCATGATACACTGGAAAATGCCCGGTTCGCTGCTATGATACGTGCATCAATGTCCTCCGCTGACCCCAGACGAGAACCCAACAGTTTGACCGACCTCCAGGAGGCATCTGACTTTGTAGCTGTTACAAATTGTGTTTTGCTGATGTTTAGTTTTAAGTTGTCTTCTGCGAAGATGGGTTCGCATTTCTCTACGGTTGCTTCAACTGCTGTCCGGCTGTGGTCATGCACTGTTGTATCATCTGCATACAGGGTGAACTTAGTAGGTAGATTGACTTGTTCTGGGCAGGCTTCTCTGATCCTCTGCATTGCACCTTCTGCGTAGACAATATACATAAGGGGTGACAGGGGGTCCCCCTGCACCACTCCAACATTAGTTGGAAATGACTGACTGAGCTGCTTTCCCAGCTTCACGCAAGCAGAGGTTTCGGAGACTAGTTGCTGAATAGTGCTAACATGTGCACCTGCCGAAGCCAGACGGTCAACAGCAGTCTGCCTGATTATTGTATCAAATGCGCCACTGAAATCTAAAAGCGCCGCTGAGTAACTCCAGTCTCCTAGCAAGGCCAGGGGAGATATTGTGTACTATATTCCCGGAGTATAAGCCGCACCGGAGTATAAGCCGCACCCAGATGTTTTGCCACGAAATACAGACATTTACCCTATTTATCACCATGAATTTGACCATCGCAGGATATAAGCCCCACCGCCTTTTGGGGAAATACGGCAGTAGGCATGTAGAGTAAACATAGTGGTGGTCCATTCTTCAGCCTTGCACTGCTGTGTTGAGTGGTGATCCATTCTTCAGCCTTGCACTGCTGTGTTGAGTGGTGATCCATTCTTCAGCCTTGCACTGCTGTGTTGAGTGGTGATCCATTCTTCAGCCTTGCACTGCTGTGTTGAGTGGTGATCCATTCTTCAGCCTTGCACTGCTGTGTTGAGTGGTGATCCATTCTTCAGCCTTGCACTGCTGTGTTGAGTGGTGATCCATTCTTCAGCCTTGCACTGCTGTGTTGAGTGGTGGTCCATTCTTCAGCCTTGCACTGCTGTGTTGAGTGGTGGTCCATTCTTCAGCCTTGCACTGCTGTGTTGAGTGGTGGTCCATTCTTCAGCCTTGCACTGCTGTGTTGAGTGGTGATCCATTCTTCAGCCTTGCACTGCTGTGTTGAGTGGTGATCCATTCTTCAGCCTTGCACTGCTGTGTTGAGTGGTGATCCATTCTTCAGCCTTGCACTGCTGTGTTGAGTGGTGGTCCATTCTTCAGCCTTGCAAGCTGTGTTGAGTGGTGATCCATTCTTCAGCCTTGCACTGCTGTGTTGAGTGGTGATCCATTCTTCAGCCTTGCACTGCTGTGTTGAGTGGTGATCCATTCTTCAGCCTTGCACTGCTGTGTTGAGTGGTGATCCATTCTTCAGCCTTGCACTGCTGTGTTGAGTGGTGGTCCATTCTTCAGCCTTGCACTGCTGTGTTGAGTGGTGGTCCATTCTTCAGCCTTGCGAGCTGTGTTGAGTGGTGAAATCCCTACACAAATTGCTATGGCTTCTGCTGGAGCATCACTATCATCATCGCCTCTGGTAATGGGCGCCGAAGGTCACGTGTATGAAAGAGCAATGCAATGAAAAAAGCCATAAACACTTTGCTGCGGATGAGGATCCACTACGAACGCTGTGTTAGTGGCGAGAGCTGTGTTAGTGAGGTGGTGAAAGCAATGTCGGGGGGGGGGGGGGGGGGGGGGATAAAGGCTGCGTATCAAGGGTTGCAATTTTCCGACGGATCTAGAATGGACGCTTTTTCTCACAGCTCTAAAACTCGGCCCAATATCCAGATCCACCTGATGGCATGCCAAACCCAAACTCACATAATGATCTTGGCTTACCAAGCCACAGTGGACGGCAGTGGTTGCAGTGGGGTGGATAGAAATGTGATACAAAATGTGTGGGCTGTCACGGTTATACGCCTCGTAGGCACTCTATGCCACAGAAGGGGGGGGGGGGTATTATGGATGCACATAGGCAAGCAGTGCGTTGTTTTTCTCCTGCAAATACACCAGCACTTCCATTGATCATATTTTTTGCACGCACGTGTGTGTGTGTGTGTGTGTGTGTGTGTGTGTGTGTGTGTGTGTGTGTGTGTGTGTGTGTGTGTCGTGATCGCAGACATTCTTGACCGAAGCCAGGCCAGAGACATTGGAGGACTCAGGTGAGTTGTCTTGCTTGGCGTGGACAGTGCATGGTTAAACCAACACAGGCTAGGTTATAGGAATGAAGTACATGACTTGTACAGTTATGTACATGTACATCAATATGGTATAACCAGGGTTTGAGTAGATGGAGGGGAGGGGGGTGAAGATGGAGGCATGCAATGTGTGTGTTGAAATGTAATACATGTGTTGGTCAGATTAAAGGGATATCATGCAGTCAGCGCTGGTCCAACTGGACAACTGTCGGCTGGACAAGCAAAAGTTGGCTTTGAACCAAAGCATCCTGTGGATGTACTTGGACCGTAGTCTTGTCAGTTTGAAAACATGATGTACAGTCAACTTCGCCTATAACGACACTCGGCGGGGCATCAGAAAAGTGTCCTTATTCGCGAAGTGTCGTTATACCCGAAGTCTCATTATATGTATTACAGTTAGATGGGACTTTGCTCTGGGCATGGGAATTCTGGCGAATTGTCGTTATATCCGCGTCGTTATTAGCGAAGTGACCAGATGGGTAGACAACATTAGGAATGACCTTTTACTTCTCAATATGTCTCTTTTGGAAGCGGAGCAACTTGCCTCAGACAGAACGCACTGGCTCGACGTTGTCGACAGATGCATGACCCTCATTTGATTTTTCATATGAGCTATATGCGTGCTGTATTATTATTATTATTATTATTATTATTATTATTATTATTATTATTATTAAACTCGGATGTTGAGCCATAAATAAATGTAGAAGAGAAAAGGACATATGGATACGAGTTAAGAGTAACTCTCCATCACTGTAACATGATACTTTATACAGTCAGAAAGTGCAATAACTAGGCACAAAACTGACAGAGTACTGAAACATTCGACGTCCTGACACCTAGCTTCAACACATCTCCGTAGCGCTAACCGACAGCCTTCCAACTTGGAAGGTTCAAGGTTATGGAAAGACCAAAGAGGGGAAGGCAAGCGCAACGAAAACGAGCAAAAGCTACAGTCCCAACGGAACAAAGAATGTCGATTGTTACTGGACGATGACGAGACCAGTACGATATTTGACAAAGCGGTCTAACTACAATTCGAAGCAGCAAAGCAGCACACCACCCAACTGTACTGAATTGTAGTTAGACCGCTTTGTCAAATATCGTACTGGTCTCGTCATCGTCCAGTAACAATCGACATTCTTTGTTCCGTTGGGACTGTAGCTTTTGCTCGTTTTCGTTGCGCTTGCCTTCCCCTCTTTGGTCTTTCCATAACCTTGAACCTTCCAAGTTGGAAGGCTGTCGGTTAGCGCTACGGAGATGTGTTGAAGCTAGGTGTCAGGACGTCGAATGTTTCAGTACTCTGTCAGTTTTGTGCCTAGTTATTGCACTTTCTGACTGTATAAAGTATCATGTTACAGTGATGGAGAGTTACTCTTAACTCGTATCCATATGTCCTTTTCTCTTCTACATTTATTTATGGCTCAACATCCGAGTTTCATATTGCACACCTGATGAGCCGTCACGAACCATACGGCGAAACGTACGTCGTGTGAAACAACTTGTTTTGTAGTCAACTAGTCCATCACAATGTCATGCATGAGGAGTACTGTAGGAGTTTGGCTTTCGGCTTGTACAATTCGTTTTCGCAAAGCTTCCCTTTCTTTACTTATCTTTGATATTTATGACCCACCCAAGTTGGGTGGTGTGCTGCTTTGCTGCTTCGAATTGTAGTTAGACCGCTTTGTCAAATATCGTACTGGTCTCGTCATCGTCCAGTAACAATCGACATTCTTTGTTCCGTTGGGACTGTAGCTTTTGCTCGTTTTCGTTGCGCTTGCCTTCCCCTCTTTGGTCTTTCCATAACCTTGAACCTTCCAAGTTGGAAGGCTGTCGGTTAGCGCTACGGAGATGTGTTGAAGCTAGGTGTCAGGACGTCGAATGTTTCAGTACTCTGTCAGTTTTGTGCCTAGTTATTGCACTTTCTGACTGTATAAAGTATCATGTTACAGTGATGGAGAGTTACTCTTAACTCGTATCCATATGTCCTTTTCTCTTCTACATTATTATTATTATTATTATTATTATTATTATTATTATTATTATTATTATTATTATTATTATTATTATTATTAACTGGTTTTGAGGGAAAGAGACAAACGGGAAAAGTCTGTAGAAAAAATTGACTGTCACCACCAGGACTCGAACCAGGGACCCTCGCTTGTAGCCAGCGATGCTCTAACCACTGAGCTATGGTGTAGTCGTCATCCCAGCAGAGACCGTTCAATGTTTTCTTCAGACTTCGTAACTCACACTTCCCGTGAATCCACACAGGCGGGTGGGACGCAGCCCTCACTGTACCCACACACTTCACGTACAAACTAGCACGCGGGGAGCCCCAAGTCATAAAATATTAACTGGTTTTGAGGGAAAGAGACAAACGGGAAAAGTCTGTAGAAAAAATTGACTGTCACCACCAGGACTCGAACCAGGGACCCTCGCTTGTAGCCAGCGATGCTCTAACCACTGAGCTATGGTGTAGTCGTCATCCCAGCAGAGACCGTTCAATGTTATTATTATTATTATTATTATTATTTGAAACTCGGATGTTGAGCCATAAATATATGTAAAAGAGAAAAGGACATATGGATACGAGTTTAGAGTAACTCTCCATCACTGTAACATGATACTATATACAGTCAGAAAGTGCAATAACTAGGCACAAAACTGACAGAGTACTGAGACATTCATATATATTATTATTATTATTATTATTATTATTATTTATTAGCGAAGTTGACTGTACATGTAGTATATCATTCTTACCAGCAGCTCCACTTTTCGGCCGATTGCATCAGTATCACAGCAACAGCCCACTGATGTACTGCAAGTGCCACTTGCTCTTCACCAACCCGCCTGCAACCACGTAGTCACGGCTTGTTTCTGCAAACTTAGGACATCTTTTCATCCCTTCCTGTACAGTAACCATTTTCTGTTGTCAATATTGTTGTTTTGTGCATGACAGAACTTGCGCTTGGAAGTTTGGCTGGCGAAGTTCTGTCAACAAACATTGGTAGTCCGGTGCGGCAGATTTCCTTGAAAGACGAGGCGGCCAGGTTCACCAGGCAGTTTAGCAAGCAAACGTCAACTGCTGGATCTGCAGCGGGTCAATCTGCCGCCGACGTACGTACACCACACTACGCATGCACACGGTTGATGTTCACCGGTGAAGTACCGTAAAGTACCGCGTGAGCGCCCCACCATCTCGTCCTTTCGCGGTCGTGTTGTGGCCCGGGTGGTGTTCTGTCCGTAGGTCATACGACGCGAACCTTGTACACACATTACACATCGTGCAGTCAATCCGTACTCAATTTACTTTCAAGCGGACACGAGCTCCACACACAAACCCGTTACGTGTGACCTTAGTACGCTAAGTTCTCATACCGTATAAAGTTCGTTGCACTTTGCCAAACGATTTTCCTTTCCCTGGCTGTAAAATCAAGGTGGGGCGCTCTTGCGGTACTTTACGGTAGTACTAAGTTCACTGCATGCATACCAAGTTGTTAGATCATGACCTGATTGTGTGTTTCTATAAGTGACTGTTCCCTGAAAAGTGCTCACACATTTGTTACAGATGTCTACCCAGCTTATGACTGTGTGCCCTATCATTCTGAGTGTGGGGGCGTATGGAGTACTTGCATTCTCCTCTTGACAGTGTTCATGACTACACTGTGCAGGCCTGATGTGTCTCCCGTACATGTGCCCAACTAACTTTGATGCATGTGCTTCTTTATTTGCAGCTCAAGCGTCAACCATCCACAACAGCACCGGCGAAGGGAACTGATGATAAGAAGAAGCCTGCGGAACCGGAGGAGGAAGAGGACGACGAGTTCAAGGATGCCAAGGGTCCCACGCTGCGTTTGTTGCGCGACAGCGCTCCGGAGTGGTGGGCACTGCTCATCGCTGGACTGGGTGCTTTGGTGCAAGGTGCAACAATGCCAGCGTTTGCCCTCCTCTTCTCTAGAATGCTGGAGGTAAGTTGCTCTGACTCCATTCACATTGACGAACATTTTACAGTGCGTTGCATATAACATAACATAACTTCATGTACAGTGATGCAATGTGATGCAATGTGATGCAATGTGATGCAATGTGATGCAATGTGATGCAATGTGATGCAATGTGATGCAATGTGATGCAATGTGATGCAATGTGATGCAATGTGATGCAATGTGATGCAATGTGATGCAATGTGATAGCACAGAAAACTGCTCGTTACACTGACAGTGCTAACAGAGGGAGGCCTCACGCCCACTTGAATGCTAAGATCAGGGGCGTCACAGGGTGGCTGGGAGTGGTACGACTGGGGGTCCGGGGGTGTCCCCCGGAGAAAAAAATAAGGATTTTTCGGCTAACAGGGCACGTTTTAGCACCCTACAGCCGCAAAGGAGGAGGGTTCCCCTAGCACTTATTAGACAACCCCACTCCAGCTCAAAAAACATACTTCTCAATTTCTCATGGATTTTTTGGTATTTTCTGTACATCGTAGGTAGCCAAGCAAGGCAAAAGGAACCCATTGCCCTCGAAAAAATCGCAAAATCCGAAGTACAAGCGTGCTGCGCGCGCGTTCTAGCGCCAGCCGCTGTGCAAAAATGTATGTCATGTGCTGCAAAAGTCCGCCGCGTCGCTATGTACACGGCCGGCCTGGACAGTCGCGAAGTAATTATTTTAGTTGTTTTTAGAGAGAGAAGATCGTTTTTTTTGTTCGGTGGGATTGAAAGATCTGCCATGCCAGTGGACCGGTCCGGAGAGCTACAACACTGGAAGCAGAAGAAAGGGCTTGCGGAATAATCTTCTCTGTCTTCGTGGCAACAGGACTTTAGTTTGCGAGAGACCTTCGTCCTCAGTGTCGTCGCGGACGCAATTCTTGTTGCTGCTACCAGAAACCTCGGAAAACGAAACGATCGTAAATCGTTAGGTGAAGCGGGTCGTGTCGGTGAACAGCTGCAGAATATTCTGCTGCCGTGGAGCAGCAGTCCAAACACTATTCAACTAATTACTTCCGAGAAAGAAGCGCTTCCCTTTTCCGTTGACAAGCGCGGCGTTCGCGGTTGTAATGCATTTTCGCATCAGCTTGCAGTAGATCGTCAGGAGCCAGAGGTACTAGGTAGGTGTCGTTGTGGAAAGAATAAATATTATAATGATGTTGTAGCTGACAAGTGACATACTCAGTACATGTAGTGCCTCTTGACCGTGCTGATCGCCATTGTAACATGGTAGATCTTGGAAAATTTTAGTTCTGGACCCAGTGATCGCCGCCAGCTCAGCTCTGTTTCCGTCAAGTTTGCAGTGAATGCGTCCGTGAGGAATCCATCGTCTGGTTGTCTCTACCCGTGACTCCAACCGCCTATCGATATCGTAATGGATAGCCGCCTGGAGTCTTGGGCAATAGCTAGCTGCTAGTGCTAGGCATCAAGTCTGTATGCTCCTTGCAATGAAAGTAGTTGCGATGTTATGTACAAGTCCGAAGATCCTTGAATTTTTTTATTGCTTTTTTGGATGAATTGGCTGGACCATCCTGGACGAAAAGTGGTACGACCATGGTCGTAGTGGTCGTACCGTGTGTGACGCCCCTGAAGATGTTCCCGTGGTAATGTGCATGCATCCTGCAGAATAAGCGCTGTGGTTTAAGACCATTCTTAAAATTATTGCCAGTGTGACTGAAACTGTTCCACAGAACAGGGCATACATGATAGCTGAGCATGTGTTTCCCCTTGCACTTCTGCACGTAGATCTTTAGCATCCAAGACAAAGCCGAGTTTGAGAAGGAAGCAAACTTCTGGAGCGGAATGTTCCCTGTTCTTGGACTTGTATCAGGCCTGACAATGTTCCTCAATGTAAGTATTCCCGTAAATGTTAATGTAAACAAAGTTATGAGTGGGTGTGACTATTGGGTATCAGATGAGAGTGAGGTCCTGTGTTACCGTATTATCTCTAATATAAGCACAGTCTCCAATAATAGCACGTCTCCAATAATAGAACACCTTGGGGCGGCATTCAAAAAATAAAGTGCTCAGTCTCCATTATAAGCACACTGTGTAAATTCATTATCTGTACCGGCGAAAAAACCCTGAAATGTGTATGTCTGACATGAATTTGGCATGGCAACAAGCCTCTGAAATGAGGTTGAAATAATAATGGAACAGTCTCCAATAAAGGAACGTCTCCATTAACCCTTTACCTTCTGACCATAATTCCTAGGCAGTTCCAAATGCGATATTTCTCACCTCATTCTGAGAATATCTTTGGTTCTAATCAACCAATTTTCACAATCGTGGGCATTCTGGAAAGCTCTCCACGAGCTGCGTAGAATGAGTTCAAACTGGACACTACTGAGATCACATATCCAACGCCAGGGTGCTTCAAACACTCCCCATCGCTGGATATCCGAGAAAATTCTCTCCTCGTCAGCCATTTCTCACTCCTTCATCGTAAACATTTCAAATTTGTTTGCCTGAGTTTCTTTTTATGCTGCCCACGCGCTCAAAACATGCCCAGGAGACTCAGCATGTCAGGAGAGGGAAAATCCCCAGCTCAAGGCCAGTCACTCAGAAAAAAATTGACTTTTGCCGTGGCTGAAATGTCGAGTGCGATATCTTTGGAATGCGACATCGCAGCTCTCCGCTGATTGTTGCAATGAAAAGCTGGGTTCTTCGGCTTCTTCATACATACTTAGTTTTTGAGATTCCGTCAAGAATTGATCGAGTTACGAATGTTTTAGTGCATGCATGTCCATCGACCAAATTCGGTCGATTCATGTACACACAGAAGGTAAAGGGTTAATAGCACGGGGCGGAGGTACATTGAAAAAATAAAGGACCGTGCTTCTATTTGAGATGATACGGTAATTTAATTTTAATTGGCCTTTTTGTAGCAGCTGTGTGCAGTGGCGCCTCTCAATTGCGGACGCTCCGTCTTGGTTACCAAGCATACCTGTGCTAAAAGGTGTGTGTGGGGGGGGGGGAGCAGGGGCGGATCCAGGGGGGTCGGGGGGTTCGAACGAACCCCCTGATTTTTTCGACCATAGTTCAGGTGCGACCACTAACCCATGCTATGGCCCAGTCGGCCCAGGCCGGAGCGGTCCGCTAGCTATCAGCTTGGTTGTACTAGTATATTGTTGTCTTGTACGTAGATCTACGACTGTGGTAGATACAAAGTAAAGTAGATCCGCACTGAATATACAGCTACATAGACCTACAGGTACGCGTTCGCTTCGGAGAAAGAGGTGCACTTGTTGAGCTGCTACGGAAACTTCGAAAGTAAGTTTCGAATACTAGTTCGAATGGTGCGGTGCCGTCGCGGCTCGTGCTTTTTGAGCTGTCTTAGAGTTCGTTCAAGCGTCTAAAAGAGGCAGGCTCAGTACAAGCTGCCCTTGAATTTTGGTGACACTCCAAAGGAAAGTGTAGCCACTAGTGTCGAAGGTGAAACAAAGAGCGAAACTTTGAAAATCACGTTCAAGTTCAACCTCCCATCATCCAATAATAACACTTTCCCCGAACTGGGGACAATGAATCAATGACTAAGACGCGGAAGATGCAGGAAGCCTACCTCATGGAACCTACTCTACATAGCAGTATATTGGAATCAACATTGGGTGGCTCGGAGTACAATATGACGGATAATTATTATAGACGAGCTGCTGGAGAAAAGTACCAATCAGCTATTCTGCGGCGAATGAAAATTTTTCCTTGTGGCGCGCGTCTTCAATAACGTCACGCAAACGTGCACTTTTATGTAAATTGTATGTCATCATTTCGTCAGTGTGAGTAGGGTGGGAAAAAATTGAACCCCCCCCCCCCTTGGAAAAATCCTGGATCCGCCCCTGGGGAGGGGTGTGCTTAGTAAAGAGTGCATCACAGCTAGATTGGTTATTGATTAGGACTGAGAAATGGAAGCCCAGGATTGTGAAAATCGACCTAGAAATGATGGAGTTATTCAACTTATTGTCATTGTATCTATATCCTTGTATCCTAAGTGGACGTATCACGTGATAGGATTAGTGTATTTTGTGCACCCGCACATGTTGTCCAGGCGTCCAGCCTCCCTGCCCATCCGACCCGCCACACACAACAACGAAACTGAACTAACGTTTTACATACTGATTATTCGACAAGACGGAGACGGACAAACAAGAAGACCGGACACGACGAGGTAAACTGGAAACTGAAGAAAAAGACAAACATCATGCCAGCATATAAGCATGCGCGCAAACGAAACATAACGCATGACAATGACGTAACCGTTCCATGGTGCATGCACAAACTGCATGTGCAACCAAAACAGTCCAACTGAGTCAAAAGGAGAACGCAAAACAAACAAAATAAACCAAAGGACCACAACAAAAATGAGCCATGAAAAGTCTTTCTTTCCAATAAAACCGATACGCAACAATGTATCTTCTACTGTGTTCTTATTGTGCTGCTTGGCCAGGTCTTCTTCTTTACTGTTGCTGGTGAAGGCCTGACCAAGCGCATGCGCCGCAAGGTCTTCCGTTGCTTCTTGCACAAGGTGGGTTGGCAGTTTCTTCTGAATGAGCATCGTGTCGTGAATGTTGGTTGGCATTTCCATCGGCAGAACAGGTCACTCACATCAAATCGGATTTCTTTCAGAGTTATAGTTGTGTATGTGTGTGGGGATGGGGGGGGGGGGGGGGGGAGGGGGAGGAGAGGGAAGCTGAAGTGAAATGAAAGTGAACTAGTAACACATAGATGTTGCATGTCATGGAGATCATGTTGGGTTCATGCCCAAGAACTACACTGTGCCGGTGTATCGGTAAGAAGCCAGCAAAGGTGCTTAGTGCTCCATACCAGCTTTACCGTCCCAATACCAGTTCTGATGCGCACGTGTCGTATGGCCGGGTCTTTAGTGCTCTTCTTCTCTCCTGTGTCGTTCACTACAGAACATGGACTTCTTTGATGATCCCAAGAATTCCACAGGATCTCTGTCCGTCCGACTGTCTCGTGATGCAGCTCTCATGCAGCAGGTGAGTGTACTGACCAACGTGTAGTACTGGCTTGTTTCCAATCTGGTCAGTATCTTCGCCTGTAACAGCAGCTTTTCCTGTTCCAATCATGCCATGATGACTCTTCACGTGACATGCAGTCCTGGACTCCTGGTGTGCTATGTGCATGTGCCGGAGAGTTGGGGTCTGGGACGGGCAGGGGTGGCAAGTGGGGTCTGGAGGGGGGCAGGGGTGGCATGGGGGGGGGGGGGGAGGAATGCCATCAGTTTTGGCTGTTGTGTCCAAAGCGGAAAGATGCTGATCCTGTTAGCTACCAATGCGTGATGACGGTTTCTGTACTTGTAGAGTTTTAAGAACAAACCATGGAACCCGGTTGTTCTGTATAGGGCTGTTCAAGATTTTTAAAACGTTCATTGTTTTCTCTGTTTCCATCTTCAGGCGGGTGGTAAAACAATGGGCCAGGCACTTGCGGCTTTAACCACACTGGTGGCGGCACTGGTCATCAGCTTCACAGCCAATGTCTATCTAACGCTGGTTATCATGGGCCTGGTGCCTGTCATTGCTGTGGCAGGATACCTGCAGATGAAGACACTTGCCGGCCACGAGCACAGCAACAAGGATCGCCTCCAGGATGCTGGCAAGGTGAGGAATGTCGCTCCACACTGAAGTAGTCACGTTAGCAGTCGTGATGGTGATAGCATTGCCTCCTACAAATGCACGTGCGCGCGCACGCACACACACACACACTCTGCATTTTACAATGCATGTCAATGTTTGTAGGTGGTAATATGACGGGTAGTGATCAAGTGGATGATTTTCTAGTGACTTGTTGACTTCCAATTGGGTCAGTTGCTATGATACGTGTTGATCTATCTGCCCGCGTAATTTACTCATATTTGCCACCTTGTTGCTGCCTCTTGCAATTATCCAATATTCATTGTCACCAATGAATGTTTTTTGTATGCCGCTTTTGTTTGTGTGATGACAATGTATAGATTGCTGTGGAAACCATTGAGAACATTCGGACCGTCGTTGCATTTGGCCTGGAGAAGCGACGCTTTGAAGCCTACATGGTGTCCCTGGACTCGGTACATACGTAAGTTCTGGTTTCCCTCCAAGTGTGCATAGTGTGCTGTTCCCAGTGTCTTGCTGTGATTGTTCCCGGCACATGCAAGTGCGATGATTGAGTGGTGCTGCAATTGTTGTTACCCATGGTGCCATTCTCTCGGTGCATGTTTGTACTTGTAGTGAGGATGTCGTTATTGCTGATGCAAACCGGCTTGACTTGAACGTATATTTTGCGTTGCATGTTTGCACCTGTGGTAAGGATATTGTTTTTGCTGGTGCAAACTTGACTTGAGAGTATATTTTTGTGTAGTGTAATCTAGCCATGTTGGTTGCCCTGACGATTTTCTTGGACTGGATTCCCAACTAATGCTTGTCCTCTTCTTGTTGAAAATGTGCCATAACGTTACTTCCCATGCAGCAAGGAGAAGCGTGAAGCGCATACGTATGGCTTAATGACTGGCTTTGGCGTGGCTACTATATTCACTATCTATGCTGTGTCATTCCGCTTTGGTGGATACCTGATTGCGCACCAGGGCGTGGCGTACGGAGATGTTTTCAAGTGAGTAGGTGATGTTGAGTTAGCAGTGCATCCAATGTACATGTATTGGTATTCATCGTAAGATCTTTCTTGAACATACGAACATACCTGGCTCGACACAAGTACATTGTAGTACATTGTAGTTGCCATTAACTGGAGGCTCTGACGGTGCTTATTCCCGGTGTTCTTGTACTCCCGTTGCAGGGTATTCTCGGCTCTAGTCTTCAGTGCTATGTCACTCGGACAGGGAACAGCGTTTGCTGGTGAAGCTGGCAAGGGTGGACCGGCAGCTGCACGCATCTACTCCCTACTGGATGGAGCCTCTGGCTTCTACGAGACAACGGAAGATCTGGAAAAGCCGGTAAGGCATTGCATCCTGTCTGTTTTTGGTGTAGTGTCCGCATAAGCCAACAGAGAGTAGTTTGTGAGTGTTGTGTTCACTACTAACACCTCAAAAGTTTCAGGATCGCACAGACGCCACAAGACAAAAGGTCACGTAATTCTTTACGGACTATAATGAATGAACAGTAGAATACATTGAGAAGAAGAGACTGGAAAAATACGAACTACATCGGAAAGAGAACTCTAGAACACTAAAGAAAACAAACCACAGCATCAAGGAAAAGAACAACGCATGAGGGGTAAAACGCTGGCCAGCCACAACGTGCGTCCAACTTTGGCATGAGCGTACAGAAGAGCGTACAGCGCTCGGAAAGCGGAAGCTAAATTTGGCGGCAAAGCGACAGCAATAGTACGGCGCACGGCACATAAGCAGTACGAGGCGAGGCACGTATACGCGTGTGCGGCAAACATTACACACCATGTACCATATATGCATGAACAGCGCGGGGCGCATACTAACTCATTCAACATCAGTGCGCGGCGCAGGCATCTAGCTAGCTGGCGCAAGCATGATCATAATTGCATGCCATCACGCAATCAGCGCACATAAATCGCGCATCAAATAAATAAGTAATCAAACACAAATCAACACATCAACTAAATAAATCAACGAGCTAGCAAGAACACAATTCAAAAATGCAACGAAGAAATAATTACTATTCTAGTCGGTTATTCGCATGGGACCAAGCGCAATGTCCAAGCTGATGAACTGTGATTGCACAAGGTAAGCCCAAGCTCCTGAGCTAACCGTTCTGGTGTGCAGTCTTCTTCGTGCTGCAAACACACACTACACAATGTGTCGTATCTCGTAACAAGTACTGTACCAAATCACAACGAACACTAACAATACGCAATAGTAAACAATAATCAAAAACACTACGCAAAAAAGCAAAGCAAGCAGCACCTAGCCAGGGAGACAAGCAGGAGTCACGGTCGCAACGAGATCTCGACGACACCCCAGAAGACCTTTCTCCGACACGATACACAACATTCTCCCCACCAAAGGGCTTCAACCACACTGATCACAAATCAAGACGAGGTGGTGGTCGAACGGTACGACGAGATCGACGCGTAACTTGCGGCTCAACGGTCGTCGAAGGTATTTCAACATCATCGACGACGTTGACTGGATCAGCGCTCACGGGTGTCTGCGGCTGCGGCTCAGCGTCCACAGCAGGCGGCTCAACATGCTCCTTCGCTACTTCCAACGGAACCAAGCGTTGAATGGGCCGTAGCATGGACGATTGGCCAACTTGGACTTTGGCCACCCTGCACTTGCCATCTCTTCCAGGATACAGCTCTGCGACCCTACCCAAGCGCCATGATTGCCGCTTCCGGTTGTCGTCGGCAATAAACACAACGTCGTTCACGACAATCGGAGTTGACTTCGACCGATGATACTCACTGAGACGAATGAGATACTCAGACGACCAACGCTGGTTGAGGTGCTCGTAGACGGTGTGGACATACTTGACTCGAGCGGACAACTGCCGTGGATCGAGTGGTCTGTCAGACGAGGCAATACCGGTTGCAAAGATGTCTCCCAACATCATGGCTGGAGTCAGCGGCGACTCGTCAGCTACATCCGTAGAAACCGGAGTGAGGGGTCGAGAGTTGACGACTCTCTCGATCTCCGTCAAGACAGTGAACAGCTCGTCTCGACTCAATGACGCTCGACCGAGAACCTTCTTCAAGGGAGCTTTCACACATGCCACCAGACGCTCATAGAACCCTCCATGCCACGGGGCAGATGGCGGATTGAAGAACCACGGGATTGCCACCTTGTCTGCGGCGGACTTGAACGTCGTAGCATTATCTGAACGTATACGCAGCGGCTTCCCACGACGGGCGATGAAACGACGCAATGCTAGCAGGAACACCTCTGTCGACAGGCTATCCACGAGCTCTAGGTGCACTGCGCGAGTAGTACCGCACACGAAGAGTGCGACCCACACTTTCTGAACATTTGATGAGCTGCGCACGTACAACGGACCGGCATAATCAATACCTGTGAGACCGAATGGCTGGTGGTGCTTCACCCTGTCTGAGGGCAACGGCGGCATCTCCTCAGCAGCAGTCTGTGCGCGAAATCTGCGGCAAACAATGCACTTCTCCGACACGCTACGAAGAAACCGACGAGCTCCGAGAATCCAGAACTGCTGTTGTAGAAACGCAAGCACGCTCTCTACACCCTGGTGCATTCGCTGAAGGTGAGCATCACGCAGAAACAACTCACTTAGATGACATCTGCCCAGGATGATCGGATGCTGAACCTCGTAGGACAGATCGCTCTCCTGCAGACGACCACGAACTCTGAGCAAACCAGCTTCATCCAGAAACGGAGACAACTTGAACAGCTTCGAACCCTTCTTCAGTGGCTCCTTGCTCCGCAACTGGGACAACTCCTTGGGGAAGCATTGCTCTTGGATGGCGCGAAACATCACAGACTCAGCAGATGGAATCAATTCTGCACGCGAAACACCCTTGTGTCGCCATGACAGCATACTTGCGACCAAACCGCGAGCTCGCTGCCACTTGGAGAACTTCTCCCACGGCCAAACAACTGGAGTGTCAACCTCCACAGCCGACACGCGTGCTTCGGTGACGGACTCATTGGTGCTCTGAAACGAGATGACTGGTGGCCACTGAGACTCATCGCTCAACCATGACGGACCATGCAGCCACATCTCCTTCTGCAAGTCACACACTGGGACACCACGCGAGACAAGATCTGCAGGGTTGCTAACTCCTGGACAGTGACGCCATTCTACTTGCAGCTTCTGCGAAACTTCTTGCACTGCAGCAACTCGATTAGCAACATACGTCTTCCAGTGATACGACGGCTTTGAGATCCAGTGCCATGTGGTTAGGCTGTCTGTCCACCCCACAATCCTTTCAATTGGCACTCTCAATTCATTGACGACAAAGGACAACATCTTCACGCCAAGACACACAGCCGACAATTCCAGACGCGCAAGAGTGGGACGTACAACAGGTGCAACCTTCGCCTTCGCACACAACAAAGAAGACGTCAAACCGGACACAACATAGAAACAACAGCCATAGCCCTTCTCGGATGCATCTGAGAATACATGCAAAGTGACTGGAGCATCTGGAGTACACCCGATCCATCTGGGGATTTTAATGGAAGAAAGCGCTGCGAGCTCTCCCCACCATGAAGCACATCGGACAGCCAAATCAATAGGGAATGGGTCATCCCAACCACCGCCGAGCTTCCAACTCTCTTGCAACATCATCTTGCCTGGCACCACTGCGGGTGACGCCCAACCTAGCGGATCGAACACAGCGGCAACACAACGCAACAAAGCACGACGAGACCAACCAGACACTTCCTTGGGACACTCAACATCACCGAGCGCAGCCACCGAAATACAATCTGACTCGGTGTTCCACACAATACCCAGTGCCTTGGAACCAGCCTCGGGGTCTGAGGTCATCGTGTTCCCTCGCCACTTCCGCAACTCCATGCCTGCTCCCTGCAAAACATTAACGCTATACTCCTGCAGCTTTTCAGCATCCGCACAGCATGGCAAGCTAGAAACGCAATCATCAACATAAAAACTACGCAGCAGCAGCTCTATGATATCACGCTCAGCAGCAGAAGCAGACTCGAATGCACTATCGAGATGAAAGCGCAGCACAGCACTAAGTATGAAAGGAGAACAATTCACTCCAAAAGGCAGCTTCTTTAAACGCCAGATACACATTTCTTCGCTACCTATCTCAGGCCAAACAAAACGCAGATATGGCCTATCTTCTTCACGCATTCCGATCATAAAAAAAGCCTTGCGAATATCGGCTTGTACAGCACATTCATACTCACGGAACCTGAGGAGGATACCAGTGAGATCCGGTAGGAGCGATGGCCCGGGATCGACCATGTCGTTTAGGGATGGTGCTCCGGTGCAGGCGGCGGATGCATTGAAGACGACCCGTGTCTTCGTCGTTGAGGCGTCGCTACGGAATACGGCATGATGCGGCATGTAATAGCCGGCTTCCTCCGGATGCGGTTCCTTTTCAATGGCATCCAGCTTCAAGTACTCAGTGATAAGGACGTCATCATACGCTGGACGTTGACCTCGTCTCTGTAGCTGCTTCAGCAGTGAGTGTGCCGCTGCCATCGCTTGGTTTAGGTTGGCTGGCGGACGCTTCTCAGATCGCCATAGCAATCCCACTTGGTAATGAGGGCCTTGCCGCTCTATCGGGAAGTCCGGTAACGTCTCAGCTATTTCCGGCACCTCTTCCATCTTCCACAGTCGGTCAAGTTCAATACAACTCACACTGACGGTCGCTGACTTGGTTTCACTATTAGCCGGTCCTGACAGCACCCAGCCTATTTCAGTGTGCCAGGCCGTCTCTCCATTGATTTGCTCCTTGCGGAGAAGGAACT
This sequence comes from Sycon ciliatum, assembly GCF_964019385.1. NCBI lineage: Eukaryota > Metazoa > Porifera > Calcarea > Leucosolenida > Sycettidae > Sycon > Sycon ciliatum. The sequence continues at coordinate 23,626,543 of NC_088646.1, forward strand.
CATTGCAGTAGTCAGCTCCAATCAGCATGTGCACTTCGCTTGATCCGGCCTTTGTCGAGTCATCAGACAGCTGCAATCCCTGTGACTGCCAACGTGCAATTGTGCTGTCTGCTAGCGGATCGAATCGGAGACCTAGCGACTTCTTTTGCCAGGCATTGACGGAAATGGACTTCGTTGCACCCTTGATGGTGACACGGTACCTGTCCATCTTTTCAAACTTCGGCTCCACGTCAAACGCCTTCAGCCTGACAGTTTGCGATCCAAGGTGTGCCGGTTGCAGCGAGTTCACCAGTGGCGCGGTGATGAACGATGCCTGCGCACCTGGGTCGATGAATATGCGTACACTGGCCTTTCGGCTAGGTCCTTGTACCTCAGCCACGCCGGTCATCAAGTGCACGCTGTTTGCACTACATTCATACGTACCGACTTTCGATTCGGCTATCGGTTCGGATGTTACCTGTTTGTCCTCTCTGTGCAGTAGACTGTGGTGTCGCTTGTTGCAGTGCTTGCAACGACCCTTGTTCTGACAATTCATCACTCGATGTCCTGGTCTCAGGCAGTTGAAACACAGTCCCTCTGCCTTGACGTACGCGTTTCGGTGCTCAGACGCCATAGCTGACAATTTCTTGTTAGCCTCATCAACGCTGACCGTCAAACACTCTGCCGACGCAAACGGTATACGTTTGTCGCTGGTGCTAGACTTGGCAGGCTTCAGCTTGCTACGTCCGTGGGCTGTTTGGTAAGCCATACCATCCTCCGCAAACGCCTTCAAGTCCTTCGTGTAACATCTCTTCTCGATCAAGAAGGCCTTAGTTTCTGCCGACACAGCTTCTAGCAGGACTTGACGTACGACACATCCGAACAATTCAGTGTCGTCCAGCTCACCGATTTGTCCGCGGCTAGAGGTACGGCTAGGCCTGGCGAGTTTTGCCCACTTCTCCGTCTCGCGCGTCACTCGTACCACAAACTGGTAGAAACTCTCATCACTTTTCTGCTGTATGGCCATCAGGGCTTGCCACGCTTTGTCGGCGGTCTTCCCATGCGCCATCAGCAGCTCGCGCTTCGCTTCGGCAAAGGTGTTGCAGCCATAGCATGCACCTTCCAACCTGCTGCCAGCAACAGCCACGCGCAAGCGGATCAGGTACTCGTCGTCGCTGAACTCATTTTGCTTTGCCACATCCTCGAACAGTTCGAGATAGGTCTCAACAGTCTGCTTACCGTCGAACTTCGGCATCTTGATGGCAGCCCTCTTGCTCGCTAAACTGCCATTCGTCGTATTCAACAAAGTGCTCTCATCACTCTGAGTCTCTCGTGTGTGCTGGACTTGCAACTCCAAATCTGCAATCCTCGCAAGCAGCTGCTCGTCATCTTTCCTTTCCAATCTACTTCCTGCTCGTTCGTCGCGCTCTCTTTCTGCACGCACTTTCTCCTCGTGCTTCTCGATACGCTCCTCTACGTAAGTACGCAATGCCTCTCCAGTGTAGCCATAAGCTTGACCATTTGCGATCAGCTTCGCTTCTACCTCATCCATGTTCACGCGTCTCGATCCTGGCGTGGTCGCCAAAATGTTGTGTTCACTACTAACACCTCAAAAGTTTCAGGATCGCACAGACGCCACAAGACAAAAGGTCACGTAATTCTTTACGGACTATAATGAATGAACAGTAGAATACATTGAGAAGAAGAGACTGGAAAAATACGAACTACATCGGAAAGAGAACTCTAGAACACTAAAGAAAACAAACCACAGCATCAAGGAAAAGAACAACGCATGAGGGGTAAAACGCTGGCCAGCCACAACGTGCGTCCAACTTTGGCATGAGCGTACAGAAGAGCGTACAGCGCTCGGAAAGCGGAAGCTAAATTTGGCGGCAAAGCGACAGCAATAGTACGGCGCACGGCACATAAGCAGTACGAGGCGAGGCACGTATACGCGTGTGCGGCAAACATTACACACCATGTACCATATATGCATGAACAGCGCGGGGCGCATACTAACTCATTCAACATCAGTGCGCGGCGCAGGCATCTAGCTAGCTGGCGCAAGCATGATCATAATTGCATGCCATCACGCAATCAGCGCACATAAATCGCGCATCAAATAAATAAGTAATCAAACACAAATCAACACATCAACTAAATAAATCAACGAGCTAGCAAGAACACAATTCAAAAATGCAACGAAGAAATAATTACTATTCTAGTCGGTTATTCGCATGGGACCAAGCGCAATGTCCAAGCTGATGAACTGTGATTGCACAAGGTAAGCCCAAGCTCCTGAGCTAACCGTTCTGGTGTGCAGTCTTCTTCGTGCTGCAAACACACACTACACAATGTGTCGTATCTCGTAACAAGTACTGTACCAAATCACAACGAACACTAACAATACGCAATAGTAAACAATAATCAAAAACACTACGCAAAAAAGCAAAGCAAGCAGCACCTAGCCAGGGAGACAAGCAGGAGTCACGGTCGCAACGAGATCTCGACGACACCCCAGAAGACCTTTCTCCGACACGATACACAACAGTGAGAGCAGGGTGTGGGTGTGTGTGCACGTGTGCATGTGTACTTGCGTGTGTGCGTGTGTGCGTGTGTGTGTGTGTGTGTGTGTGCGTGCGTGCGTTCACATGCATGTGTGCGCACATATGCATGTACATGTATGTGTGCTTGTGAAATTCTGGTGCACCCAGCTCCATTTTCCTCTCAGTCACAAGCCCATTGCGAGATCTACAGATGTATATTGAACATACTGCTGGTGATGTGTGTACGGGCACGGGAATTGTTGAGCCCTAAGTCTGTCTTGCTTGTCTAACTGTTTGTTTGCCTGTGCAGGATCATGCCAGCGGTACAATTGAACTGGAGGACGTGGACTTCACCTACCCGTCGCGTCCAGAGAAGCAGGTCCTCAACAAGCTGAGCCTGTCGGCCAAGGAAGGCGAGACGGTGGCCTTGGTCGGCACGTCCGGCTGTGGCAAGAGCACCAGTGTGTCGCTGCTGGAGCGCTTCTACGATGTGCAGTCCGGCATAGTGGTAAGGAAAGCGTCTGTGCCGGTGCATGCACATGTGTATGAAATACTGACTGTGGGATCACAGTGTCGTAAAACCGACGCTTAGCCGGGCGAGCAGTGCAAAGCGCGATGAACAGATGCGTTGGATAGTTCTTACATAATATTATGTCTTTCTTCCCGTCGTGCTGTGCTATTCTTGCCTAAAGTGGTGACTAATGTTACCATTTTCTTGTTATTGTGCGTACCTGCGTGCTTCTTGCAGAAAGTGTCTGGTTATGACGTGACGCGGGTGAACGTGCGTTGGCTAAGACAGCAGATGGGCATCGTGCAACAAGAGCCGGTGCTGTTCGACTCCAGTATCGCCGACAACATTGCTTACGGCGCTCTGTTCAAGGACATTGTCACTCAGGGTGAAATCGAAGAGGCGGCGCGCAAGGCGAACATCCACACTTTCATTGTCTCCCTTCCGCAGGTGTGTTATGTGTTGGCACTGTGCTGCTATAGCCGTTATTCCCGAACTGGCTATGTAAAAGACGGTACGATTGGTAGTGTCTGGTGCTAGCCAGGGTCCACAGTGCTTAGTTTCGTATGTTTGTGTGGATGTGTGTGTGTGGGGAGGGGGGGGGGGGGGCACGGACCACGTGACTAGTTTTGACAGGCCTGACGCGCTGTCCCGTACATGTCCCATACCGTACCGTCATAGCAGCTATAACTCTTCTGCTGTCGGGGGCAGCTATGGCATGGATGGGTTAAAAATAAAACCAAAAACGACATGTTCGCTTTAATACAGTCAATGATGCATGCGTTTGTGTCTCGGTGCACAAGTGCTAGCTAGCAGTCCGGTAGTGTACTGTAATCTTGCCCACTCGTGATTGCACGGCTCGCTGTCCGGGCTAATGCTCAATTGACGAATCTAGTGTATGGGTATACTATCAAGTCTACGGGACTTTGACATTGATGGCACTGTTTTGTCTTTATTTTGAAACTGTCCACCTTTCCACACTGCGCTCTTGGCCAGCATTCATAATACCATAGCGAGGAAGTTCGTTCTTGGATGGATGCTCCAGTGTGGAGTGTGGAGAGATGGGCAGTTTCAAATTATTGTCAAATGGCCGAGTTCGTCGCAGTTTCTGAGTTATTTTGTCTTTGTAACAAAATTAATACCGACTGACCGCGCATGCTTACTGTGTTGTTCTCACACGTGATTCGTTAACTTTGCAGGGATATGAGACCAACGTAGGTCCGAAGGGTACGCAGCTCTCTGGTGGACAGAAGCAGCGGGTTGCCATTGCTCGTGCTCTCATTCGCAATCCCAGGATCCTTCTCCTGGATGAGGCGACCAGTGCCCTGGACACGGAGAGTGAAAAGGTCAGCACTTGTCTTATGTATTCAGTATGGGTGCATGGTATAATTAAATACTGCTGCCAGGCTCCGTCTGGACCGTGACTGTATAGTTTAGTATTATGTTAGTTTGCTCGGCCTACATGTGCCGCCGGGTAAGAGTATTGGGGCAGGACCGAACCTGCTACCATCTTGTAATGTCTGTTAAGAATGTGGCCGGTACCGGGAGGCCCTTCCAGAGGGCTTCGTTCTGTACATTTGAACATTTGTGTCGGAAACTCCTGCAGCCCTGCTGCATACAGTTGCATGCACCTTAGCTATGGGCAACATTCCGATTGCTAGTATTAACATGTTGAGCATCGAGGCGATTCACCATGCTCACCGGCCCAGGAACGCCTGAACTGTGCGAAACGGCCCATGGGCTAGGCGTGATGCCTGAACATTCTGTACTACAGTGGTGGCTGGGAATGGTGGCAAGTAACTTTTATCCAGGCGCTAATCTAGAGTCTTTTTGATTCCTTTAACCTAGAATAAGATCCTTGTGGGCTGCATGTTTGACTGGAATTTCATCCTCCACATGTTACACTCCATTTGACACACTCTTGTTGTCCCGGTAACAGGTTGTGCAGACGGCGTTGGATGAAGCTCGCATTGGCCGCACCTGCGTTACTATAGCACATCGCCTGTCGACAATTCAGAACGCCGACTGCATCTATGTGCTAGGGAATGGAGAAGTCCTGGAGTCTGGATCGCACGCCCAGCTCATGGAGAAGGAAGACGGTGCGTACTACAACCTGAACAAGGCGCAGATCACCACCAGAAAGATCAACTAAGCTTGAGAGAAGGCGAGCGTGTGTCCACGTCACACTGGACTGGATGTGCTGGATGTGCTGCCCCGGCAAGCTGTACAAGTTACTCCACAGTGTTACATTGCTTTTTGTGTGCTTCAAATGGCAACTGTTCATCAGTTGCTATGTACGTGTTAGGCGAGTGCCACCTGCAGTGATTCGGTTCTCTATAAAGAATATTATCGTGTGAATTTTTCATGGTAAACACATTATACACACAATATTTTTAATTTTTTTACGTCGAACGCAACCCTTCTTGTGAATTATCGGAAGGGGGGGGGGGGGTGGAGTAGCAGGAGAGAGCTCCTCGCGTATCTCTCGGATCCCCATGACTAGCAGCCACAGTCATTTTACGGTTCCTCGCACCGTGTCGCATATTACATCTGTACCCGCACCGGCTGTGAATGCTGGCATTCCTTTTATCTCTCTTTTTAGACGGCCTTTCTTCTTGACTTGCACTCGATACTTGCACTCGGGGAGTGTGAAAGCTGCCCGCCGGCACGTGTCTGTTTGCCGTTTGTGCTTGAGCAGTGTAGGATCGGCCATGCCGCATGATTTTACATTGTGCATGTATGTAGTGCTTGATGCATTGATCATACTGCACTACTATAGCAATTTACAGGCCTGAGGCTTCTATACGAGATCAACCAAATTATGTTACACGTACTGTGGGCGAAAAGTATAAGAATTACGTTTTTCATCTTTTGTTTTTAAGAGCCATTTCTCCATGCGCATTCATGTTTTTTTTTCATTTCTATGCGTGATCAAATAATTATATCTAATTCTACTTGTAGATGATTGAGCTCAATGTCCCGGCAATCATCATTGTGCTTTGTGAGCATTTTGGCGGCGAGATATGGCAAGACGCCATTCTCAGTGTGTACAGTCATGTAGCGTATGGTGCAGGCCCTCAGTGGCGGCTGCGGACTTGCTATTGTGTCCGGGAACCCTGGCGGAGGGCCGCTCTGACTCTGAGTACTAGTAGCTGACCTCGGCTCCACTGCCATCAGTACACACTATGCACACATGCCGCGCTGCCGGGCCTGTGGAAAGGGTGAAGATAGTGACAGTGAAATAGCTTGTGTGTATGTGCTACAGGCCCGCTTATTCCAACGCAATTCCTGTGATATCTTCTCAAAAAGAATTTTGTAATCCCCCCCCCCCCATGCCCCTCCCCTATTTTCGGGTTGCAATGATAACTTTTCATGTGACTACGGCCATGGCCGGGGTACGGATGGTAGCAAGGAGTATACCCCCCCCCCCCCCCACACACACACACCATGGTCCATGTACTATGTGAACGCCTGTTGCAAGCCGGCAGAGAAGCATGCAAGTCTGCAAATGCACTGGCATAATGTGCACCCACAGTCCACCCACAGATTTCTCTGAGTCGTATACCATGACACTACAGTTGTTGTTGTTGTTGTTGTTGTTGTTGTTGTTGTTGTTGTTGTTGTTGTTGCTGTTGCTGTTGCGGCTGCTGTTGCTGTCAGTGCTGTTGCTGTTGCTGCTGTTGCTGTTGCTGCTGTTGCTGTTGCTGCTGCTGTTGTTGCTGTTGCTGTTGCTGTTGCTGCTGCTGTTGTTGTTGTTGCTGTTGCTGTTGTTGCTGTTGCTGTTGCTGCTGCTGTTGTTGCTGTTGCTGTTGCTGCTGCTGTTGTTGCTGTTGCTGCTGCTGCTGTTGCTGTTGCTGTTGCTGTTGTTGTCACAGTGTTGTTGTTGTTGTTGTTGTTGTTTGTTTATTTACAGTCTCAGTACAGTTCATACCTGTACTTTGATAGTAACGATAGCGGACAAGACAACCCCCCCCCCCCCCCCACACACACACACATACACAGCCACTCCCAGGTCCCAGGTCGGGTTATGTACTCTTGGCAACTCGTAGTCTTGGTGGTGTAGCAAGCAGCGGGGGGGGGGGAATAAACACCCGGTACCACCATGTACTACTGGCAAGCTACAGTACAGGCACTCTTGATGATCTCTTTGAAGCTCTTCGGCAGTTTGGGAGTCTTCATCAGACTTCAAAAGTTCAAATACAATGTACAGTGCGTATCGGATATAGTGTGGTCGTATACAAGAATATACTGCCTACAAGAATGAACACTCATTTTTTCATAATCATAACGCATACTTTATGTGTATATTTATTCTTACAAGCAGTTTTATCGCATAGTACATGTAGAATATATCGGCCCTAAGAATGGACTTTGTGTAGCAAATTATGCCAGATTAGTGCAAAGTGTATCCCCTGTAGTAACAAGAGTTCATGGGGGTTATGAACTCTTGGTAGTGATAACATCCATGACATCTGTGCTCTGTGCGTACTCAATACAATAATATTCAACACAAAGAGAGAGTTATGTCCAAGGGAGCATTGGAGAATCACTTTTTCTGTCCAGTCGGACTCTTTCTTCCGACTTCTCTCGTATCTGCTGCTCCGCAGTGGCCTAGCACGACGCGACGGCGAGTCTGATTGATCCGTGTGTATCATGTGTACGTGTCCACATGCCAAACGTGCGCGCATATGATAATGTCACACGTGCATACTGTATGACACCCTACATGTATGTCACACGTGAGTTATCGTGTGTAAGAAATATCGGCAATATTAAAGAATCAAATGTCGTTTTTCAAACCCCAGGGGTTATGTACTCTTGCTATAACCGATACCTACTGTAATTGATTACCGCAAGAGTGCATTATTCCCGTAGCTATGCAGAAGACGTTTAGTTACTTCAGTAGACGTCTGCCGTCTGGCGCTAGCCAGGGTCCACACAGCTTTAATTATTTTGGTGTTTGTTTGTTTGTGTCACGCCTGGAGCTATCCCGTATCTGTGACTACAAAGGCTCTACAGGATTGTACATAACAGCTGGCCACAATATTCGCTGGCTCCCGTATCTGTCCCGTACTGTAGTAGTATTATTATTATTATTTTATTTATTAGTAGTAGTAGTAGTAGTAGTAGTCACATCCTTTATTGCTGAACCCACAAATAATTGTGATACAAATTGTAAACCATACGAGGAAGAAGAGAAAGCCATTAAAAATAAAAAATAAAACAAAAAAGGTTATTGTACCATGCCAAACGGCTATTATCAAGTCATGTACCAATTGTAATACATGACGTAGTATAGTAGTCAAGCACCTACAAAATACTTTGCAGGATAATATTTAAATTGCCTAGCATGCCTACAAATCCGCAGAGCATGCCAATGTTAAATAGGCCAACATATGAATACCGAAGGCGGTTACATGGACAGAAGGCGACATTGGTCGAGAAAAGATGGGCCTATTCTCTTCCTCAAGTAAGACGCTCTGCAACCACGGAGGCACGTGATTGACCACCTCAGCAAAACAAATGCAATTTTGCAGCGTAGCTGTGCCATCACAACAGCGTACTGGAGGTCACTATGCCACAGTAGTACTAGTAGTAGTAGTAGTAGTAGTACTCGTAGTACTTCGCTTCAACTGGCTGCCGGTCCGGCTACCATCACTGTGTGCGTGTGGGCAGCAGTTCACTGTGTCTCACTCCCTCTCGTGTCCGACGGGTGGATTTCCGTCCATTCGTCACAACGAGGTGAGGGACCTCACTGCTCGTCTGCTCAGGCGGGTGGCCCATCAGGTGGCAGTTGAGCCACACCTCCAGCCACTCTCCGGAGAGCAACTCCGTTACCGCACTGCTATTGCTGACGACCAGGCACGCCTAGACGTCGTGGCTAGTGGCATTTGGGGAGGACGGTTCGAACGCACCTACATTGATGTACGGGTATTCAACCCCCATGCGTCTTCGAACCGCTCCAACTCACTTGCTGCTACCTATGTCCGTCATGAAAAGGCTAAGCGTCGTGCGTATGAGCAGCGCCTGAGGGAGGTGGAGCATTCCAGCTTTGTCCCCGCCATCTTCTCTACCACCGGAGGCATGGGAAAGCATGGTGCTTCGCTCTACAAACGCATCGCCTCTCTCCTCGCTGCCAAGACTGGGGAGCCATACAGCATCACCCTAGCTGCCATCCGCTGCCAGATTGGCTTTGCACTGGTCCGTTCAGCGCTGATGTGCTTGCGTGGTGCACGCAAGGCATTCTTACCAGCAATGGCCTCAGACTCGGCAGCGCTTGTTGTTGCTGAAGCAAGAATCTCAGCTTGAGGCTTACATTATTATTATTATCTGTCAAGTGTCATTAATGACATTGTACATGATCATCACCGCGTGCACTCGATCTAATCATTGATTGTCTTTATTCTATGTTTTGCCCGTACAAGAGGCATGGTTTGAAACTCGTAGTACTACTGTAGTAGTAGTACCGTACTGGCAATATATGTTGCCGCGTAACGCGTAACGCAGGGGGGTGCGGCGTAACGCGCGACCAGGCTAGTGCGACAAATTTTCGTTGAGTTCGTAACGCGCGTCCGGCGGGGTGCGGCGATCTTTTCATTGCAGTTTGCACTGCACAAGAAAAAATGATGCGGCAAATTCAAAAGCAAAAAAATGATGCGGCAATAGCAAAAAAGTGATGCGGCAATAGCAAAAAAAGGGCTGCGGCAATATAGAAACCTGTGTAACGGCTCCTGTGCGACTTTGCATGTAACGCCCTAGCCCTGCGTGCGGCAAACATGTGCCAATGTAACGCTTCATGGCCTCACTGCGGCAACATATATTGCCAGTACGGTATAATTTATTATTTTGATAGGGAAGGCCCTACAGACGTTGCCGTCTACCATCAAACACAGCTGGCCACAGTATTCGTCGTATTATCAAGAGTGCATAAACATGTTTATGGACTCTTGGTACTATTATGTATACGACTCCCTGATGTAGAGGGAGACTTAGAAAGAAATAGGGAGACGAGGAGGAAATGAAATTAGAATAGACGCCAAATAGGTGATAAAATGCGTCAGCAAAAACATACACAGGAAACGTCGGAAGAGAGATCCCGTCGACTCCAGAACGCCCGTGATCGGCAGTGTCAGCGCCGGTCACGGGAAACGTCAGGACAGACATCCCGTCGACTCCAGAACGCCCGTGATCGGCACTCGGCAGATCAGAGTCAGCGCCGGTCCCAGGAAAACGTCAGGGCAGACATCCCGTCGAGTCCAGAACGCCCGTGATCGGCAGAGTCAGCGCCAGTCCCGTAGCTATGCAGAAGACGTTATAACGTTACTTCAGTAACACTGAAACGTTTTTGCAATACAACGATGTAGCTAATCAAAGGAAAAAAAAACATATCCATTATAATCCAACAACAATGTTACATGCACGATGAGCTAGCTAGGCAACAAAAATAGCGTAGGGCCTGAGCTTCCAAGCTCTCTCGTTTATTATGGACTCTTCTTCCTAGATCCTACATGTATACAGCACACGTACACGTATCTCTTACACGTAGTCTACAGGAGAACGTGTGTTCGTGTGTTGGATCATGGACTGGATCGATCATGCATCCATAAACCGGTCATGACATAATGTATGCACACAATGTATATGTATGCACAGTCTAGTCTGTGCGAGTACAGACAGTACACATGGTACAAGTGGACGTGTGGCGCTGAAACTTGACTTTCTCAGCGCCATGCATGTGGCTTGAGATTTCGAACGATTTCAATGAGTGTGCGGGGAAGCTAGTAGAAGATCCAGAGCGCGTGATTTTTTCACCAACTGTTGTTGTCCCGAAACTGGAAAAACTACTCAACAAGAAGTAAGTTAGATTTTTCTACTCAGTGATCAGGGCTTTCCTTACCTCTAGATTTCTTCGTATCAGTAGAAGCCGGCTCGGGCGAAGTTAGTATTAGTATTTCTAGAATTGAGTGGGAGTTGGAAGAGTCGATATTTTTTGACGTCTTCCGTAGTCCTTTTTCCTTGGTGGAATCTGGAATCAGCTGCGTCCCAACATCGTCATCACCGTTCTAGCTTCTCATGCCCCGCCGTCAGTGCGCGACGCTGCAATACAGTGTTTACATCGAGAGTTCGTTGCTGACATTGTGATAGATTCACATTGGGCAAGAGGTGAGAAGTCGTATTATATTATGTGCAGTACCTGTGCGGCTGGGCTAGGATGCACCAATAATCAATATGCAACATGAGCAAACCACCTGGGAGATACATGTACTCCGTTTTTGCCACAACTACAATAATATTAATTATTATTTGTTTTAAAAGTCATGGAGATCTTACAACTCGTGTTCCAAAAAAACCCAAGAGAATAATAATATTATGTTTATATATATAATAGAGATATACCGTAAAGTACCGTTGATCCGCCCCCTCTCTAATTCCCGCCCCCTGTCGATTTTGTACCTGTGAAGCGACTTTGGCGTATACGACGAAAATACGATGTTGAACCGACGCATGCACTGCTGTACACAATATTTGCCAATCCAGGATGAAAATGTGCACAATCCAGCACATCGAGTCTGAACTTCTACGTTGTTGTACATCGTACTGCACTTGACAGCCTTGATCTAATTCCCGCCCCCTGCCGAAACCCAGCTGGGAAGTGACATGGCGTGGGGGGGGGGGGGGGGGGGGCGGATCAACGGTACTTTACGGTACTGCATTTTTCCGGGGTCTAAGCAGCAGCACCCCCCCCCTCCTTCAGGACCGGCGGAAGCAGGCTTTTGATTGGTTCGAATTCGGCCATACCATAGTCATCCATACTTCCAGGCGGTTACACATGACCTCGTCGGCAGTAAACATGCGGTGGTAGCCAAACAGCTGGTCCGGCCATGGCCTGACCAACCAGACCGGTTCGGCCGCCCTTGTCCTTTCCCCAGTCTTCTTGGAGGCAAGTCTCACAGCAGTTTTTTTTGTTGTGTTTTGTGAGCGGGTCAGGTAGAAATCACATGTTCTCCCCCAAATGGGCGAAGGGGAGTTATCTCTTGAAAACCCTGCCTATGATATTGAAAAACACAGTGAACACGAAGAAACGGATGAAAATCCTTGAAAAGTTGAAATGAAAACCCGTTCAACGAGGCCCTTTACTAGCAAGCCTTAAGCGGGATTCACAGAAGCTTTTTTGCGATGCGACACGCGATGCGACTGCCGCGAAACCGGAAAATCCCCAAATCGCAGCCATTTCGCACCCCACGCAACTGCCGCAACTGGGCCATTGCAGAAGTTGAGCTTGGCTCAACTTTTGCGATGCGACAAGCGATTTGGCGTACGATTTTGACCTTTTCTACAGCAAAGTTGTACAAAGGTTCAAGATGTAACTCGGATGGTGAGCCAATTAAATAATTGTGGAAAGAAGAAGGACAAAATGTTACGAGTTATGTTGACTAACTGTCCACCAACGTAACCAGATCTTATACAGTCAGCGAGTGCGACAAAATGGCACAAAACTGACAAGACTGACAAAACTGATAAGTTTCGGTTTACATAATGGCACAAAACTGACAAGACTGACAAAACTGATAAGTTTCGGTTTGTCACAATTCGTCTTCGCTTAGCTTCCCCTTTCTATGTTTATTACATGAACTTGAGCCTCCCAAGTTGGGTGGTCTGTTGCTTTGCGTCGTCGAGTTGTAGTAAGGCCGGTATGTCCAATAGTCTTACTGGTTTCGTCATCATCCACTAACTTTCGGCATTCTTTGTTGCCGTGATGCGTAGCTCGTGCTCTTCTTCGTTGCGCTTTCCTTCCCCTCTTGGACCTTTCCGAACCTGAGCCTTCCAAGTTGGAAGGTTGTTGGTTTGCGCCTTGGAGAAGTGTTGGAGCTAGGTGTCAGGTCGCCAAATGTCTCAGTACTCCTTGTCAGTTTTGTGCCATTTTGTCGCACTCGCTGACTGTATAAGATCTGGTTACGTTGGTGGACAGTTAGTCAACATAACTCGTAACATTTTGTCCTTCTTTTCACAAATGTTCAAGAGTTGCCTATAAATTTGTACAAGTACCAAACCGCGCGAATATCATGGTGACGTACCCAAATCAGCAAGACGTCGCATCGCTGACTTCTTCTGTGAATGGTATTTCGCGAGTTCGCATCGCACGCGTCCATTGCAGATCCCGTCACATCGCAAAAAAGCTTCTGTGAATCCCGCTTTACTCCTGCAAAGAGTACACTGTAGTAATATTACCACTTGGCCACCAAGTAACGACCTTTCTTCACTTCGGGATTCGACTGGGGCTCGCTCGGCTCACTTGGACTGTCACTGCCAACTGACCCCTCTGAGCTGGCGACTGTCAAGGCACCCTGGTCAAGACCTTCAGCACGCAGCGCCACGATAATTAATGGCAACTATTTCAGCCTGCGCACGTGGACCCAAAACTTTGCAGCCCTTTTTCTCGAAAGTTGAAATGTGGAGCAACATGTGATTTCTACCCGACCCACTCACATTTGTTTGTACAGTGCGATTTTTAAGACGAGACCAAAAAATAATTTTTCTTTGACGGTTCATGTCCATGTGCAGTACTGTTGTCTAATGATGTGTGTAGATTATGATAATATGACACTTTGACGGGGAGTCAAGCAAATCTAGGCTTGTACAACTCCCTGATGTTCGACTCGTACTCGTAGAGCTAGAACCTACACGTATATGTAGGCCTTCAGTTCCTTGCTACTGCCAACTGAGCACGAAGCGCACTACGAATGCGAGTGATGCACTAGCACTGGTGCTGTTTGCATGCACGGACGTAGCCAGAGGATCTACGCTGCAGGGCCGTCATTGGCGGAAATACAAAAGTTGTATCGGTAAACCGCGCACCGTATTTAGAAATTTCCGGGAATCTCAATTTTATTTTGGTGTGGCCTGAAGGGAATGTTCGCGCTAAAAGCCACAGGTCGGATTTCTGGCCTATTTCTTGAGAATAAGAAGAAGTTTGCCCCGGAAAAACAGTTGAGGTCTTCCCTTGAAGATTACACTCTGATTGTTTTAAAATACGAGCATACCTGAAGCAGCAACTAGGAGAATCATGGTGTCAATAATCTCAAAATCTTGCCACATAAGTAAGGAAATGGCACAGTGCCGTTCCCGTGCACGATCTAGTGGTTGAAACGAATGGATGCATCCAGCACAGAAGATTCAAGAACGGCTGATAGCTGAAAAAGTGGCAGAGAGCCTGAAAGCATGCACTCACAATTCGCAATCTCCCGTACCAGCCCACCAGTTTTTGCAAGGACTGGCACTGTCACTTAATTTTGAGTGCGCAAACTCCAGCTGCGTCCCAAAGCTAGTTTCGGACCATGTACAGTAAAATCGTGGTTTTTATTTTCCTCATTTAATGTGCGGATGAAGTTACAAAATGTAAGGCCATCCGTTTTTATTTCTATGTTTCTCGTCACCAGAATATATAAAAATCGTATACGTATGCGAGTGGAAAAAATAAAAAATAACCGAAAAATTAAAAAAAAGTTTACATGACCTTTGGTCATACTAAAGGTGCGTTCTTAAATCCTCTCGGAAAAGTTGGAGACTCTCCGAAAAGTTCAAGAGCTGTTCTTATATCCTCTCCGACTTTTAGGAGGCTCTCCAAAGCTCTCCAAGCTTCAGAGGTGGTTGAAACTTGGAGATTCCCGCGGTTTGGATCAGCGCATGCGAACTACAGCTAAAAGCCACGTGTTGATCATGAGTGTACGCATTTCCCTTTTCGCATACGCACATGTGTATACTAAATTCATAACTCAAGATCGCGGCCCCTTTGGCGCTTCATATTGCCTGACGTGTGCAAAATATCTCCGAATTCTTCGAGACCCGTTCTTGAATTATACCAGTTTCTTCGACTTCTCTTTTCTTCTTCTCCTAGAAGCTAGAGAATATAAGAACGCACGTGCACGCACCCGCATCAAACGCATCGACCAATACAATAAAATATATAAAAATTAACTGAAAAATAAAAAAAAGTTTACATGACCTTTGGTCATACTAAAATCGATCAATACACCGTGTAAAAGCATCCAAAGTAACTTTAATAGTTAGCAACTAGTCGACCTACATGTACGTGGTAGGAGCTTCTGTGCACGTGCACGTGCAGCTAGATCAAGTAACAAAAACTGCCGACCTCGCATGATCATGATTATGACTGTCGTGCAGGCCAGGCCAGGGTGCACATGTGCATGTGCTGGTCCCCACAGTGCAGCACAGTTTTTAAGTTTTTTTTCCAGACTCCTGAACTGTATGCGCGTGGGTGACGAGAAACATCGAAATAAAAACGTGTGGCCTAATAGGTCTAATGAAGGCAGCACGTCACGTGGCTCGCCCATAGAAAATGAATCACAGGTGCATACTTCGGACTCTCTGTGATACGTATGCCAGTAGTAAATGTGTTATTTGTGTTAGCCGGAATGAACTTTTGAGTATCGCTGGTGGAACGCACACACCAGGCGAAGTGGCGGAAACTATACGCCTGTCCGGACAATGATCTCTAAGCTGCGAAGCTGTGAAGCTGCCATTTCGTCAGGTGTGTGTGTTTACCACCACTACTGTTCTAATGCTGCAGTGGAGTCTTCAACATCATTCCTCTCTACTACAACCAGAAGAAGAGGATGACCATTTCATTCCAACTCCGAGTTTCATGCGCAAGGCAATCATCAGACAACAGCAATGAGATAAATCTGGATGCTAGTTTTTAATTTTCTTATCCCACACAAGCGGAAAAACCGTCAGAGATCAAATTCCATTACACAGTGTTTCACCGTTCAAGCAACGAATCATCAGATAGAATCAAACAAAGTATGATACACTGGTTATATACTCAGAAGGTGTGAACTCCGTCACTATGGAGTGTGAAGATTATCATTATGTCGGGTCCCGGATGTGACAAGTCCATTTTTCATGATGCATTGTACAGAGTGCCTAGGTGCTAGATGAGGGTGATGATATTGCGGGGTGTGACCAGCCCATTCTTCATGATGCATTGCACAGAGTGCCTAGGGAAAGGTGATAGCGCAGAGTGGTGCCATGCCAGGTAACAGATATAGAGGCGCTACCAAGGCCATAGAATAATCACTGTCCTTATGTGATGGGCACAAAATTTGATAGGACATACTTGCTTTCGTGCCTGCATTTTGACACAATCTCATTTCGCTTGTTTAGCCTAGTGCGGGCGTCGGTTTCGAGGATGTGATACTTCTCGGTAGTGCAGAGGCCGCATCTCTTGTAAGTTGGACGTGTTATCGAACGAGGTGGCCCTGTCGCGGATCTTCCAGTCAATGACGTACTGTCTGTTGTCCCGCTTCATCGACCAAACATGCTTTGACAACTCGGTGGAATTCTCATAGCGGTCATGCCTGAGTGTAGTCAAATGGTTGGAGTAGCGAGCTTTGAAAGGCGGCGCAGACATGCCGGTATAGACCTTGGCGTTACGGGTGTCGTCCGACACCATGGCCTGGTAGATGACGTTGTCCGCCTGGCACTTTCCTTCGAGTGGACACGAGTTCTTGATCCTGCAGTTGCAGTCCTTGTCCGGTGTTGGTGGGTGCAACACTCTCTTGTTGTGGGCCTTAATGAGTCGGGCCATATTCGGCATGCAGCTATATGCGATCTTCACAGTGTTCCTGTTGAATAATTTGTGCATCTTGCTGCCCTTAGGGAAATGCTTTCGGATGAGGCTCAGGAACCGTGCACCGATGCCTGTGGCCACACTCGCACTATATGGCGGGTTGAACCAGATAACCCTGCGGTCACGATTTCTCTTCTTGGGACGACTGCCCGCTGCCGGTGGCGGTTGGTCTTCATCAGGGAACGACAGTTCACTTGCGTGACCGCTTGCGCGTAGGGCATCGGCATAAAGCGGCCGCGCTTGCTCGAAGACCTCCTTGGTGCATGAGATTGATACGAGCCGCTTGTTGACGCCAACAGGTATGCTCTTGATCACGCTAGGCGGGTGGTTGGACTTTGTGTTGACATATAGTGGCGTGTCGTTAGGCTTCCTGTAGGGCTTGTAGATGCCGGTTGTGATGTTCATGGTAATGTCGAGGAAGTTCACGGCTTCCATGTTGGTATCTATTGTTATTCTCAGGTTGTTATTCTCAGGCCGAGCTTCCTGAATTCCAACATGAAAGCCGTGAACTTCCTCGACATTACCATGAACATCGCAACCGGCAATATCATCACCCCGCAATATCATCACCCTCATCTAGCACCTAGGCACTCTGTACAATGCATCATGAAAAATGGACTTGTCACATCCGGGACCCGACATAATGATAATCTTCACACTCCATAGTGACGGAGTTCACACCTTCTGAGTATATAACCAGTGTATCATACTTTGTTTGATTCTATCTGATGATTCGTTGCTTGAACGGTGAAACACTGTGTATTTGATCTCTGACTGTTTTTCCGCTTGTGTGTGATGAAGCTCTGCCTCGCTTGCGTTGAGCACTCTCCGCAGTTTGAGACCATTCCCTTGTGTAATTTTCTTATCCCCACAAAGTAAAGGTGTGAATCGCAGCAGTGCATTACATCATAGCTTGAATAGCATCCAGATTTATCTCGTTTTAGTTGTCTGATGATCGTCTCGTGCGTGAAACTCGGAGTTAAAACGAAATCTTCATTCTCTTCTTGTTGTAAGTAGCTCTGCCCTGTGGCATCGACCACTCTACTGGACAGCCTAGAACCTTTCTGTATTTCTTCTCCATGACGTGTAGTTTGTGCTTTCTCTGGACTTTGGTGATTCCTGTCTATTGTTATAGTGCCATGGCTCAACCTACCACAACAATGTCCGTGGCTCAACCTACGGCACCGATGAGTATATCTACTGCAGCTATGGATACATCTACTGGCCTTGTAGCTACACCCGCCACAGCTATGGATACATCTACTGCCCTTGTAGCTACACCCGCCACAGCTATGGATACATCTACTGCCCTTGTAGCTGCATCCACAACAGCTATGGATACATCGCCTGCACCTATGGATACAGCGACTGCACCTATGGCTATATCCGCCGCATCCATTGCTCTACCTACTGCACCCATGGTTATATCCACCACACCTAGTGCTCCACTTACCGCGCCTTTGGCTATTCCTACCGCACCTTTAGCTATTCCTACTGCACCTTTGGCTATTTCTGCCGAACCTTTGGCTGTTTCTATCGCACCTTTGGCTGTTTCTACCGCACCTTTGGCTATTTCTGCCGAACCTTTGGCTATGCCTACCACGCCCGTAGCTCCATCCACCTTAGCTATGACTCTAACACCTGTGCCACCATGCACACCCATGAATATGCCAGGCACACCTAACAGCCGCACGCATGTCAACTTTGCAGACATAAGGAACTATCTGGAGAATAAGGCAGTTCCCAGCACCATCAAGAACAACGGCGAGCGATCCAATTTCCGAAAGGCATGTGTTAACTTCTCCGTGAAGGACGGCAATCTCTACTACCAGAAAAATGATCGAGAAGACTCCAAGGTAGGCTGAGAACGTTTTGTGTGTTGTTTGCTGGCTCAGAATGGCATGACCCTTTGGTTTTTGGCATGTTCGGGGATGCAATGCGGTCATGAAAAGTGGTACAGCACAAGGGAGGCAAGAAGAAAGGGGGTATCGCTGACGGGAGGGAGTTACCGTAATACTGATATTAAAGAAGAGAGGTCTGAAGTGGAAACCCTGTGGGACTCCAGCATGTAGCAGACGACAGGTCCGATACTGTTGTCCTATACGCACTTTAATTTGTCGATTACTAATTTACTAATGAATGATTGGACCCAATAAATCGTATCCAGAGAGCACCAGTTTGATATTGAGTCAATCAGTGTAGAATGGTCAACACGATCAAACGCTTAAGAGAAATCTAAAAACAAGCCATCGCAGAATCATCTTTTGTCGAGAGTGGTGGCTTCAGACGCAGTCAGTTCAACTAATTGATCCGTGGTGTAGCGATGTCTCCGCAACCCAAACTGGTTGTCTGTAATAACGTCTTGTTTTTCAACAAACCGATAAAATTGCGTGCTGATGAGACTTTCACATAACTTGCCAACTCCGTGTAGCAACGATACTGGGCGATAGCTGTTGGGATCTGCTTTGTCGCCTTTGCCTTCAAGCAAGGGGATGACTGGCGTTCCTGACCGTCATTGATGGGTCGCCGTACACGAAGCCATGAATCCGTTCACAAGCCCAAACCACGAGGGGACATTCCTTTTCGATTTGGGCACCTTGCTGCTCAGCCGGCGTCAATGATTGGGATGCATACGCAACTGGGCGGAAAACTGCCTTCGTGGTTCTGTAGCAAAACAGTGCTGAGACCATAACTACTGGCATCTGCACTGGTGACTGTTGGCCATCTCGCATCAAATAACGCCTGGAAGGGAGTGTCGGTTGCAAGCTGTTTCAGCCGATCCAGGGCCGCTTGTTGCGTTGCAGACTATTCTCAGACTGCGCCGTTGGTCAGAAGAAGACGGAGTGGAACACTGACTTCTGACAGATTCGGGATGAACCATGACTTGAAGTTGAACATACCAAGAAGCGGTCGCAACTCTGCGACATTCTTGGGTGGCTTGAGGTCGGTGACAGCAGACGCTCTCTGTGGATCCGGCCACAGACGATGTGGCCCAGAAACTTCACTTCCCTCTTCCTGAAGTGACACTTGGGCCCCTTGGCGGTTACGTTCGCTTTCTTGAGTATGTCGAAAACAGCCTCTAGTTACTAATTACGGATCTAGATCCACTACAGAGACTATCTGATTCTGTCTACACTTGTGTTTTCAGCTGAGGGCTGCGGCTGATAACGCTGTGGGCCAAAAGGGGCGCTA
This sequence comes from Sycon ciliatum, assembly GCF_964019385.1. NCBI lineage: Eukaryota > Metazoa > Porifera > Calcarea > Leucosolenida > Sycettidae > Sycon > Sycon ciliatum. Next base: position 23,646,419 of record NC_088646.1, read on the forward strand.
TGATGAGGAGAACTATTGTGGAGAAGAGAATTGCAGATGGGCTGAATCTTGATGCGCAGCAACTAAGAGATCAAGACGTGATCTACATGAAGATCGGCAATTTGAAGGCCAGATGGGGATCAGTACGAGTAATATCTGAAGAAAACTGCCACTGGCTCTCCTGTTGGCAGTGTTGCAGAGAAAAATTTGATGTTACTCCAGGATTGTCACCGAACCAAAAAACGGTTGAAGGACATCGACACGTCCATATCCTACTGTAGCCACATGGACCACTGTTACGTGCCTAGCATGACACTGCATTCCTGCGTGAATGCACACTCGCCGCGAGTGGCTTGTGTGACGCAGTAGTGACAGTACACACGAGTGTCTGTAATATGTGTGAATGCACATTCGATGTAGCCTTGAAGGGGAAGTTTACCCTATAAAATGTAAAATATAACCAAGACCATTGACTTTTAGTTTTAGCTGTCTGCCTTATGCCATTGTTAGCAGCAGCAGCCGCCACCGCCGCTGGTGAAGTTGCTGCTGATGCCGTTATTGACTTATTGTATTGCAAACTTGTTTTGTTTTGTTTAGCTGCTTGTTTTCTTTCTATTGCTTGGTGTATTGGTGTGCAGAGGCTTGTGCTGTGGACCAGAGGTGAATCACAGGCAGCAATCAAAGAAGCACACGAGGGCATCCCTGAAGGAACTTCTGGAGGCAAAACCCGCACCCACAATGGTATCCGCGTCACAACCATGTTGATTGCTAAGCGCTACTACTGGAGAACCGTCACTGATGATGTCCTAACCTATGTCAAGGCGTGCATGGTTTGTCAAAAGTACGCCGCCAAGGCTGCGAGCACTCCGAAGAAGGCGAAGAAAGAGGAGACCATGGTGCTCTTGCTGTCTCCTGTCGGATCTCCCGGGCCCGTCAGCCAAAGCTTGCATTCACCAGCGTAAGTGTCTGTACTCTGTACTACTAGCCACTGTGGCCTAAAGTAACTTACCGTTGATCCACCCCATCTCTAATGTTCACTCCCTGCTGATGTTCTACCTACGAAGTGAGTTCAGTGTATGCGTACTGTCCACCCCTTGCCGAAAATCAGCTGGGAAACGACGCGGCGTGAGGGGGGGGGGGGGGGGTTCAACGGTACTTTATGGTAGTGGTAGAATTTTTAATTTCTGCACTAGCGAAATCTTTTCACTGCCTTCAGCAATGGTATCCGAAGTGGAGGTAGTGCTTCTTGCCAGGAGCCATGTCCTGACCCCCAGTTGTGTTTTTTAACGATCTGACCGTAGTGCCAACTAGAACAGTGTATTGAGCAGCTTGCATGGAAACTAGGCAACACTGTATGTTCAGTAGGCATATGCCATACTTGCACCGTATGCACCTACTCGAGGTATCCGTCGTGGGACTGTTGTTGGTGAGGTTTTGTCTTCACATTCACCCGGACACCGTCCCTGCGCGCAGGGCAGGAACAGAACCATTGTCAGACCGTGGTACTGTAGTGTGGAAGGGTGCAAACTGCACCCACCAGCTCTGTGTGAAACAAATGTACTTGTATGCATGTATTCGCGGTGTCTACTGCATACCACTGACGGCTCTCCACTCAATCTTCTTAGGATTCCTCTCTATGAAGGCAAACTCTCATCCTTGAGACATAGTTTACAGTCTCAAAGCTTTTAGCCCAGTAAGACTACATTGATAGAGTTTCTGTGGGACCAGAGCCTGTCTAGCCATGCGGGACGTTGTACGTCTTTTCAACCTAGGGTGGACTTGAATTCACTCTCAGGGACCGAGTAACTCGGGTGAAAAGTGCTCCTCCTGGGACGGTAGGGAGGTTTAGTCCTATGTAATCCGTGTGTACTTTACGTATGTGTACGTGATACTCAGTGACCCACGTACAGCTGTTTTCTGATTCACGACATACGGTGTATGGGGGCTCCGGCCGAACGTGGGTGAAAATCAGAATGGAGCGCATTGTGCAAGCCGTGAGGGTGCTCAGTTGAAGAAGTTTCCGAAGCACGAAATCAAAATATTCGATGAGCCTCGAAGCTTCATCTTTGACCCAGTTTGGGCCTTTCGCTTCATGCTTTTGTTCCGTGTGACTAAAAACAACATTGCAAACGTGGGTCCATTGCAGGAACTTACGTGTATCACCCACGTTCCCGTATCCGTTACGTGCGACTAAACCTCCTACTATCGTCAACGTGCGTGTGTGACTATGTTGTCGATGCTGCCAATTTGACTGACAACTCAATATCAACCAGCACTAGCTCACAGCTCCTAACTGGCTCCTATGCTCCAATAGTTTCTGAGTAACGTGTGTGTACACTCGTCTCCATCGGCACTCTCTGAGTATCTCTGTGTTCAGTACAATGTATGTTCCTGACTGAATTTAATGGTTTGTGTGTTCCTGAACAGTGTGCATGCCGGCAAAGCCGGGGGCTTGGCGACCGGTGAGTGCAGGGAGGAAAACTTGGCTGATTGAGTCTTCCAGCGGTGCCAGGAGGTCCGCGATGGCTGGCGTTTGTCCTGGCAAGGAATGACCACTTGTGGCGGAGACCATGAGTTAGAACAGCATAGTCCGCCTGAGGATAAGAGGCCGCGTATTGAGCCGGGGTCTGCAGCTCTGTGCCCCTTATCTCAACCTTCTGTGACACATAACCCACGTAGAACTGGGCAGAGCCTACGTGTTTGTAGGCCAGCACCAAGATGCCGATCGCCGTCAGCCCCGATGTTCACCCGAGTGGTTGCAAACAGTTCTGTTGCTTGGGCATGATGTTGCGGCTTCATAAGGAGCACTGACTTGGACGGGTCGATATCGTAACCATACTTGGTGCCTCGATCAACCTAGTTGGACCATCAGGTGCACATTCGGCGGAGAGAGCCGGCTGAAGTTGCGTCATTCAGTGGCATACCATCACTGTATGGCTGTATGGCTCCGGGTGTGGCGGCTTCCCGGATCAGTGGCCCTGTCCCAAGCGCATAGATGGACATAGCCAAGGGGTCTCCTTGAGTGGTGCTCTCAGATGACAGGATCACCTCTCCTCCAACAAATTAATGATAGCTGGCGCTAGCTCAGGGCATAGCCACTGAACATAAAAAAATTCCGCAAAACTCAACAGGCCTCTTTTACGGGCAAAAATACGTAGTGTGGAACAAAACCTATAGTATAGATAAAGTGCGGACCTCAATAGGAAAAAAGAAAGAAAAAAGAAAGGAATATGTGGACATGAGGGTCGCGCGCAAAGAGTTATAGGGGGCACATGTGAGCAGGAAAGAACTACACTCGTACAACGACGGCCTCAGCATTGACGAGAGAGGCAGGGCAGTCCACCGTTGCACGCGAGGGGAAGAGGGAGCGACTTCCACGGATGCACATGACGCTAGCACGCACAAGGGCAAAGCTAAGGTGGCAGCGGATAAGGGCCATGGTTGTCGAGTATGGCTCGCACGTCTTCTCCGCCAGCAGCGATGCGATGCGCTTGTAGAGCGACGAGGCGCACTTGCTCATGCCACCCGTAGTGGAAAACACTGCAGGCACGAACGATGCATGCTCCACCTCACGGAGTCGCTGTTCGTAGGACCGCTTCTTAGCCTTCTCGTGACAGACGTAGGTGGCCGGGAGGGAGGAGGACTGGTTTGAAGGCGCATAAGGGTTGAAGACCTGCTTGTCCGGCGTCAAAGATGCTCACAAGATAACAGAGAGGGCACGGGTAGCATCACGGGAGCGGGATCGTACCTCTCTTTTGGCAGCCCACAGAGCATACGGAGCTCCACCATTCCACCAAGCTCGAACCTCTGAGTCACGATGTTACGCTGCAGGGATTGGGTGACGTGGCCGGACCCGTTGTACTGGTCGGACAGCTCCGCAGGATTAACCATACCGAGACCACCGTGGCGGCAGGGGAGAGACAACACACTGCGATCCTCGCTGTTGATTGTTTGCCCGGTGATAGCAGGGATGAGCGTGTCCGCAATGACCTTCTCCAGCGGCTCCATGGCTATGGCTGTGGTCGGCATAGTGCGGCAGATGAAGGCCCACTTTCCATTCAGCCCTTGGGTGAAAGCAGAGTAGGCAGCGTGAGGCTGAGACATGGCAATGTTGGAGAGGCGGTTCACTTGCCCAGTCCAAGACTGCACCTTGTCACTTAGGAAGTGCTCTGCGAACTGAGGTGAGCCGATCGCGGCACCAAGATACCGGCATCCTTCTGTGCGGATTTTAACTCCTGTGCCGGCGAACAACTCTTCCGCCCGGTCCAGGTAGGCTGGTGTGACCAGGAGAATAGACTTGGCTGGGTTCAGATTGTAGCCGTAGGAAGGACCTTTCTCGGTAAGGCCTCCCCACCACCTTCGCAGCGGCATCAGCTTTCCACCGGCTCCTGCATCGTCGGCAAACCACTCCTGAATGGCACCCGGTGTAGCAACAGGCTTAAGCAGTGGTAGAACACCCAGGGCATACATTGGCATTGCAATGGGGTCGCCCTGGGTGGTCCCTTCACGGGAGAGAATGGTTTCCCCACCGACGAAGAGATGTGCGGGTTGGCGGTACGTGTTGATGACCGCTGAACATAATCATTGCACCGGCAAACCACTCTGTTTAGGCGATTGAACGCGTTTGTTGCATCTGGAAACAGGGCTCCCTCCGTATGGTCCTCATCGAAGGTGGTCTTCACTGCATGAATGGTGGCTTCCACGCGCACTCTTGCCCACCACGTAACTGCGGACAACCATGTTCTGTAGTGTGTTCTTCTTTTGGAGATGAAAAAACGAAAGTAACTTTCATGGATTGGCATGCTAGCGTCGCGTCGCCAGATACATCATGCACGTGACAGGCGCGTGCATATACTGTATACAGTACCACACAATCGATCAGTGCGCAAATCGCATTTTCCCATCAATATCACTCACTTTCAACTCTACGGGATTCATTACGGTTGGCTCAAACTGCCTGAATTTTTGAATCCACACGCACGATCGAAAGACGTTCCAAGACTTCCACCGTTCGTATTTTTTCAAACGAGTTCCGGGTTTTCCAGTAACTTTGGCCAAAGTTCGGCTAAAAAAAACAGGGGGGGCCGTTGCGTTTCCGTAAAATATTGAACGGTAGAAGGATAGCCGGGGTCGAGAGCAAAACAACAAGCCATTATTTGTCAAAATCGAACAAGAAACGGCTCAGCGCATCTATTTTCCTTGCACGCGCGCGTACTTTGGCCGACAAGGTGTGCAGAATTTCTGAAGAAGAATAAGAATAACAAGAGCAGCAGCGCTCGGAACAGCATCTCCAAAAGAAGAACACAGTACAGAACATGGTTATGACGTTATCATAAGGGCCTGTCCACACTAGTTAATAAAAACGGCGTGCCGTTTCAGAGTACGTGACGTACACGCGGTGCGCTGTCCACACTTCGCTCTGTTACCATAGTCTGTAGACATGACCAAAAAGAAACAAAGAAAAATGATGGCACCTATGTACAGGGGATGGCCCACGCCTGGTATAAAGTAAACGTAAAAGAGAAAAAAGAAAAAGAAGAAGGAAAAGAAAAGATAAGAAAGAAAGAGAGGTAAGCAACTCCATGTACATCAACCGTACTTGTGTCATACGCTTACAATGAACACTCAGCAGCCGCCTGAACAGCCGAGTGAACAGGAAGTGGCACTGAACAGCGCCGGTAGCCGCGCAGACTAGCAACCATGGCTCTCACTAGGCTGAAGGACAGTTTGGTCCGGACGAAAGCCATGGTGACGGAAAAAGGCTCGTTGCGCTTGTCGCTCAGTTTGCTGGCAATCCTGGCAAACAGCGCAGATGAGGCCTTTCCCTGTCCACCAGTGGTGGAGAAGACAATGGGCACAAAGGAGGAGTGCTCTACCTCCAGAACTCGCCGCTCATATTTCCTCCGCTTCTCCTGCTCGTGCTTTCTGTAGACAGACGGGAGTGTACGGTTTCGATTTGAGGGGACAAAAGGGTTGAACACCCGAACATCAAACATTGTCCTCTCAAACCTACTCCCATACAACCCCCGCGCTGCCACATCCAGCCTAGCATGGTCTTCGATGTTGGTCGACCGAAGAGGGAACATTTCACCGGACAGGGGCTCCAGTGCAGGCTCCACACAAACATCGTGGGCTACTTCCCGCAGCAAATTGGCGGTGAGGTCGCGAATCTCATTGTGCCGCATTCCAGGGAAGCCACCAACCGAACACGACACTTCGCTCTGTCACCTGTACCACTACGTGTACCTGTTCATTTTTGTCCGTGGATGCACTACTGGCGCCACTGGAAGACACACAAGTGACTCGTAGTTGTAGCGTGTAGACCAGGCAAGCACTCCCTACAGTCCATTCATAAAAAGATGGGCTCTGGCTCTGGCGAGCTCCCGTATTTGGCGATTTTTCGTGATTTCATCGTACACAGTGCAGTGCTGCGAAATTTGAAATTTGAAAAAGGGTCCAAAAAGGGTACCTGAACTGGGGTTCGAACCGCACAATGCACTGTTGCAGACGGGGTCAAACGGCCTGGATTTTTATGGTTTTTCCCAATTCAATGCTTTGGGGGCAAAACCTGGCCGAAATCCTATTCTTGTTATGGCTTGCTTTTTGGAGAAAAAAACTTCAGAAACATAATTGGAAGAGGATTCCATAGAGGATTGCAGAAAAAAATTCTAAAAAAACTCAACGTTTGACCCATTTATGGCCAAAAGCTAGAAGTTCATTTTTTCTGAATGGACTGTAGGCCCTGGCTTGGTCTAGACCTACCCAGCTAGCTACAAAAACGAGTGGCGGCCCTGCGATGGCAGTACTGACGCCGAGCGCAAGGAACATCACCCTGAACTCTGTTCCAGGTACGGAAATTTGGCCACACTCTCGCGGCAGCGCAGCGTCACGGTCGAGGCCCGCTATAGCATCGCTTGATGAACTAATGGTTGTGGCCGCCGTGTATTTCCAGTAAAAGTCCCTGGCTTTGGCCTTCAGGTCGTCAATTTCGTTCATCACAACTGAACAGGGTTCTACTTCCTATCCAAACAGTTTCAAATGCACGCTCGTCAGTGAATTATCTCTCTCTCTCTCTACAACACCTTCCTCTTCACCAGACCCCGGGATTTCTCTGCATGTCCAGCCACGACTGTATCAATGTCGCCTCAGAGTCGTAGCTGAAACGGACGTGTGGCATTATGAAAACGGCAAAGCAAAAACAAGCTGCAGCAGCTGGAAACAGCAAGAAAAAGTGCGATCCGAAAACGCCACCGTACCGATCGACTCTCACACAACAAACACTGCGAAAACGGCACGTAGATGAGAAACGTGCTTTGTAGTACAAATTGTACAGGGGTCCTCGACTCACGTTCCGCGTGAATCCCACGTTCCCCGTTTTCGTATATCGGCCATTTTTCGTCACTCACCTTGGCAACAAGCATGTTTACGGCGTGTTTACGTGGTTTTCTACCTAGTACATGTACTCAGTACTACCAAGAGTAGATAAACAAGAGTGTGCAACTCCGGATCTCTCCTGCACAATCTGCAGATACCCCGCGCCCACGGCGGAATTTTTTGTTTACGTCACCTTTTTTCAGAGAAACGCGGCTTTGCCGCAGAGCAGTGTGAGAGCACGTGCTGGGCACCGACCTTGTAGTGTAAAGCCCAGCCAAGTGCACGAGGGAAAACTCTCCAAAAGGCTCGCAGCGCGTGCGTCGTCGAAAAGATTACGTCAACAAAAAATTCCGCCGTGGGCCAATCCATCCGGAGTTGCACACTCTTGTTTATCTACTCTTGGTACTACAGTAGTCTACCTACTCAGTAGTTCTACCTAGTCTGGTGGGCAAGAGTGCGCGTGGAAGCCACCATTCATGCAGTGAAGACCACCTTCGATGAGGACCTGAAACCCACGTATTAAAGGGGCACTCCGGCTTCATTTTCGACGCCGAGTTTTCGATGCCAAGACGAAGGTTGGTGAAAGAGAAGACCCCTCGAACAAGAACGAGTCTCCAGAAGCGATCGAGTCGAGCAGGAAGACGACTTTTGAATTTCGGCCGAGCGAGCGCTGATGACGTAATGAGGGATTAGTTTGCCAGTGGAAGTGCATCTGCGCACATACATTTCACATACTTTTTGGCCAATTTTCAATCGAAGAGGAGGTTGTTTTCTATGTTCTCTCAACGTCGTGAGCGATCCCGTCTTCTATACCCTTCCAGGTACCCTGAAGGTCCTCCAGAGGAGAATTTATCTCCAGCAAAGCGTTGTTGATCCGCTAAATTCGTCTCGAGACATATTCACCCAGTGCAGTGCTGACAAATGTAGAATGTTGAATCTGTGATAATTGTCGACGATGGACAGAAAGGTTGATAGCCGCTGTCGCAGGGAAAGTGAAGCTGCTGGAAGTAACAACGGGGAGCTTGTTAGCATCACTTGATCAAAGCAGCTAGACGGAATCGGGGAGTACTGACTATTTGTCTCGCCCTCAGTTTAGTGAATTTTATGATCAGAAAATTTTTCGATCAGGATCCCTTCTACAAGATGTGTAGTACAGGTGATTTCTGAACTTGACGATATGGAGACCGACCAGTGGACCTACCAACAACGTGTACCTGCAGGAAATTCACCCAAGGCTATTGCTAATGCTATCCTCTTCAGTGGCTGTTGTTTTTTTAGTAAAAATATGTTCACTTCTCTCAACATATTCCTGCATGGCAGCAAGAAGGTGCGCTATGGAATTCAACGCCACAATCTTCGCCCAGCTGTGGATGAAGCATGGTCAAGTCATGGCAGTACATATACTTGAACCAGATGAGAAATTGAAGTTCATTTGTGATGCGAAGTTTGACAGCCCCAGTGACCGAGTCAAGCGTTGTCTTTTGCCGTGGCACAAATTGCTGAAGGATCCGAGATGTTCTTGGAATTACGCACATGGATACTACCAGAAATAATGGTGGCATGAACCACTGTGGAATGGGACAGCTCACGGAGAATACTGAAATAGCTCAAGTATCTCTAGGCGATTGTAAATCCTGTTCTGGCTGATAGCTTCGGCCTGCTGCGCCCGTCCATGTACAATGATGGGAACATGCATTTCTGTTTTCTACATATTTGCTATCTACTGTACTGTGGTATTACAGTTGCAGGTCCCTTATATAGAAATATGTTCACCCCCCCCCCCCCCCCACATACCCACATAAATATGAACTAACAATTTCACTGTTGGACTTGCCGGTGGCTAGAGAGCAAAGGATTAATTTATAGCAAAGAAAAGGACCAGGGAACTACAAGTTACGCTATAATGTCCACGAACTATTTCACTGTATTTGAAATAATTTTGTTTGATACCCTGAGAACTCTGAAACTGTTACTTTGCAGCACAGTGGATTATATGTGGATACAACATTTATGGAAGAAACACAAAGTTCAAATAATTATAGCACTGGATTGTTGAGATTGTGAGCACATTCCAATCAGTACTCTACATATTTATAAGCGGTGGCAATCGTTAGGAATAGGTCGTGAGTTGTTAGAGTGCTCTAGTATATGAGAGAATGTTTTATTTGTCTAATCGACGGCTCGTTTGAAGCCAGAGTTGTTTGAACTTGCTTCAGTCGACTTGATTCTAGACAGTAGTCGAAGGAATACTATGAAGTATACACCAGGCGTAGTCTGTAAGCTATCTCGTGAGAATTCTGTCGGTACACATCAGGTATCAGCTTGCAAAGATGGCTCCTCTCTGTTTCTTGAAAGCCTGTATAGTTGGACTGTGGCTCCAGCGATTCCCTTCTCAGAGCAGGTACCATACCCAATACGGTCAATGCATATTGGACAAACCTGTGTGCACAACAGAAATAGTGGAGAGAAATCTCTCAGCTCATGAACACATCAGTGAAGTTTGAACTGCCGTTGTTTGTGGCCATCAGTATAAACCTATCGACTATAAGAATAATGTGCAAAAAACCCTCTATAACTACAGCTGGGGCCATGGAATTATAAAGCATCTAACTTAGGGAACTGCCAATTCTGGTCGGAGTTGCGTTCGAGGCCTGCAATTCATGATGGCTATCGTATGTTGCATTGACCAGAGATCATATAAAACTTCCATGCCACATTGAAACACGCACTACTTTCGAGTACTTTGGTATCCCCCACCAAATGGGCATTCGTTCCCGGGGTGGCAGGCGTCACCATTCGTTATGCCTGAATCAGATTTCATTGACCCCAACTGTCATGAAGAATCATTTTTACTTCGACTGGATTTCAGTACAAGTTAGTTGTAGAACTGCAGAATAAATTTTGTTGTATTTGGGCAACCATTTCTCTACAAACGCTCTATTTGAAAAATAATTTTTTTAATAAAATACATGTCCAAATTCCACATCTACCCAAATTGGAATACTTGATCACGTATTCAGTCCTACACGGAATGTTTAGAAAACGCCAGGGAATAGGAATTTGCTAACGAGAACTCCAGGCCAGGGTACTAGCATACGAACAAAACAAGATAAAAACTCACCAGTATACTTGTAGTAATTCATGTCGGTGTAATATTCACGATAAGCAACGAGACACCCTCCGATTTGGTCAAGCTGCTTTGAAGTCTGGTTGTTCAGGTGATACAAACGGGCTTCCTGTTGTTACTTCCAGCAGCTTCACTCTCCCTGCGACAGCGGCTATCAGCCTCTCTCTCCATCGTCGACAATTATCACAGATTCAACATTCTACATTTATCAGCACTGCACTGGGTGAATATGTCTCGAGACGAATTTAGCGGATCAACAACGCTTTGATGGAGATAAATTCTCCTCTGGAGGACCTTCAGGGTACCTGGAAGGGTATAGAAGACGGGATCGCTCACGGCGTTGGGAGAACATAGCAAACAACCTCTTCTTCGATTGAAAATTACCCAAAAAGTGTGTGAAATGTATGTGCGCAGATGCATTTCCACTGGCAAGCTAATCCCTCATTACGTCATCAGCGCTCGCTCGGCCGAAATTCAAAAGTCGTCTTCCTGCTCGACTCGATCGCTTCTGGAGACTCGTTCTTGTTCGAGGGGTCTTCTCTTTCACCTACCTTCGTCTTGGCATCGAAAACTCGGCGTCGAAAATGAAGCCGGAGTGCCCCTTTAAAGTACTGTTTTATCTACCAAGTACTGTTTTGTACGTGTATTGCCGTGATGTCATCAAGAGTACTCTTCATGTCATCCTCGATCATGAAAAGCTACAAAAAAGTAGATGTTATGCAAGTCGTGTACGTACCATAATTTTTGAATCTGGACAAGACGAATTGTTTCGGGATCGTGCCTGGCCATGGCACATCCATAGAGCAAGCTAAAGTCAAAAAGCAGTACTGTAGCTCTCCAATAATCCTGCACCTCGAAGTAAACTGGTCTCGTTGACTTGGAAGCTAAAATTCTGTTCAGTAAGTAAATTAGTTCCCCTCCTCTTTCACTCTCATTCATCCTACTTCCTTTGTTTTTCGTTCTGCGAATTTCCTCGAATCATGTAGTGATAATAATACTGTCGCAGGTGTGCCTAATCCGCGACCCCGTAGCCACATATCCCGAGCGTCGTTTACCCCTGCTGTGATTATTTTGAACTTGCTACTGTCTATCATGTACATGACTGGTCACTGGAAAAATCAAAGAGAAAATTTGCTATTAGAGAGGTTCTGCTACACGGAACTACGTACCAAACTCCGTGTCAACTGCAGTGAAGTTTGACACGGATTTTTCGTACGTTGCACTGGTTCTGCTGTACGTAGCATGCTCGTAGCATGCACGAACACCCCGCCACATGTACTCTGTACGCTCAGTTTTCACACGGAGTCCAGTCCGTGGGAAGCGTGCTTCACAAGCGTGCTTCACACGGAAAACGGTATGAAAAAATCCGCATGAAACTTGATCCCGTACCGCGGCGAGGTTTCCATACGTACTTTGGCACGTTTTACCGTGTGGCAGAACCTCACTATTAATTTGTATCTGTGCACGGCGTAACGAGTGTCAGCGCGCTGACCTCGTGTATTTTTGTAGCAGCGTGGGTAGAGTACGGCGAAACGGACGTATGGGGTTCCTGCTTCAGCAGCAACAATGATAATATATATCAATCATGAATTAACTGTTAGCAACGGTCACTGAGAGCAACAACAATATCATGAACAATTTTCACTTTTGGTCGATTTCTCCGCATCATACGGAGAGCTGGGAGAAGATATTGGCAGTGGATTGTTGTTCTTGTGCTGTTAATTCAGGACAGGCACTGGGGATGCTGTGCAATCGTGCAGCAAGCTGCGGCAGGGGATATTTCTCATCCTGTCACCGCTTGCCTGCAGAGCACACAACGTCCATTCTCTGTCGTAGCAGGCGGCACTTCTCGTAGTTCGTGCTCGCCGCTGCTCCTTATTCGTGCCTATCAACATGCATGTGTGCTTAGATTTCTGTAGATGGGTGCATCATAGATATCGATATGGTGTTTGGTAGACTCGCTTGCACACCATAGTATGCTGTTCTTTGCATTGTGTGATTTAGGCTGTTCTATACGCTGACTGGCCTTTTTTTTCTCTCTTTGGGCTGCTGTTTGGGCAGCTATCACAGCTAGCGCACCGTCACACAAAAAGGCAAACACGAAAAGGCTGACGCCTTTGTACAAACGCCGGGCATTGCCCCCTGCAAGGAGCATTGTATCATGAAAATGATGTCAACTTGAAATTCTGTCTGGACAGCACTCCATGTGGGAGTTGTACTCTCTGGGGGTGGGGGGATGTACTGTCAATGTAGAATATGCCCGGCAGGTCCTTCAGTGTTTGCACACAAGTTGAACCGAGGAAATCATTATGTGCACTGCAGCTTAGTCTGTACTACACGTACAGTGAAACCTGTCTAAGGCGACCCCTCAAGGGACGAGAAAAAGTGGTCGCCGTGGCCAGGTGGTCTTCTTATCCAGGTTCAGTGGGTCACGTGACCATATCCACATGTAATACATCATTTTGATCAGTGCATCACAGTGCACACGCCTATGCTACTCTAGCACGACTCATGTGCCTGGGGTCCTCAGACCTGTCAAATGTCGTGCATGCACCATGTACATCTACACTTCCTGCGCTGATGTGTAGATCTACCATGCCTGGTGCACCATTCAATGCATACATTTACATGACTAGCACTGTGCAACGCGGTCGCGGGTGGGTGGTCGCCGGTCGCGTTGAGCGAGTGGTCGCCTTATCCGAGGTGTTTTGAATGTGAATGCGTCCGTGACAAGGAAAAGTGGTCGCCATGGTCGAGTGGTCGCCATATCCGAGTGGTCGCCATTACAGGTTTTACTGTATATTGATATCTAGTTACTCACGCGATACCTCGTATTATCAGCCTAAGGGCGCGTTCGAATTGTCTTCATCAACTGTTCTAACAAATTTTATAAAGAGATTAGTTGAAGTGTCCTATTAGAACGGTCTCATCATTTTTAGAGTTTTTCAGTGGAATTGTCATGGCGATGATGACGTCCGATCAGATCGACCATCTCCACGTACTACGTGACGTAGCTATTCCAAACTCTTCGCAACTAATCCACCTTCCCATCGGATGAGTTTCGAGGAGCTTCGTTTTTCTGAAGAGGCCAATAAGGCCACCTCTTCCGAAAAACGAAGCTCCTCGAAAAGTCAAAGAGTGACAATTCGAACGCGCCCTAAGTTTGTATGTGTGTGTGCGTGCGTGTGTGTGTGTGCGTGTGCATTTGTGTCTTGCTGTGTATGATCTACTCAGAAATCCTGCTGGTGGCAGTGGCAGCGGCACCCCCGGTGCAGTCACTGATATGGCAACTGGAGTCGGTACGAGCAATAGCAGCATGGGTCCCACTCGCGTTGAAACGGACAGTTTCGGACCCATGGAAGTGCCAGCCCGGTATTATTATGGTGCGGTGACTGCTCGTTCGTTAGTCAATTTCAATATCGGTGGTGACCGAGAGCGGATGCCGGTGAGTTACTCGCACGTTTTGATGATGAATCATCATTGCATGTGTGGTTCTTGCGCTGTGTGTAGCTGTATGCATGTATGTGTGTCTAACTGTTCACTCCTACTGTATCCAGTGTACTGTAAGAGTGTTGGTATTGTGCTGTGTGTGTGTGTGTGTGTGTGTGTGTGTGTGTGTTTGTGTTCCCTGTAGCTTCCAATTGTGCGAGCGTTTGGATTCCTCAAGCAGGCAGCGGCTGAGGTAAACATGAACATGGGACGTCTGGATCCTAAACTAGCGCAGGCCATCATCCAAGCATGTCAAGAGGTGAGGTTTCACACTTATGTCCAGCACACGCACGCGCACAAACACCATGTACACGTACCATGTACGCCAGTCGCAAGAGAAGCACGCAAATCTGCAAATGCACTGGATGTGCAGTTGTACACCCACAGGTTTTCTCTTAGGGCAACGGTAGCAGACAAGACCTATGTATGCCCGGCCGCGGGGAGATGCGTGCAAATCTGCGCACACCATGTACGACACACACACACACACACTTCAGACCTCAGGCCTGCCCATCGCGGAAGCGATGATAGCGAACAGCTATGTCAACACAGCAACTTGTGCTGGGATTACACCATTCAACAGCTTGCAAGGCTGATGAGTTGACCGCCACTGACTTTTAGCCTGGTATCCACACACACATACACACACACACACACACACCAGGGCGTGCTCGGCTTCCCTTCCAGGGGGGTGCACCACTTCCAGACAACAGCAATTTTCAAAAGGTTGTACCGGTGACATCTTCAGATATTTGTACATGTGACGGCATTATTACTGTTACAAAGAGCGTATGTCATCAAGAATGAACACAGTACAGCATTTAAACAATCGGCGAGGAGACAATAGTCGTAAAATGGCAATAAATAAGATAAATTGTGCACTCATAACAACAGCAAAAAATGAAGAAAGTCAAGTTCCATATCGTTTTCTCGTGACTGTCATCAGTGGAACGCCGTCACATAAAAATGTAATAACTAAAACACACACTTATATACATGTAACTAATATGGTTTCAGGTAGAAATACAGCAGCCAGCAAGTACAAAAAGCGAAGTTTGCACCTTTGCAATGTGTGAATATAGTGTATGTGAGAAAGGTAGTGGCAGATGAATGTGATACTGTGTGAATGAATGTAATGGTGCGTGTGTATTACTTGAAGAGTGTGAGTGATACAATGTTTGATACAACGTTGCAGGTGTTGGAAGCTGTGTATATTCGTACTCGTGACCCTGTGCCATGTAAACAGAAAGAAAACGTTGTATTACTCACACTCTTCAAGTAATACACACACACCATTACATTCATTCACACAGTATCACATTCATCTGCCACTACTTTTCTCACATACACTATATTCACACATTGCAAAGGTGCAAACTTCGCTTTTTGTACTTGCTGGCTGCTGTATTTCTACCTGAAACCATATTAGCTACATGTATATAAGTGTGTTATTACAGGGTGCGACAGAGCTCTTGGCCATTGAAGAAAATGTTGAGTCACCTAGTCGGCTAAAGAGCGCAGTTTAATGGTGGAGGTGACTCAACATTTATATAAGTGTGTGTTTTAGTTATTACATTTTTATGTGACGGCGTTCCACTGATGACAGTCACAAGAAAACGTTATGGAACTTGACTTTCTTCGTTTTTTGCTGTTATGAGTGCACAATTTATCTTATTTATTGCCATTTTACAGTACAGCATCATATCAATTTATAAATGTTTAAAAACCAATCCGCCGACGGCACTGTGCCAGGCAGGCCGATGCAAACACACATTGCACGGATATAGCTAAGAACAATCGTCACACTAGTTGACGTATCTGGACAGGATTCGGCGAGGAGAGCGTCGAAAGAACAGCTTCAGCACCTCATCTGTGGATGTGCTCCCGCGAGGTCAGGCTTTCCGCAATACATTGGTGACTTTTCAAAACCCCGGTCGAAATATTTGGGGGGGGGGGGTGCACTTGCCCCCTGTGCCCCTCGCCAAGCACGCCCCTGCACACGCACACACACGCATGCATACACACTGGGGAGGGATGAGTGCATACACAGCATAGTGTGTGGGTGTGGGTGTGTGTGTGGTACATGGTGGGTGTTTGCGTGTGTGTTTGTGTGTGTGTGTGTGTGTGTGTGTGGGTGACTGTGTGACTGTGCTCATATGGGCCACGACTTGTCACTAGCTTTTTTGAGGGTCTGCTCGATGACGCAGTTTGTCAGTTTATGTAGCCAAGTTTTATGCTGTTCTTTGTGTTTGCATGCTATTCAGGTGGTAAAAGGGTCTTTTGATGACCACTTTCCGCTGCCTATCTGGCAAACCGGCTCCGGCACACAAACAAACATGAATGCCAACGAAGTGATCAGCAATAGAGCGAACGAAATCCTCGGCCAACCCCTGGGTACCAAGTCGCCGGTGCATCCCAATGACCACGTGAACATGGGCCAGTCGTCTAACGATACCTACCCGACCGCCATGCACATAGCCGTTGCATTGCAGTTACAAAGAGTTACCTTGCCCGGCCTGGTGAGCTTGGAGATGGGACTGATCAAGAAAGCGCGGGAGTTTAAATCGATTGTCAAGATCGGTCGCACGCATACGCAGGCAAGTGTTGATGATCTCCGTGGCAGATTGCTCTGGCTGTTTTTGTATGTGGCACACCTGTAGGTTGTGATGTGAAACTCACATGAAACTGAGTCGGTGTGTGTGTGTGTGTGTGTGTGTGTGTGTGTGTGTGTGTGTGTGTGTTAGGCTTGGATTTCCACTGCTGCGCTCTCAGTTTACATAGAGGGGGGGGGGGCACAGGGATGATATGGATGACTGCGGTGTTTTGAATTACCGTCAAGATCTTTACAAACTGTCCGCAGGCAATAACTTTAAAAGTACCGCTTTCTTCACAACGTATCCATCATCGTACCCGTTTGCATTAGACTGGTTTGCTGAGCATTTTACTTTGGTTTGTTATGGGTACTAGACTCTTGGCACATGCCCTTATACACAATGAGCCCCTCCTGTTCATTGTGTCTGTGCTGCAGGATGCAACGCCGCTGACACTGGGGCAGGAGTTCAGCGGATATGCGCAGCAGGTCACGAACTCAGTGTTGCGCATCAAGGACACCTTGCCGCGCCTTTACCAGATTGCCATTGGTGGCACCGCTGTCGGAACAGGTCTCAACACCCAGGAAGGCTGGGCTGAGGAAATGGCCTGCAAAATCTCAGAGCTTACAACGGTAAGCCATCCGGCAGTCTTTTTTTCTTCCCTGGGCACAGTCACCCAGTGGTCATTGGATATACGTGCAGCCACCTATCCACGAGGATGTCAAGTACAATTACCTGAGCACCTATTTTCTAGGCATGTCATCCTTGGAACACTATTCTCCTACTGGGAGTCGCAGAATGTCAACTTTCGGATTTAAATAAAAACTGAGATGCGCTGGTATAATGCCATCTACTATGATTGTATTATCAGTTGGTTTGTATATAGTCATTCGGATAGCTGGCATGCATGAGAAGGTGAGCGCAACCAAGACAAGCCCCCTCCACACAAGCCCCCTCCTTATGTTATTTCTATAACTTAGAACCTTCCTAGCTGGAAGGCTGTTGGAGTGCGCATCCAAGACATGCTAGAGCTGATTGCCAGTTAGGTGTAGAACGTCAGTACCGTTGGTCAGTGTCGTGCTATGTTATCGCATGAGCTGCTTGTAAAGTAACTGGTGGTGTTAGTGGATATTATAGCGTAACTTGTAGCTCTTTGGTCCTCTTTTCTTCTTATAAACTAATCCTTGGCTTTCCAATCAAGTCTAACAATGCTAATCATTACTCAATTTTTTTCTAACACTCCGCCATGCATCTGGCAGTACTTTGTTTCCTTGTAGGCACTTTGCCTGTTGCTACCATATGTACAATGCAGTGCGAATCGAAATGGAGTTTGATCTGTTCTGCATTACCCTGTACAGCTGCCATTCCTGACCGCCACGAACAAGTTTGAAGCCCTTGCTGCCCATGACGCCATGGCCGAAGTGCACGGCGCACTGAACACAGTGGCGTGCAGCCTCATGAAGGTTGTGAACGATGTGCGCTTCCTGGCGTCTGGACCCCGCTGTGGCTTCGGTGAAATCTCTCTACCGGAGAACGAGCCCGGCAGCAGCATCATGCCGGGAAAGGTCAGTGCTGCTGAGGCTAGCGATAGCGCTGTATGTTCGTTCCGTGTGTTGGACGTTGCGATCTTCAGCGTTTTTTTCTTGCCTCGTATGTTTTTTTTTTTTTACAGAATGCACCTCCTACTGATAGACCATAACAAAGAGAGGAGAAGAAGAAGACAAAAGAAAATAATAATCGAGACAACAAAGGAGAAAGACAGACAATGTACTAGGAGGGGCTCTCAGGGAGCCTGTGCCAGTGAGGCGGCACTAGCAACGCCGACCTAGGGTCTCGGCGTTAGCGCTATCCAGCGCACCATGGACGGGATTACGAAACACATGTAAATAGATAAGTGAGGGGAGGGAGTTGATTGTGGATATATGGGGTGTTACAGCGAGTCTGTAGCCCAATACCAGCGGCTTTGTTGTAGGTGCTGATGCACCTTGCCCTTGAACGACTGGAGGGACGTCAGGCGTGGCGGAGACTGCAGCACAGTTGGGGGCAAGTTGTTCCACTCGTCAATGATGCTGTAGGGGAAGCAGCGTCGCACGTAATCAGGAGAGGAAGCCGGGAGGATGTTCTGTAGCTGAGACTCGTGGCGCACCGAGTTCGAGGACATGTTCGTGGAGGAAGCTGTGTGGGGGGGGGGGGGGGGGACCAGCGACGTTAGTTGCGGTGGCCCTGCCAGACACATCAGTTTATACATATAGCTGAGGGCGGCGACCAATCTCCTTGCTGCCAAACTCCGGAGGAGGACATCAGGGCCAAGAATGTGGAGGGCGCATCTCTGCACTCGATCGAGAAGGCGCAGATGGCTTGAAGCTGCTCCCATCCATACCAATGGCGCATACTGTAGGACTGGCCTCACAAAACCTCTGTAGACGGTTCGTTTACCAGCACCATCGAGTACGCGAGCAGCTTTGCGCAGGAAGCCCAGGCGAGAATTCGCCTTGAGTGCTGTGTGTGGAGGTGGATCTTGAAGGAGAGGCCCGAGTCAAATGTGATGCCGAGGAGTTTTACCTCCGATAGCTCAGACACAGTGTGATCTCCAAACGTGAGGTCCATTATAGGCCACCTGTGCCGCTGATGGGCTATCGTCATGAGCTGTGACTGTGTGGGCTCAAACCTGATCCGCCACTTCTTGCCCCAGTCATGGAGCGCATCCAGGGTGGCTTGTAAGCTTTTCTTACTGTTTGGGAGCAGTTCCGGCGATCCAATACAGGTGTAGACCGTTGTATCATCGGCGAAGGTGGCCAGTGAACATCCAGGAGCTAGGCACTGCTCCGCATCGTTTACATAGATGAGGAACAGAGTTGGCCCCAGTATGCTCCCCTGGGGTACTCCCGACTCTATAGGGTAGGGCGACGAACTCTGGCCATTCACAACAGCCTGTAACTTCCTGAGGGGCAAATAATCTGTCAGCCAGGTCTGGGCTCTGCCACGGATGCCGAGTGTTTGCATCTTGTAGGTGACTCCGATGTGTGATACCTTGTCGAAGGCGCCTGCGATATCTACCGCAAGAACCATCGAGCATCCTCCACTTCCAGTGGTGAGAGTCCACTCATGATTCAAGGCAGTGAGGAGGTCGGCTGTTCCTAGGCCTCGTCTGAAGCCAAATTGGCGTGCAGAGAGGAGGTGGTGGCGCTCAAGGTAGTTTACTAGCTGGTGATTAATGATTCCTTCCATGACCTTGGAGCATATGGACAAGAGGGATACCGGGCGATAGTTTGCTGGCAGGGAGCGAGAGGCCTTCTTGTACACTGGTACCACATTCGCTGTTTTCCAGGCCGCTGGCTGGACACCGGACCGAAAACAGAGCGAGAAGAGAGTTGACAGGGGACGTGCTAATTCATGGCAGCATTCCTTAAGGACACAAGCTGGAATTTGGTCGGGGCCCGTAGCCTTCCCTGGGTCGAGTCTGGACAAGTGTTTACAGACAATGGGAACCCTGAAGTGCACGTCCATGAACTGATATGGTGTAGGTGGAATATGGTCTGGAATGTCAGTGGGACTCAAGTCGTCACCACCAAGACTGCACTTCTGCGAGAAGTAGGTACCGAAGCACTCAGTGAGATGTTCACGCTGGTTGGAATCAACAAGCGTAGGAATGACAGAGTGTCGTTCCTTCCCGGCGGCGGCTTTAATGGTACTCCACCACTGTTTGTCCCGCAAGTTGCCTGTTCGAAGCTTCTGCTTGAGGTGTTCCTCCCAGGAAAGTTGGGCTTGCTGCAGAGTGGACACAGCATTGGTAACTGCCTGGACATAGGCTGCTTCTTCCTAATGAGAACTCTCAAGCCATCATCTGCTGAGCGTGTTCACAGATTGTTTCACAGTTTCAGTTAGCTCTTTCGTGTATGGCTTTTGCCCATTTTGTATGGTCTGTTTTCTCCTTCCTTCTTCTTTCCTCCTCTTCTTCCTCCTCTTCCTCCTCCTCCTCCTCTTCCTCCTGCCCCCCCCCCCCCACAGAAGTACACAAATCCATATCAGTATTGTTGTGGACATTGAAATCCGACGGGATGACCAGGCCCGGTGCCCTTACCGTAAAATCCCGCCAGCGCGCCCCGCCCCGTCTCTCCCATCCGCCCCCTCCCTGACTTCTTGTCAGGGAAGTGATTGGTTGTATCCTCGTATGACTCTGTGATGCCGTACTGTACTGCAGACGGGTGCTCGACCCCGTTGGAAATGTACGCAACAGTGCCCACCCTCCTGACCAGGGATCGCACAAACACTGAGTTTTGATGGGTCTGTACCACTCCCTGTTCTTGACCTTTGGTCAGTGTACGAGATGCACGAACAGTTTTCGTAGGGTGAGTACTTTTTCGCGTAGTACTGAATGCGGTAAGTAGGACTCGCCCATCCGCCCCTCCCCATCTGGACCTACTCGAAGGGTGGCGAAGGTTGGGGTGCTCTGGCGGGATTTTATGGTACTTCTTTGAGCGTGTATTCACACTGTACTTCACATACACACACACTGTATAAATGGACCAGTGCTCGCGGCTGCAAGGCCTGTGCCCCGTGGCCGCTTGACTTCTCAACGGATTTCAATGTCCGCTACAGTACGTCACTGAAACTTTTAGTGCAACATTTTTTAGCAGGAGCTGACTGGAGAATTGTTTGTTTGTGTGTGTGCCTACTGACTTTGCCCACTGTGCAGGTCAACCCTACCCAGTGTGAATCCTTATCAATGGTGTGCGCGCAAGTCTTTGGCAACCACACAGCCATTACGGTGGGTGCCGCCAGCGGACACTTTGAGCTCAACGTCTTCAAGCCGATGATTGTCTCGAATGTGCTGCGATCACTGCGCCTACTGGGTGATGGCTGCCTGTCGTTTACAAACCTCTGCGTTGTCGGCATTCAGGCCAACACTGCCAAGATCGCCGAGCATGTGAGTCCCTGATTGTATGACTGCACTGTGCTTTAAGAGAGCATGTCTGAGAATACCAAAGTATGTGTGCAAGTGGATCTCTCCGATTTCGCTCCAAATTTGCAGGTATGTTCCCTTTGGGGTGTGGATCGATTGTGCAAAGCCCTTGAAAAAGTTTCTGAAGGGAACCTTGAAATTTGGATACCCCTCAGAAATGGCCGAAATATCACATTATTTATGGGTCTAGAAAAGAGTCACGCCACAGCGTATACGAACAAGCTATGAACAAAACTCCATCAAGCCAACATTGCCTCACCTTAGAAGAGTTCCTGGAGCGGTACCGCTTAGCCACGCCAGGATCCCAGAAGACGAGGTCCATCACCCCCTGACGCCACAAATGATCGTCTTGAAAATAGCCAATTTACAAGCGCTGGCAAAACAGCCAGCTACGTCCTCAATTGGCCAGAACTATACACCGGCAGATAGTAGAACACCTCTTCTAGCGCTGAGCACATGTCCCCCATCTTCCTTTTGGGGTTTTCTTGAAATAAACTTTTTTGAATTTTTCCACTCGACCATGCTGAAATACGGCCAAAGCCATACCTGCGCAGGAAAGCTCGCCCCTCCGCGACGTCTCCTCAGCAATTTCTACTCCAACACTACTCCCAAGGCCGCAGAACAAAGTGTATTGTTGGCTCTGACAAGGAAAAGCAGCGGTGATCACTTGTCACTCCAAACGACAAGCTTCTCCTTGCGCCACCAATAATTTTTTGTGCGACTGTTGATGCAAAAGTGACTGAAAGCATGAGCGCAATTCTTGAATTTTACTACAAGAGGCACGGTGAAATCACGTGCCTTGTGACGCAAGAATTCCAAGTCGCGTGGATCATGTCTCACGAGATTTCAGAGTCACCTTCGTCATGTGCGCTTGTTACTCGCCTTGAACGCCCGTCGGTCTGGAAGTGATCACACTTGTGTTGTTACTGCGCTCAAGAACACGATGACCGTGTTGTAGGCCTACGAACCGGGACTTTCCCTGACCATGTAAGTCGAAGACCAGTGAAATGATGATGCAATCACATTCTTTATGACGTAAGAAATCTCTCATGCAGTTCACGCGACAAGTTCGTGCAGCCAGTGCTGCTCGCGTGCCCATGCCAGTCAACACAAAGCGACCGAGCTAGCAGCTTTTGTCGAGCATCGACATGAAAACAAGGGACTTTTACCGTTGGACTATGTTCGGATTGCAGGAGGTAAGTGTGAAAGATGAATAACTCTCCATGCTGTACGTGGGGCATATTTCAACGGCTTGCTGCCATTGCAACACTCCTAGGACAGTTTGTGAGGGTTCTCAGTAGATCAAGCAGGAAATACTGTTCATCTTACCTCGCGGCCATCATGGTCTGTTCCGAGTAGCGTTCCAGTCACGTTCGCGATCGATGGCCGCGTGTCGTGATCCAGGAAGCGTCATCCTACGTCACAGAGCACGCGATCTCATCGTGCATCTTGCAATAAAATTCAAAAACTGCGCTCAGGCCTTCAGTCACTTTTGCATCAACAGTCGCCCAAAAAATTATCGGTGGCGCAAGGAGAAGCTTGTCGTTTGGAGTGACAAGTGATCACCGCTGCTTTTCCTTGTCAGAGCCAACAATACACTTTGTTCTGCGGCCTTGGGAGTAGTGTTGGAGTAGAAATTGCTGAGGAGACGTCGCGGAGGGGCGAGCTTTCCTGCGCAGGTATGGCTTTGGCCGTATTTCAGCATGGTCGAGTGGAAAAATTCAAAAAAGTTTATTTCAAGAAAACCCCAAAAGGAAGATGGGGGACATGTGCTCAGCGCTAGAAGAGGTGTTCTACTATCTGCCGGTGTATAGTTCTGGCCAATTGAGGACGTAGCTGGCTGTTTTGCCAGCGCTTGTAAATTGGCTATTTTCAAGACGATCATTTGTGGCGTCAGGGGGTGATGGACCTCGTCTTCTGGGATCCTGGCGTGGCTAAGCGGTACCGCTCCAGGAACTCTTCTAAGGTGAGGCAATGTTGGCTTGATGGAGTTTTGTTCATAGCTTGTTCGTATACGCTGTGGCGTGACTCGTTTCTAGACCCATAAATAATGTGATATTTCGGCCATTTCTGAGGGGTATCCAAATTTCAAGGTTCCCTTCAGAAACTTTTTCAAGGGCTTTGCACAATCGATCCACACCCCAAAGGGAACATACCTGCAAATTTGGAGCGAAATCGGAGAGATCCACTTGCACACATACTTTGGTATTCTCAGACATGCTCTCTTAAGCCTTTAACCCTTTGACTGCTGTGAGATACGGCTGCCATGGCTAAGTACCAGCGAAAACGGGTGATTTTTTACTGAAAACACACCACATGTAAAAGACCGTAACTCGCGCACCTATTATCCGGATTTAATGGTCTTTGGCTTCCTGGAAAGCTACTGCAACAAGGAGAACGATGAGCTGAAGCACCAGTCTTCACAAGGCTGGAGACGAGCTTTAGAACTAAGCAAATTCGTCCCAGTCGGATATTTGGATTTTTGAAATTGCGTGCATTTTGACTGAGTTACGATCATTTGAAGTTTCCCATTTGGGTGCTTCGAATTCGACCCATTCATGTACACATTGGCTGGTAAAGAGTTAACACTGTATTCTATAGTTGAGAAACTTTACGAGACCTTTGAACATCCTCTATTCTGCTGCCTCTAATACATATGTTCGGTACAAGTGTGCAATGTAGTGTACTTCCTCCGCGTCATTAGAATTGTCGCTTCCCAGAGCGATTTTTCGAATTTATTTTGTCCACTCGAAGGGCAAAGAAATCAGCTAGAAATTGAGGTAGAGCATTGTCGACGGACCAAGCTTTAGTTTGTGACCCCCCCGCTTCGCTGCACTTGCAGCTAAGGTCGACGTCTTCATCAGAGTTTGAGGCAGACCCTTCAGCACTCAACAATACGCTGAACAAGACGCATGGTCAAATTCAGGTCAAGAAACTTCGTTTTCAAGCGATCCATATCCTCATGCCTCCAGGTGGCAGGCGATCAAGGCAAGCTAGCATTTTTCAAGTACACTGTAACGACCTTCCAGCGGGACGGGGTAAGCAGTTTCGCACCTTCTTTCCTTGGCAAGCGCTTCGCCGATTTTGTTGGTGTTTTCAGACCTGCTACCTTCGCAGCAACATGTGCCACAAGTAGCGCATTTTAGGAATTTGAGACCGCTTTGTTCTTGCCATCGTAACCTCAGCATTTCGCACTCAGGAGAGATTCCAGGATTCTTATACCTGAGCTTGCAGTCTTGATAAATGCCCACGCGAACGATGTGGGACGGCACGAACTCCAGAAAACAAAATGCACTCTGGGGCAGAATAATGCGGAGCGCGATGAATTTGCTTGGTGCGGAAGAGCGCTCCGACAAAGTCCGAGACCACAACGGCTTCAGTGACAAGTAGATATTGCGCAGGAAGGGTCGCACCAGTGTTCGAACACAGAAAACAGCGATTCCGACAGTCTGACTAAGACGAGCCAAGTCTCAACTATTGTGATGTGCGAAGCGACAATTTTAATGACGCGGAGGAAGTACTTTGAAAAGACTTCCAGGATACACATTGAACTGAAGCACGTGCGTCAAAGCAACATTATGTTGCTTGTGATGATACAACCTTCGTAAAGCCTAGTTCACATTCGACGCAACGCCGACGGTACGGGAGGGCTGGGGTGAGCTGTAAAATCCTGTACGATTCGTACGACACGACATGCAGCAGTCGTTGCGACGTTCAACGTCGAACGGCGCGAGTCATAAGGCACGGTCCGTGACGGGGTGACTTTCGGACCTAATTTCTCGTTTTTCGGGACTTCTTTTCAATTTATTTCTCCTTGAAAGAAGCGGAATCAAGTTCACAATATCAGTGTTTCATGAAGACCAAAAAATTAGCCCTGAAAGTTGTGACATTCAAATAATAGCCCCAGGAAATGATAGAATAGTTCGTCTGTCACGCTTCTGAACTATCCCTAAATACAATTACTGACATGAGATCTTATGTTGCTAAAATTCAACTCAAGTCGTGCTAGCCATTCTGTGAGTTATCATGGGAAGCGCAGTGTTCGAAATGGGAAAAAGTCCAAGTACGAATCGGGAGTAGTCGGCGCACGACGCCGTCTCCTGTTCACACTCGAATTGCAGCCGTTTTGTACGCTTGCGTCCCCGTCTACGCCCGTCTACGGTATGAAAAGTTGGATCGATCCTACTCTTCCCGTCGCTTCCCGATCTGTACGGTTGCGTTCCCGTTCCTGGTGTTCACATTGGACGCCGTCAGACCGTCCCGTCGCTTGCCGTCGATCCTTACGTCGCGTCCCGTCGCGCCCCGTCGAATGTGAAGTAGGCTTTTCCCGTATTGTACAACTATTGCTTTGCCCGTTGTCCACACTACTTTTCCCCCTGTCTGGTCTTCTTTCTTTGACTGTTTTGTTTTTGTTCTCTCTCTCTCTCTCTCTTTCTTTCTTTCCTCGTGCTAGTTGGAGAATTCGTTGATGTTGGTTACCGCTCTCAGCCCGCACATTGGCTATGACAAGGCTGCATCAATAGCAAAGAAGGCCCACGCTGATAACCTCACCCTCCGTCAAGCTGCTCTTGAGCTTGGATTAGTCACCAATGAGGTATTTGATGAGATCGTGCGTCCGGAACTCATGCTTGGACCTTCACCGCGCCAGGCATCATGATCAATTGTTTTGGTAAGCAACTGGCCGTGTCCATCTTGGGGAAGTAGTCAACAGAATTAGGAGAGAATAGGAATCGACTTGGAGTCGCTGTTCCATCCTTGCTGTAATATAGCAACCGTTCATTCGATCAGCCGAATGGTGCTGGCAGGTGTAGAAATGTGCAAGACTGCCACCACTGTGCTCAGTGAATTCTAGTAGATCCCTGCCAACGTGCCCTCTGTTCAGTGCTGCTTCCGCTTCAACATATATTGGAAAGCATATTGCAGCAATTTGTCTGCAAAGTTGGAACAAAGTGTAGTTGCTGGAGCAAGACGCAGCAGCAGCAGCAGCAGCAATGGCGTTCTACGAAGAACATGGTAGCTGCAATACCATAGCTGCATTTCTTAGGAGGCTTTCCAGGCAAGCTCAATGATAGCTTGTTGCTTTCATTTGGCTCGGAAGCTTGTGTTCCCCGTAGCATCGGTAAATAGTGTAGTGGCATCCATGACCAGTGAATCATTGGAGTCCCAACTGAGCTTTAGTCCACATCTTTTCTGCATGCGCATGTATTGGATATGTCTTTGCCCTTGCTTGTTTTGCATGTATTGGATATGTCGTTGCCCTTGCTTGTTTTCAGCTTGATTTGTCTAGCTGATCAATTTTTTACTCCTGGATTTGTTTGTTCCTAATTGTGAGTTTTATTGGCTGTACGCATATGCGCATCTCTCTCTCTCTTTCTCTCTCTCTCTCTCTCTCTCTCTCTCTCTCTCTCGCTCTCTCTCTCTCTCTCTCTCTCTCTCTCTCTCTCTCTCTCTCTCTCTCTCTCGCTCTCGCTCTCGCTCTCGCTCTCTCTCTCGGCTCCCTATGAATATTGTATTTGTCTTGCTTACAACGGTCTACAACCGTGTATTAGTTGCTCTTATAACAAGTTACTTACTGGTTTTACCAAGACTTACTACACAGTCCCATTCTGTTTGTTGTGGCTTTTATGCTCTTGCTTGGTGCTACATTGTACATGCACTACATCTTATTCTGTAAGACATCGGTAACAGCAACACCGTACTGGATGGCTCTGACTCATCAATGTGTACTTGACTTTTGTCATAGTGAAGTAGCATTGCATTTGGTGAAACTGCAGGGCATAGTGCACAATGGAGTGCAGTACATGTAACAGTATCAGCGGAAGAACAATCACAATCCACTACATATACTAGTACCTGATTATCTTGGTATCGATGCACCGTGCCCAGCACATAGTTGCACTGTTGAGTTTACCGGATTTCTCTAATAGAGACATATCTCCGATTAGGTACACCCGTCTTTTCTCCTTGAAGAAAATGAAAATGACTTTACCAGTGGAATTAGACAGACATGTACAAAAATATACTTGAAGATCTCTGATGCTGTACGGGAGTTGTATAGACACTACAACTCCCTGGTGCTGCACAAGGAGACATATTCATCAACTTCATTCAAGAAGTTAAGGGCCATTCGTCCTCACCGACTCATTATTTGAGAACCGGTGACCTTGTGTACAGGTGTATTAAAGTAAGCAGCAAGGACGCATGGCCTTCGGTGTTGCACTGAAGTGTACGTCAGTCCATATTTGACTCACCGCAACTTTAAAAAACTGTGCATCATGCATTGCTCGCTTTCTGTACATCCAAGATTTAGTTTAGAAGCAGCCAGATCATGCCTTGTGGTCGCCGTCCAGATCTTCCTTTTCCTGCAGCATGGAGCTGGAGAAAGGGTATCACCTGGACCAGTGTCAACTGAACCAGACTACTATGCAGGGAGTCGTAAAATACCAATATTTTTACGACTCCCTGCTACTGCACATTTTGCCATGATTGTACTCAGTGCTCAGTCTCACGGATCGCGGAGTGGGTACTGAATGCGTGAAGGCGGTGCATGGCATGCATGCAGCATGCATGACTTCACTAGCAAAGGCAACACTGAACAGCAACACACTGCGCCCATGCCATCCATGCTGTAGAGAGCTTGATTCAGTGTGAAAGAGGGCCAACAAGAGGCTCTTGAAAAGCTCCTTGAGTGATAACTTCACACCCGGTACCCTCAGCCTGGTGGCAGAAGAATACAGGACTCCGACCCTGCTCAGCAAAATAACCTGTCACTCAGAGTAGGACATGTATAATTATTATGTTGAAGGGCTGGGTTTCCAGTTCAACATTGCCATTGGTAGATCTACTATAAGAAAGGGTTTGCTCCCCACACCGGAGCAAGTCATCGCCGAAGTCGCAACCACTACTTAGATCTACTATATTAATAGTATACTAGTCTACATGACACTCTCTTGCAGTCTTGGTACAGTACCGGAATATGCGGTCTGTTGATTCTGATCGGCGGATGGCAGTAGGATTGGCAGATTGGGAGATCCAAAACCGGTAGTTGGCGGTACCGCACCTGCGGTACATGTATTGGTTGCGCATACCGGAATGATTGTTTCATCGACGACACCCCAAGGCCAGGGCGCGTTCGAATTGTCACTCTTTGACTTTTCGAGGAGTTTCGTTTTCCTCAATCCTCATGGTAGCTTTTATTCTCGTGCTATTTAAACTCAACCCACGATGTACTAGTAGCAGTGCGCGACGAGGATTGTTCAGCGTTTTCACAAACAACCGTACCGGTACATACATGTGTCTACATGTATACGTAAAATGGAGAATGTGCATTGTTTCGGTCAAGTGCCACCCACATGGCCCGATGATTTCAATCCGTCCTACTTGAATCTACATGTACTGGTATTATTCCCCTGGGAACATTCATTCGACTCTGCATGCTGCCCTGCACAGGCTGCAGCCATATCCAGCTGCAAAACTAACTAACCACACTCCACAGTGCCTGTGCAAGTAATAGTTAGTTAGTAAAATAACTACGTTCATGGTCTTCACAGTGTCAACATCTGCTGTCACATTGGTCAACAAGTTACATACATGTACACCAAGCCGGCCAGGCCCAGCAACTGGGCACAGGTCACACGGCTACTGGAGACTGGATGGTCCACGCCTCCTCCACATGACGGTATGTGGACGCAGCACACACGGCACAGAATTAAAATAAAATTGTCATGTAGATCGCGAGTCCGGTAGTTAATGTCCTTGGCTTGTATCCTGAACTGAAGTCGAGAAGAGTGAAGAGTCGCAGTGGGAGCTCAAGTGACTCAATAACTGACCATCTGCAGCGCAAATACCAGCACTAGTGGAATAGTGCACTGACTACACCCCACATCATGGCACATGCACCGGACAGCAAATAATCGGAGTGACATGTCGACATGTGACTGTGAGTAATTCAATCTCCTAGATCCTAGACCTAGATCCTCCTCCTCTCACTCAGACTCAGTCTCACATGCACAGCGGGCCTGCCTCATTACGCATGTTTTTGAGAAATGACTTCAGTGATACGCGCGCCAGTGATACTCGTAGTGCAATAGACTACTACTCAGACTAGTGGCGGGCGGCACTACGCGGTATACTGTACCAGGTATACTGCAAGCGGATATGCATTGTGCCAAGACTAACTACATGTACGTGTACGTGTGTGTACGACTAAGTCTAATTTAATTTTTTTTTTAACTTTATTAGGATGACCCAAAGGCAAATCGCCTAAGACTACTAGTAAGTAAGAGCACGAACTAACTACTTCATGTACATTGTACTAGTGGTAGTGCTCTTGATAGTATTAGTATGCTACAGTGTACCAATTTTATTTTATAACCGCTGGTGTCTGGGGGCATATTTAGTACATGATTGTACATTGTACTACCTAATCTTTTCGTGCGAAGTAACGTTAGTTTACTTTACGACCTTGGTGGTGAGTTGGTCGTCCTGGGGATAACAACCATAAGAATCTGATCATTGATTGTTGATACGGCTAGACTTACATGTAGGCGACTACCAACTCACCGCCACCCTAGGCCCTGTGCAGAACACACGGTGTAAGTGGTACACCGCTAGAAACTACAACTTACAAGTACACTGTACTTAGAAACTACTCACTCATGAGTCATGTGTTAGAAGCTCCGAGACTGGACCGAGAGTCTCACATGCACACTGACTAGGTCTTGCAAATAGCCAATAACTTGAATAAGGGCTATTTTTAAATTAGCCCCACATACATGATTGTACTCTTGCTGATATTGATGGCAGTTTTGAGTCTTCTGACACAAGGAAAGCCACACACGTACACACTGCTACATGTAAATGACTACAATGACATGAAGAGTACATAACCCCCAGGGGGGTTATGTATGTACTCTTGTGTACATGTACGTGTATGTAGATTGCCCGGAGCAGTGTTCTGTGTAGCCTAGTTGGGCTAAAAGTTCTGAACATACATGACTATCAAGTTTATTATAGTAGACAACGAGTCCTTCTTGGTTCGAGTGTCCGCACCCAGGTGCAGTCATTGTTGCTCTGACCCGCAGAACTGCTGAGAGCTGAATGAAGCAAACTATGAAAAGCACCTGTCGGCATTCACAACTTGAGTACCTGCCAGGCAGTAAGCACCACCTCCAACTAACTTTTACTTGTGCAAGACGGCCCTGAGGCCTGGGCCCACACAGAAGTACACGCGTTGTACTGTTTTCTGCACGAACTCTCGAGGTTAAATACAATGCCCATCATCGTAACGTTTAGATCACTAAAGTCTTTATCCACGGGCTCGCCCAGGTCGTGAGGTTACCCCACGAGTTTCGGTCTGCCCCAAATAAAGCTACATCAGAGTCTTCTCCTCAAAGTCTTCTCCTGATTACGACTGGCCGGATGCCACAGTACATGTACTTGCTCAGCAAATTACACAGACAGCAATGAGAAGGAGCTAAGAAGAACTAATAACACGCACCAAGAAGAGTACCGGTATGTACTAGCCGCATGATCAGTAGTATTAGTAGTCACTATTAGTAACATTTGGAGCTCGCACTTCCTACCCAGTGACTGTGTCATGGACATGTACAGTCATAATCCACTAAGCTACAATTATGTACAATCATGTACATGATTTGTAGTAATACCGGGTAGTACTAGTAGCTGTCCGCAGATGAGTGGAAATACAATAAATAGTGTACATGTACAGTGAAACATTATATTACTGACAGGCCGACACTCCCACACCAAGGCCATTCGTGATGGGTCTGATGCTATTAAAGCACAGCTCCTCTCAGACCTATTGGCTAATATGAGGGTATCCTTGTGCTTCCTACTCAATGTAATTTCAGAAATCGAGACGGAATATCAAGGAATGCAGAGAGCCTAGTGCTGCTGCCCTCCGAACTCCGGCGAGCAGAGATGTAGAGTTGATATGAGTGCGATAAGGAATCTGGTGGTAACGCTAGCTTCTACCATTACGGGCACGTATGGGAACAACATACAACATGTCGATGTACAGACAGTCAGTGTATGCTGGGTTCCGTGATGTCCTACCTACACTTGTACTAGTTGTAAAGTTGTACTTGTAGTAGGACATCTCCAGGACTGTCTACCGAGAGCCGTTCTGGCGAATGTTGATTGTGCGTACTGTATACTACATGGCATACTACCGGTACATGTCATTGAAAAACCGATACATGTACAGACTCGTACTCGAATCGTCCACAGCACAGATATTTTTAGAGAGTCTGATCACAGGGCATTATGGTCAGAGGTTTTCCTTGCTAGCCTTGGTTGGCTATAAAAAGTTAAAAACCCTGCAATCGCCACGCAAAGTGGTCATTGGCTGCCCCAGCTTGGAAACTATACTAAAAGTAAAACTAGGTTCTCCACGACGTCATACTCCACGAATATGAACGAACTAGTAGTAACTGAAAAGCGTCCGGACCCGGGGTACCCTCTCCTCGAGAACATGATTTTCGGGTACAGACCTTACCGCCACAGGAAATACAAGATTCAAGAAGTACATGACTTGTAATTGTAACTACGGTAAGCAGCATTGTAGCTGTCATATGCGATATGCACGTGTACTCGTCGCGTAGTCTGTAGATCTACATTTTTTCTGGACGCGCTCCTGAGACTGATCTGACTAGACTGTACTGTACTCGTACTGGTCGAGCCTTGGTCACGTCAGGCGCTAGGCGCTAGGCGTTGCTAGCGCATTTACACCAAAATTTGCAAAAAGCCGGCCAAGTCCACGACTACCCGGCCTTGTTGTGGCATGCATGCTGGATTGCTGCGTGATCGTCGACACTCTCTACTCATAATCATGAGTCATGTCATATCAGTGCCGAATGTTTTCAACACAGCACCACTACGCACTAGCGCTGGTTGAGGGCGCGTCTGGGTTTTTGAAAAGCAGCTCAGACTCAGTCGCCCTGGACTGGAGCTCTTCTGTCGTTCTGATCTTTACTTGGGCTCGTCGTACTGCCTACTGCCTGCTGGCAACTACAGTGTACTAGTAAATCTCTTTCCTTCCTGACCGGTCCATTGTTGGTTTCCAACGTTATCCGGATCTCCGGTCCAGCGCCGATTTCACTCCGAAATCTCCCAGCTTGGCCTAACTAAAACTTTAGCACATCTTGCGTCCGCACCGCACTGTACTGCACGCAGAGGGCAGTGCCGCCGGTGGGTAGTACGGTAGTACGGTGGTAGTGTTTGTGGCACATGCAGGTGGCACCGTTTTATTTTTATTTTACACACCCAGGTGAGAGGAGCGGGTGCTGTTTCCAGCGATCGACTTGGCACAAGTGAGAGAATTAGCGCTTATCTTCTGGCCTGGGACGCCTGGTGAAAGCGCTTCTGCAACCTCGGATCGTATTTGGAGGGAGGTTGAGTGCGACTCGACACAGAAGGAGAGAGATTGCCCCGTAATAAAAAAAACAATAATGTCGGAGGGCCTGAACACCTCGTTTAGCGCAGAGAGTGCAATAGATACAAGCCGGGCGTTGGACGAGACCCGTCGCTGGATTGAGGTATGTAATGTGCTGTTTACGTGGGTATGTTTCTTGACGAGAAGAAGCGGTCACCTGGTCACTGTCTCTTCTGTACTCTGGCGCGTGTCCCCAGCCTGGCACACTCCAAGTAAAGTTATTCGTGTTTGCTTTCGTCTCGCTTGCTAGGAATGCACCGGGTCACAATTTCCGTCCGACGACTTCAGACTTTCGCTTAGAGACGGCGTACTCCTGTGCAAGTAAGGACTTATGCAGTAGCATTCTTCTGTCCTGCTTCTCTTTCTCTCTCTCCTCTTACATACTTTTAGCTGTCGTAAATTGCTCTTTTTTGATCTGTGGGTGCTTGTTTGCCTTCGCTGATGAAGCATTTGCTCGGTACGATAGTTGTAAGGCGTTTCGTTGACCAGCCGACCCACGCCAGTGAACATTGTTCCTGTGTCGCTCGCTTCCGAAGAGAATGCCTTGCCCCTCTGCATTCTGCGCCATGGCCGAGCACGGGTCGGTGCGTCCGGCTCGCTCAGGGCGAAGTGAGGCTTGATGTGATAATGATTTCGCAATAATGTTGGCATGTAATCACTAATCAAGTTGAATGGCACTTCATGATGCCTTGTTGGGGCCTCTTCTCCACAAGTCTCTCTCTTGCTAACCTTTCGCCGGTCTTTCCCTGTCGCTTTTCTCCATGCAGGTTGGCCAATGTCATTCAAGAGGGCAGCGTGAACCTGAAGCGCGTTCAGACGGGAGCGCAGGCTACCTTCGTATGGCTTGTAAGTCCGTGGAATCGTCACAGTATGATTGTCCCGTTTTTGCGGCGGCCGCGTTTGGAAAACTGCGTTCCCCATCCCGCCTTCCAGGGTATGGACGGGTATGGTGTCCTTGGGATACCGGCCATCGCACCAGTGATGGTATTGTCCCATCCCTGTGGGTCATTATTATTCTGTGTTCACGATGTTCAGATCAGTATGTTCTACCGCCAAGGCTCTAGTGCAGTACTGCCAGTACTAGTACTAGTAGTGGTTCAACTATAAAAACAAGAAAAACAAGGGTAATACTAATAGGTACAGCTACTGCAGTAGCGGCAGTACATGGCTGGCAGTAAGAGTTAGTGAGTTACTGTGTGCACTGACCATGTAACTTGTTGTTCTTCCTGGCATTCCAACTCGCCCACGCAAACCTGAATACAGTAGTACTACAAGTATGTGTGTGCTTCTTTGGGTCTAAATTTAGCCACCAGTCGACTACACATTGAAGTAACATCAAACTGGACCTATTGGAGTGGCAAACAAGCACTAAGCCTTCCACTGTGCCCTGGTTTTGCCATTCTGCCCTTGGATTCCCCACTCCATACTGGAAATGATAACCTATTTGCATACATGGCCTTAGATGTACACCCCCCCCCCCCCCCCACACACACACATACACACGCAAACACACATGCACACACACATACACACACACACGTGCCGTGTGCACAACAAGACACTGGGCAGCACCAGTGTGTGTTCAGCCACACTGGGCAGGTCCTCCTTGCAGTCCAAAGTCAGACATACTAATTACTATGTTTGGACTAGTACGTGTGGATCAGCTTTTGGCCTTGGTGTGTGCTGGAACTCTGTGTGTCTGTCTTCCTGCAGGAAAACCTGAACTACTTCATCAAAGCTTGCCAGCAGCTAGGCCTAAAGGGTGGCCAGTTATTCGATCCCACTGAGTTGATTGCAGAGGACCACAGCGAAGTGAAAATACAGAGGTAAATCACAGTGTACAGTGTACCGGTAATGCGGACATTGGCTGTGTTGAGGAGTGCATGCTTTCGTTTGCGCTCGGAGAACTGTTTTTTTTTAAAGTATTTATTGCGCCCACGCTGCTGTCAGAAATATGCTGCTTTCTTCCACTATCGCTTTGCATTCTTTGGACACTCGCGGCCTAACAGTGTGCCTTTGGTCGGATAACCATGCGGTATGGTCGGAGAGCAGCATGTCACCGTGGAGCAATCATGTTGATGGCCGGCGGCTTGGGTAAATCCATGTATGTACACGTATACGCGCCCGTCACCACGTTATTTGGCAACCCCATCGATGCAGGAACAGACCCACGACAGCTAGTATGTATGACATAGTGCTAGTATGTATGACATAGTGCTAGTATGTATGACATAGTGCTAGTATGTATGACATAGTGCTAGTATGTATGACATAGTGCCGCTGCATACACAGTCCATTCAAATGTCCAGTCAGTCTCGAAATATTTTAACAAAGTATGTAGCACCTAGTGCCCCTGAAAATTTGACCTGAAGTGACATTGGCAGTGTTTGAGTGCTTCATAAAGGTTACATGTATTGCTGGGGAGTGATAGAAAGTGCAACGTGTGAACGTAGGTTGGGCATACGCCTTGAAGCAGCAGGAAGATGTGCCCTGGGTGTGAATGTATTGTTCCATCATTTGCGCATGAAAACATAACACTGACCTAAATGAGTCACTGTCTACATGTACATAGTTACTAAAATTAAGCCAGTCAAATTGTACAGAGCCTGTTACTCAAACAACAGTTGCCAGCAATAAGTGACTCATTCAGGGAATGGGTGCCCTCCCCAGTGCGTCCACTGACTTGAAATGGCTGCACCTTTCCACACAACAAAACACGATGTGTATGACTATGCACCAACTAACGAAGGCACCTTCCTCCGAAATTCTACAAGGTCAGCAAAATTAGTTTCCGGGATGGCTACTCTCTTGCTATAAAAGTGAAGTTCGCACGTCCACGTTGCAACCAGCTATACAATTATTATGGAATGCCTATAAAAAAGCATTCCCCAGAGACTCCTGATGACATGCTGGGAAGTCTAGCACACAGCTCCACCACAGTAGTATGTTCTGGAGTTGTTGTGGATCACACCCAACATGTCAGATGTGTTGTTTTGCTGCTCTTTTCTCTCTTGATTGTAGCGGTAAGAGAACTGAGCAAGAGCGACGTGTGCGCAATGTAAGTGTTATGTAAGTGTTGTATCTGACAAATTTACGTACTACAACATAAGTACTCTGCTATGCCCAGTGCAGGCTGGCATGCACTGCATCCACTGCAATGTTTCCATGGCCCGGGTAACACGGGCTGTGCCTTACCCTTCTACTGTCAGTCTAGTGGTAGTGCATGCAAATGATCAAAGATAACAGGATGCTCTCTTGGCGGAGAGTATACCAGAGTGGCAGTTTGGTGAGGTGCACAAAGCTGACCTAGTCCTCCAGCACCCTTTCTACTGAGGCAAAGTGCTTGTGAAGTACGTCCATCAGCTCACATCATAACAAGGAGACATTCCAATTGGAACACTGGTTCATTGACACCATGCTATGGGGAAACAGTCCTTGTGGATGCAACCATGCATCTGCGCCCCATCAACGTGTTTGGCAACTGTCATCAGGTCTGTAATGCTTCAACTACCCACAGATGAATTGCACTTTTGCATATTATATGAATTGACAGGATAGTTCAGAAAAGTTCCTTTCCCTTTTCACATCTCTCTAACTTGAGTCCCTTCCATTTTCACAATTAAAAACAAAAATGTGAAAATGTGAAAATAAACAAGACACGTTACTCCTTCTCAACACTCTTAATAACATTACATGGTCTCGTTGCGGACATTGTTCATGGCACGATTTTCTTCCTAGGTTGCGATCACGGTATACTGGCTTGGCAAGAAGGCCAATAGGATCAAGACGTTTGAAGGGCCCAAGTTGAACCTGACCGAATTCCAGAACATTGTTCCGGTTAGTAATACTTTGATGTAACTCTTGAAGCAGTGGTTGAATATTTAGCTACCAATACACTGGTAGATCAATGGCTGGCTGGTGTTGACATTTTGGAAGTTGGCAGCAATCTCTACTTGAAGCACTGAATACTTACGGACTCACTGTGTTTGCCTTCTAACCTTTTTTTCTGTTCCCCGCAGTCTGCTGTTCACCATGAAGAAGACAACCGAGAGGTGAGTAGGACTCTGTGTGAAGTGATAAATGGGCAAGGCCTGTGGGGTTGATTGCAAGTATAGGACAGTGTGCTGTGCAGCACCGGGTCTGTGAAATATCCGCTCAGTGCATGGACAGCTCTGCATCTTTTCAATAGCAGCACGTTCTTATGCTTGGGGGAGAATGGGTACTGCACCCCATAATGAAGGCTTACGTCAATTCCAACTGACATGTAGCTACCACTAGTTTGAAGGAAAGTTGCAAATGGGAAATTCTGAAGAAAAAATTGACTGCCACCACCTGGACTCAAACCAGGGACCTTCGGCTCAAGGCCAGCAATGCTCTACCACTTAAGCAATGGTGTACATGTAAGCTATCTTTGCACTTTCCTTTGTCTTACTTTTCTCTGTTGCGGTTACCATTAGGCTACGCCGGAGCACGACCCAAGCCCTGCACCAGACAAGCAGCAAGATGTGTTGGAGGAGATTATCGAGACTGAGGTCATCACAACCGTCACGACAGAGGTGCGTCGCGTCGTCAAGCTCTCGCCAAACATGCGCGAGGTAGTGCGCGAGGACGTCAGCACTAACACTGCCGTGGAGGAGAGGCCGCGCACCATCACCAAGCGCTCGTCGGCCAGTGAACTTCGGTCTGCTTTCATGAAGCGTAGCTCCTCCAGCGACCTCAATCAATCCAGTGCTAGCAGATTGCGCGTCGGATCTCGTTCTCGAAACAGTGGTGACATGACCAGCGCCCGGCCAAGATCAGGTGCACCTGAAGCTCAGGCAGATAGTGAGGTGAGGCATGTAGGCACTGACGTCAGCCATCATTGAACCTGTAGCGATTACTAGTGCATGCATCTACAAACTTCTTTGCCATCTGTAATCTCAACCTGCTGCCCAATTTGATGGACACATGCAGCAGTGCAATTTGTAGTGTCAGACTCTTCCCCTTGGGTTACTTCGTTGGAATGTTTAGAAGTGGTCTGCTTTCAGAACTGCAGTGCGTTACTTAGTGTGCTACACAATGAGCTTGTTACCTGGACTATTCTTTGTATGTGTGTGGGTGCGTGCGTGCATGCATGTGTGCATAATATACAGAGCCTTGCTCTTTGTCTAGACCTGGGTTCAACTGAAACAGAGTTTGGCTTCACATTGGAGGGCGCCGAGAAAGGAGTTCCCACCAGTATTGCAACGGTGGAGAAAGGTAATTACTGCCACTGCTGCAGTCATCAGCGGGTGGTGATAGGGTAGATGATTTATGAATGATAAAGGTGCATTCTGAGTCTTGTGTTCATTGCACATAGCCTCTTTCTTTCTTCAAATCATTTCATTCTGCACAAATTCATGGAACAGCATGATGGATCAGTGCCGAAATGCACATGTTCATACGTTAAAATTAGTGTTCTACATCCCTCATGTCTGATTTTAGTGCTGCTGCATGTGATGAGTGTTGTCTCAACAGGGTCGTGCAGTATCCATGCTTCCTCAGCTTCACTATCAGCATCGCCAAATTGCCTCCTATCTCACTTGTCTTATTTTCCCCGTTCAGGATCCTCTGCCGATCGTGCCAACCTGCATGTGGCTGATAAGGTGTTCTGGGTGAATGGAGAAAGTGTGGCCTTTTCAAGCCTCAGCGAGGTGGAGGCACAGGTCACATTTATTGTAAGAAGTTATCTATACTGTAGCAATACTGCCTAGTCAGGGTGGCGGGGAGGGGTTGGTTTGAGCTGCACCTCTTCATGTAAGCTCTTAATTGTCACAGAAATAGTCGTAGTCTCCCGCACCAGATTGGCATAGCTGTAGGTGTACTTTGCAGCACCAGAAATGCTGACAAACTACATAAAGAATATTATGGATGAAATGGGTTGATTTAGCCTTTTTAACTATCAAAATATCGACTAACTCCAAGTTAGGTGCAGGAAAACTATTCCACTGTACAGAGTTCAGGTTACACATGACAGTTTCTGTATCTGCTGCGCCACTCTCAACAATGTCCCGCCGGGCTGATGACAGCCCCAGGTGGTAATTCTGTGCAAGTCCAGCTGTTCTTTACAACACGTCCACCTCTTGTGCTAGGCAACTTGATCATAAGTTGTTAATGCTGATAGCCACTGGCCATTAGCCAGTGTGAAAGAATTGGATCATCTGAGATCACTCAGTTTGGGGCATGCCTAGAATATTCACATGCACTGCAGGACACCACAACTGCTCGGAGACTACTGCAAGAGCAGTACTGGTGTAGATTCTGAAGCTTGAAAGTATGGCTTTTGCTGTGGCTGTATGCTTGTTTGTTACTCAGTGTAAGAAGGAGAGGGTGATAACGCTGGGTATCAGACGGCTCATCCCAACCAAAGTCCCTGAGCAAATTCCAGGTAAGGCATGTGAGCAATTCCAGTGCTGCTGCTTTGTGCTCGCACTGTGCACTCTATCCTGCACTGAACAAAGGAGGAAGTGAATGTGAGAATCGATAATTGCATAGCTCATCAGTGTCAGGGTGCCAGTGTTGTACAGCATCGCCCATGTATTTCAGCACGCTCCTGTTTGATTTCTTCTCTAGAATCTGCCGTGGAGGCCGAGCCAAGCTCGCCACCCCCGGCAACGAAAGTCGAGGAGGAAGCCGTAGCTATGATGGTGGCACAGACCGAGACTGGTCCCACTGATTTAGCTACTGCGCTGAAGGAGTTTGAAGACAAGGTTGAAGCAGCAGAGGTATGGTTCTGTGTTGGCTTGTGGCCTGGTAGAGAGAAAAAGTAATCATGGTGTGATATCCATATAATACTATGGTGTGACTGTGGGTGTTGGAAGTGTAGTTGCTACCTCTGAAGAGTGTAATATTGAACATGTCTATGTTGCTAGAGTGTGCCAGTGTGCCACTCCAAGCAATTGCATTCGCCAGTGTTATGCCGTTGGTTCACACTTTGGATTGGATAGTTGAGATGCTTCCACGCACCCCGGTACAGCTGTACCTCCGCGTTCCAAACGGTTCTACTTGGCTCTACGAGATTTTGTACATCTGTACACCGGGCATAAGGCCTATTGTCATGTATGATAGTTCGAGAGGTTCAGGCTGGGTGCAGTGCACGCCAACTGCATGTGGGTGTTACCATAATTCATTAATTGATATGCAGCGAAAGTGAAAGAAGTGTTACATACCGCATGGTAATTATCCTGTGTATATCTGGGTCTGTGCATATTATAATATAATTTTGGATTGTTTGTGTACGCGTGTGTACGTGTGTGTGGGCACACACCTATTTGCCCATAGGTTGCACCAGCAGCAACCCCAGAACCAGCTGCGGAAGACAGGAGTCCTGCTGCAGCGGGTGTTGCAGTGGCTGGTGTCGCAGTTTTGAGCGGCTTTTCCACTCACAATACCGGAGCACCATCGGGCTCCCCACCGGCAACTGCTAGCCGAGAGAAGGTGACGGAGGAAGCTGCAACCATGTCATTGCAATCAGACGACCAATCAACATTCACTCCTCATGGACAAGCACCGACTGCTTGCTATCCGTTGACCCGGGAGTCAGTAAGGAATGCTACGGCCAGTGTTGATTCGGTGTGTGACCGTAACGATGCATGCACTTCCAAGTAATCGATTATTGTGTTTTGCTTGTGCCAGGTACCAGCAAGAGATAAAGAGAGGTGGGTTACTACAAAGAACAGTGGTATTTTGCAACGGGTTTAGGGGTTGACAATAATCTTGGCAGGTTGGGAACACACGTCACCGATGCATGAAATAGCTAATGCTGCATCTTCAGCGAGTACAGAGGCTAAAAGTGACGTCTTAGCTAGCCATCATGAACTAAGATGAAGCCGCAATCACCGTGACCTGTCCATGTATGAAGCTGAAAAAAGCTGTAAGAGGCAAGCTGATCCAAGAAATGGAGATTCAAAGTTCTTCGAACTAGTTCATGTAGTTAGAGGAAGTATGGACATGGCAGGCCCGTCGCACCGACTTTGGAGGTGGGTCCAGGGGTCCTCCCCCGGGGAAAAATTTCAAAAATTGAAGCTGATTGCAAGCATTTC
Source organism: Sycon ciliatum (assembly GCF_964019385.1). Classification (NCBI taxonomy): domain Eukaryota; kingdom Metazoa; phylum Porifera; class Calcarea; order Leucosolenida; family Sycettidae; genus Sycon; species Sycon ciliatum. The sequence continues at coordinate 23,687,457 of NC_088646.1, forward strand.
CGGGCATTTGGTGCCTTTTCAGTGTACGGTAACTACAATGAAAGTCTTTTTGATTCTACAACAAACCAAGAAGACGCTTCGATCGGGGACAAACATTACCCTCCCCGGGAAAGAAATTCAAAAATTGAAGCCAATTGCAAGCATTTCCAGGCATTTGGTGCCGTTTCAATGTAACTGCAATGAAAGACTTTTTTCTGCAACAAACCACAATCGGGGACAAGGATTTGTCACGTTTGCGCTAAGCTGCGATCATCGCGCTTTGTTGTAATGTGCTAAAAACAAAAAACGAAAAAACAAAAACAGCCGAAAAAGTGGGGCGGCTGTGACGGCCTTGCATGGTGATGGAGATGACAAGAGATGCGCTCTTCTCATGAGTACATCAACTAGACTGGTACCAGTGATAAGATGGCGTGTGTTCCTTTGACTGTGATAGGCTGCTACGGACGATACTACCAAACTTGGCCTGGCTACCGCTGCTGCTGCCGTCGTGGTGGAAACCGAATTGCCCAAAAGGTGAGTGCTCATACGGTGGTGTTGCTTGTGCAGAGGTACTCCTGTGCTAAAGTGGCCATCTTGTAATGGGGTGCGTCTAGCTTGATGGTCGTGGGTTTATTGGAATTCTGCTACTGGTGTATTACTACATGTGCTCCTGTGTGTATGTGTACGTGTGTGTGTGTGTGTATGTGTGTGTGTGTGTGCATGTGTGTGTGTGTGTATGTGTGTGTGTGTGTGCATGTGTGTGTGTGTGTGTGGTGATGTGTAGTGATGTACAACGTCGGCGGTGGAATTCGTCTAGTACTCCCCCAGGTTCTGGTCTTCAGTCTCCTGAGCCACCAGCAGATGGTAAGCATACCAAAGAAATAATGTTAAAGGACAATGTGCAGCCTGTTCTGTCACTGTGATCTGGGGATGTGGAATCACGTTTGACCACACTGATGTTAGGAATGTCTTGGTGAACATCGGTCTATTGCCTAGATTTCTTTGAGTGTTTGATGTTGCACTCTCCATGCCTGGTGTTGCACTGTTTATGCTAGGCGTTGCACTATCCATTATTAGGCCAAGATTGCAACCGTTTACCTGCTCACCGCAAGTTATATTCATAAGTTTGAGGAAATTAAAATGGGAATAGTGGAGCGGGCTTAACTTTGGCTATGATTGTTTTTTTGTTGATGATCACCAGAAGAAGATATGTCACTGGCTGCAGTACTGCGACGTGTTCAGAAGAAGCATGGTGATGAAGAGGACGCAGAAAAGTGCAAGAAGCTCGTGGCACTGGTGTCCACGCCCGGGTTCAGCGGTGTGGTGGAGGTAAGCCTGTCTCAAGTGCTATCTTGTCTTTATATTTCTATGCAGTTTGTGGACATACTGGCTGAGCCCTTGGCTTGAAGCACTGTGTACAGTCGTGTATATGTGGCCATCACCTCGTCAGTGACTCAGTATTCTGCAAAGGAGCATGTCCTACTCATTGTATATGTACAGTGGACACGGCACTGCATACTACACGTATGTGATTTGAGCACGTAGTCAGTAGTACAGCAGATGGAGCGGGAGGTCAGTGTCCATGTAGTTTGCTGTAATTCTTATCACATAGTGCACATATCTACTGGTAGTACATGTTCCATGTATTTGAATCACATTCTCTCAGGCTCACCGTGGCATTGGTAAGGCGAACGCTGCAGCTGCAAGCGCTGAGCACACCTCCCAGCCTAGTCAGACGACGGAGGAGCCAGCGTGTCCCGTGTGCCGACGTGTAAGTGCTGTCTGTGGAGTATGGTTATTGCATATACGCAACATTGAATTCATTGACGGACCCTGCTGTCAGGGCATAGCGAGCAAATGCCGACAGCGCTGCTGGAATGCAATGGTTTACTAGGTGCCATTATGTTGTATTTCTCGTATGGTCACAGGTGTGTCAATTTTGTTGCGTCATAGGGCAGTGTCACCCATGCCCAGTGAAGCAACAACATGGATGTATTGTCCGATAATTAGCAGTGCGTGCAGTCCTTGATTCCCAATAAACGCCTGTCGTGTTGTTGTTCACTATGTTGCATCAGACGAATCAGGCTGTCAATAGCAGTGACAACCAGCAAGATGCTGACGACTCCGCAGCACTGGCTGAAGTCATGGGCTCTCCACACTTCCGGGTAGGTGACGTTGGCCAAGAATCCCCTGGACTGCTGTCTGTTGTACTAGCTAGACCTTGTGTGTGACGTGCTGAGTGCCTGCCTTTTAACCCATTCAGCGCTACTGGGCCTTGCCTATGGTACTCTGCATATAAACTGCTAAAAACAAGGCAAATAGAAAGTTCTAAAACTCCAGGGTTCTGGCAACTGGGTCCTCAAATATTTTGGAAATGATTGCCAAGACTATCAACCACAGGGTGACAGAATCGATACAGTCCCCGAAAAGAATAGCGCTTCACAATAGGGGACGCAAGTTTGCTCAAATTGCGTGAAATGCGCTAAATGTGTGCAATTGCAGCTGAAAGATCGCTGAAAAGAGAAGAAAAAAAGACGCATAGTGTTACCAAGCAGGATTCGTACCGACGACCTATCGTACAAGAGGCAGGATCATGATCCAACTGACTAACAGTGCTTTTACACACCTGATAGGGACGGAAATCACTATATATCCCATGACGTCTATAGACGTCATCCCGCGCATGGGGGGCATTTTCAATGACGTCTATAGACGTCATCAGCGTTCAATGGGTTAAATGTGTGTGTGTCTATACTGCCGCTATCACAGGCACTATGCTGGACGCATGACCAGTTGCTGCAGAAGAGGAAGCGAGAGGGTGGTGCAAATGCTCCGCCGGCGGTCACGGCTAGTTCTGCTGCATCCAGTACTACAGCCCAAGCTGTTGGTGCTGCGGCCGCGATCACTTCTCAGAGGGAGGAGCCACTGCAAGCAGCTGCTGCACAGTCCAAGCCATCTCCGAAGCCAACACATGTCGCTAATGGAACTGGAGGTGCAGCAACAGCAGCAGCGGTGGCGGCGGCAACAGGAGCGAAAGCTGCTCCACTTCCACGTATTATCATTGTGCAGAAACAGGCCAAGAAGCCATTGGTAAGGTGCTACCTCGTTACTAAATCCATGTGGCTGGTGATGAGAATGCTTGAAATGGTGTCTACACTGTTACGGAAGGCTCAAAGTGCAGTAAGTTGCATGACGATTGTACAGTACCCCAGTATGCGCACTATTTCCATTTGGTGGTCTGGTGTATGTGTGTGTGTGTCCATGCGCAGGGTGCGACAATCAGAACGGAGGATGGCAAAGTGTTTGTAGCCCGGCTTATGGCTGGCAGTTCACTTGCTCAATCGGGTAAGCTGCACGGAATGCTGTCGAACAGCGGTGTTGCATTTTATAGCACTCGTGTTCTAGGGTGTGGGAGTGTACTAGTTCCAAGTCGGCTTGTAATGCCGCCAATACCAGTGGAATGAATTATGATGTTGTCGGATCTAGGCTGAAGTACTTAGCTATGGTTTTGACGATATTGGGATGGTAATAATTTATTATCATTTATGACTTTTTACTGGCGGGCTGTGAGGTGCATGTCTTAGGCACGGTGCTCTTTTTGTATTCTACAGGTGAAATCCTGATAATTCGGACCTCAAAATGCCAGGAAAAAACTTCTAATTAGGCCAAACTAAAGAAGGTGTGTGGTTCGACTCACCCGACCGACCGTACAATTTCAGCCCGACCGTAACTTTTTTTCGGCGGGCTGTCGTGTGACGACGTACGTGGACTGAACACGTCCACGTCTACGTGCTGTGCGGCGTGAGTCTGCGGACGCAGGCGGCTCCTTTTGGACTTGACTTGTAGTTGTACTGCAGTGCAGTGCAGTGAGTGGTACGACTGCTGCCTTGTGCTGGTAGTAGAGTCTACTCGATACGCGTATACAGTGTATTTACATGTACTAAAAAATATATTAAAAAAAAAAAAATCCGCCCGCCCGCCCGTAAAAAAATGTCCATGTTAGTCGAACCACACACCTTCTTTAGTTTGGCCTTATCCGGACATTCTAATTATCCAAACATGAGCCCACAACACAATATGTATGTCAAAATGCTCTCACGGTCATGCAGAGCTGCGCTATGGACCTTAGACACAAATTTTACGGACACTGAACTGACCGGCACAGCCTGCTCGTGCAAACTGAACTGACCAGTACAGTGTACAGTGAACTTCGAATTACACTTTGCTAACTTCGAATTATCAGCACAAATCCCACACATTTTCTATGTAAGTGGAATCTGTGGGACTTCCAATTAACCGGACATGTCGAGTTCGAGGTTCGAATTATCAGAAAATTTTATGTGGGAATCGTATTGATAGAAATCGGTCCTGGAAAAACTTCTAATTAAGCGGTATGTTCGAATTAAGCCATATTCGAATTATCAGGATTCCACCTGTATCTTCTAATGTGAGATGCAGCTGTTGGTCTTGCACATGTAACTTACTCGTTAGTTTTGTGACAATTGTGCTGTGAATGATCATCGGGTACTAGTAAATGTTGAGTGTACCGTCTGTACCGTGTGCATTTTACTAGGACAAATCAACGCCGACGATCAGATTCTAGAGATCAATGGCAAGCCGATCCAGGGCAAGTCGATCAGCGAGATCTCAGCTATCTTGGTAAGGTGTATCATATGCATGTAGTTGTCCTTCCCATCAAGCCATGGGTAAAATAGAATACATGACTGTCGAAATCACTCGCTTACCAATACTACGCCAGTCTGTCTTGAATTCCAGAGAGCTCCTAGTAGCAGCACTCTTTCCCTGGCTGTTTGTTAAAGCGCTGCCTGTCCGGCTGTGTCTGTTACTCTTGTGTTGGTCGTGTGCAGGGAGAGATACCAGTCGGTGATTTGTCGATGAAAATTCAGCCAGCTGAAACGGCACCAGCTACGGGTCCGACCCCAGAGGTAATGTGCACGTGTCTTACTGGTCTACATACTAGTACACTGTTGTCTATGGTGTGGATGGTTGATTGTAAGGAACAGAGGGGGACTGGTGCTGACCATGACTGCAAATATATGTACAGGATGTGTATTATCTTCAAGCACGGACATTGGAGGCAGTGGTGTTCTGAAAAGATCATTCTTCAATAGCATAGCAGTGTGGTTGACTCGATGCAGAGACATTACGTATGAAGGGCAGACACATTCGTTGAGTGTACATGCTTTGATAATAAGCTGAAACTCAACGTCTCGGGATTATGGCGTGCTCTGTTCAGGTGAACGTGCGCGCTCTGTTCGACTACGATCCAGCAACAGATGAGCTTCTACCTTGCAAGGAAGTAGGTCTCGCCTTCAAGAAAGGTGACGTGCTACATGTAGTAAACCGGCATGATGTGGACTGGTGGCAGGTAAGACTGACAACCATCCCTCTGTTTGTGTGTGTGTGTGTGTGTGTGTGTGTGTGTGTGTGTGTGTGTGCATGTGTGTGCGCGTGCATGTAAGTGTGTGTGTGTGTGCCTCTCATTCTCTGCTACACCTGATTTGCCGGGGAAATGTCCAATTTGCTTACCACTGCGCACGTGTCTAACTTTGCAGCAAATCTGCTTAGCCAAGCGTAGGCTTTGGTCACACTACGTCAAACACAAGCACTTGATGCTGGCGTAGTCTCACCGTACTTGTACTTTTGTTGTCGCGGCCTTACGCGCTTCACAAAACCACTCTGTGGCGAACCAACCCGCTACGACACAGGACGCTCAGTTTCCCATTTTATCGTCAGTTGCCATGGAAAGATTCCTGATTCGTACGCTGATGCAGCATTTCTGGCGTAAGGTGACATAGCCATGATTGCCTTCTCTCTCGTGCTGTCTTTCTCTCTCAGGCTGTGAAGGAGGATGAAGATGATGCTGGCATGGCTGGTCTTATTCCCAGCAAGTACCTTCAAGAGCGGTAAGCCATCCAGTGGTGCACTGTAGACAATCCATTTTTATATCCACACTGTGTGCTGCACTAGTATAGGCTGAAGCATGCTACACTGTATGAACGAGCATGGGATACCCTTTGTGCATGTTTTGCTCCAGTTTGTCCTATACCCACCCGGTGGCTACTCCCCAGGTGATTATTTTCCACGTGTGCTAGTCTAGTAGCAATATGGCTAAGCTGTTGGTGTCCGAGTGTTCCGAGTCTGCTGGCATGCCAGTCGGGAGCAAAAACACAGTGATGTATCACAGCGTACAGATCATTGGAGCGTGGAGGGATGCATCGCGTGCAACGTAGCAACGACTGGTGCTGTTCCCCAGACACTGGGCGATAGCAACAGAAGACGGGATGCGCTGACAGTGTGGATGTTTGTCTTTCGTTCTCACCCACATCATGCACAGGAGAGATTCCTACCAGCAGATTGTGGATGACGACGGCAAGAGAGCATCACAGAAAAAGCGTAAGGACGGGCTTTTCTTCTGGCATCCGAACGCTTTAAACTTTTAATTTTGCTTTGCTGAACTCGGAACTTTATGTGGTTGCTGCTATTCTTTAAAAAAATTCCTATGCTGCTGATCAACATGGTTTGGTTTGGTCGATGTGTGCTGTGTGCAGGCAAGAGCAGCAAAGTGCGTCTCCCCAAGAGGAAAAAGAAGAAGGCTAGCACCTACGAGGCCAAGCAAAACGGTATGATTTAGCACTTCCTGGGGGGGGGGGGGGGGTTGGCTTCTGAACCTGTGTACCTGCCAGTCAGCCCATTGTCATGTTTCCTCTGTGCTTCCACAAAGAGCTCTGCCTGAGAAGGAGTAATGAGATTGAATAGTGCTGATGTTAAATAGAACATACGCAAGTGTCTAGTTCCGAACACCGGTGATAAGATGGGTGGGTAGTTGCTAGTAGTGCTGATGGTGATGTTCTTCTTGCATGGAGGCAGATGGCCGGTGAGCTGCTGTTCTTGTTTGTACACTGTATGTTAACGTTGTTGCCCGTCCTGGTTTCCTGTGGCGTGCAGCTTACAACTTTGATGAAGTACATACCTATGAGGAGGTTTTCTTGGTCAAGCCAGACCCGGCCAAGAGGAGGCCCATAGTAATAGTCGGTGAGTTTTGTGCAACACTGTTCTTGAAATGATCGTCTCGTGTGCACACAGACACAGCAGACGCACCGTTGCACAATAACTCTATTTCAAAGATTACGTGAGCAACTGCTTCAGTGCAGGGAGAACTGTGATTTGCCAAAGACTCGGCCTCTCCAGCAATATTGGTGCATACTGCAAACTTCTCATTGAACGAATGACTACAGTACTGGTTGGTTGGTTGGGTTTATTTAAAGTCGTACAACAGGCATATCTGCCTCCTTATATGAAGACGACTTCTGGCAGTAAAACTGTACTGCTGTTTTCCTGTTGACTGGAAATTCAGAAGATTCCTTTTCATTGTGTGCACTTCAAATACTGACATGCTTAGCTTGGTTGTGTGATGACATACATGTTCACAGGTCCGCTTGAGGGAGGCAGAGAGGATCTCAAGGCACGCCTGGTCGATCACGATCCAGAGAAATTCAACATCCCGATTCCTCGTGAGTTCTGCATCTTGTCAGGCACTGCTATGACAGTCATAATAGCTGGCTTCGCTATTGCAGGACGTTGCCGCTCGAATATATCACCTTTCTCTCTTACAGTTGCGTGACTATCATATTGGTGCTTGCTTGCACAGCACAGCCACATGCAGTGTCTGTATGTAAGAGTTGACAACCAACGCACTTCTCTATGTTTTCAGATACCACACGACCAATGAGACCGGACGAAAAGCCTGGTGAGATCTATCACTTCATAACGCAGAAGGAATTCGAGACAAAGATGAAGAGCAACGAGTTCTTTGAGCACGGCCAGCATCGGGAGAACTTCTACGGCACGGCGCTGAGGTCCGTCACGGAGGTAATCATGAGTGGCCACACGTGTGTTGTCACAGCTCATCCAGAGGTAAGACCTACGTGAACCGTAAAGTATTCTTTACTCATCGTGCTTTTGAGATATGCACTTAGCAGTATGTCTGCCTTGTCCAGAGGCCAACCATTAGCTGCAAACTGATTGCAATCACTGCATGTAGAATGCTGATCAAGCTGATATAGTTGGGAAAGCACCAGCTGATATCAATGACTGTAAACCTATTGTCTGCAGAGCAAGATCTGCATTGTATTTATTACTCGTCAGATGCACCTTTTTCATATTGGTTGTAAAGCAAATTGGTCAGGGGACTCGTATTAAGTGGATTGATCATCACCTCTGTGTGTTTGTTTTGCTTGTCTTTCTTTGCAACTTGACTGTGTACACAGGCACTTGCTCTTCTCCGTGCATCCAACATGGTGCCGTACGTTGTCTTTCTACGACCGCCCTCGCTGAGTACAGAAGCCGATCAGGTACACACAAGCGAACCCGTCGGTATAGTACTCCGCTGGGTCTTGCAGGCTAAGTGATCGCAATGATGTTGTACAATCATGTACTAGTATAATATCAGACCAGTATTTTTCTCAGACCGTAGCCACTGTACTGTAGAACGGGTAATTTTAGCGACGTAAAAACCCTAGCGAATTTAGCGATCGACTCATTTTCGCTAAAGTTTCAAGTCGCTAATCCGTTGAGACATTAGTAGTGCACTGGTGATCCGTGAGTAAAATCGCTGCAAATCGCTAAAATAAAACGTCGCTAACCGGTTGACAATGGGAAAACGCTAAAATTAATAGTCGCTAAAATTACCCGTTCTACAGTAATAGCATGTGCGCAGTGTGGGCATTCCCACATAATGCATATCGTAAACAACTCGTCAGCTTTATTCGAGGGCTTTGTCGGGTGGTTGTTTCTGCCAAACGTAGCCAAAATACACCAGTGTTTACGAAATAAGCACCTGTTATGGTGCCGTGATGCAAACACTCCCCTCCATGGTCCACGGATTGTACAAAGGTTTATTTTTAGGCCAAACACGTTCTCACCGCCACCTTGGCCGTTGTTGTCTTTGTTTGTGCGTGTCTCCAGCCTCAACTTGCCGAGGAATCAGATCAAGCACGGGGACATCAGCTTGCGTATCAGATGGAGGTGCAGTTTGGTCACTTGTTCGACAAGACTATTGTCAACCACGACATCGAGGTCAGCCTTCAGGAGATGTTGGAAACGGCACATTTCTTGCAAACGCGGCCACAGTGGGTACCCCTGACGAGACGCTCAACCTAAGCGTTTACAACAGATGCCATCTCTCGGCTAATGCCGCGAAACAGTGCACATCCCCTGTGCAAGGCATGCATGTGACCACCCCCTGCGCGAGTCACCTTGATACTCCTTCAACACTCGCCGCCATCAACGGCCCTGATTGACGCAGCCAAAAGGAAGCAACGACTGGCAATGAGTGGCCGGACCATAAGCAGTGATGTGTGATGGATGGTTTGCTCAGTATCCAGGAAGTGCTGCAGAGCTGATCGTCTCCCTGCTGTTGACGCTGCCAGCCCTGAGGTAGTTTTACTACTAGTATTGTCCTCTCTAAGCTGCCAATGCTTACTAGTATTGTCCTCTCTAAGCTGCCAATGCTGCTGCACAATGCACCAAGCACATTCTGCACATACATTGGGGGACAAATCACACTCAAGTTGAAGCCTATCACTGCTCCATGGAATATATTGGCAGATAGAGCATGGCAGGAAGAGATTATAATAAGACCATTGACATGATTTGAAACAGAAAGGTGGCAAACGAAAGTCTCTTTACACAAGTCGGAATAAGGATGAAAATAGTATGTACAAAACTAGAATGTGTCCTACAAAAACTTCTCTCCCTTGTCAGATTATTTTGAATTGTCCCACGTTTAGTGCGATGAATTGGTGCGTGTAATGACTGATGATATGGCTGCCAGATTTGTTTGCGAGTTTATGTGTTTTATGCAGTAGGTCTAGCTTTTATAATTGTTATTATAGATCATTCTAGATAGTCCTGTTATTCCCTTTTCACGCTATGCTGTTGCTGAGAGTGGATTCGGTGTTTCAGTATCCATGGCTATCCGAGCAGGCTTGCACATGTTATCATCGTTCGCGTCTTCGTCGTCTAAATTGATCATTGCTATTGGTGGTTGAGGCTTTCTGCAAGTGAGAAAAAGAGGTGTGATTGCTTGCCTCAGATTTTGAAACATCTATGAATTGTGAAGTTCACAAACTTTTGTTGTCTGTGAATTGTGTGGGCAGAATGAGGACTCCGCGGGAGTGATAATAAGAGGTTCCAGTGTATACTGTACCAATTTTCATTATTGGGAAAACTGCATACCGGCACATGACGATCAGGACTAGTGGTATATTCGTGCAAGAAGTGTGGAACGGAGCATCTCAATGGTGCCAAAACGAGCAATATTAGTACTAGTATGGGACTACATATGTGAACATTATGACCCAGCTCAACACCCTCATTCACTCACCTCTTGAACTGATCAAAGCAGCCTGGCATAAATCCTCGGACAGCTGGACTGCTGATACTGCTATTGGTGGAAGCCGGACGACCGACGCCAAGTCGCTTCGACCCGCCACGACCTGGAGAATGCACGTGGCATGACACAGCAGCACGACAGATATACCCAGCAAGTTCACATCAGTCATGATCCAAAGAGCCAAGACTGCCAGAGATAAGAAAGTAGTCCATTGCGAGTGCAGTGTCAGTAGCTGAGATAACCAAAATAGTAGACCCAATCACATAATATTATGTTTTCAAAGTCTAAGGCTGTGACTGAGTGTGTTTACATGAGGCGTTTCAACCCGGGTTGAGTTTGACCCGGGTCAGATTTCAACCCGCCATGTACACAAAATGAATGGTGCGTTTATATGACGCATTGCGCTTGACCCGGGTTGAAATTTCGCCCCGGGTTGATTTCAACCCTCCCCGCAAGGGGAGGGTTGAAATCAACCCGGGTCAAGAAAATTGTACTAACGTACTTCTGTGCGTATCTCGCGCCAGGTTTGAACAGCACTGCATATGCAAATTTCGCGCGAACGGATTCACGTGACCATACAGGACTCTAGAAGTGGACTTTTGGCGGCATATCAGTATTTGACCCGGGTCAACTGTCTTCATGTAAACGCTCACCTATTTTGTCTATCGTATAGACTTTCAACCCGGGCTGAAATTTCTCATGTAAACACAGCCTTAGGTGCCGCCATGAGAGACGTAGACATAGACATAGAGAGAGAGAGAGAGAAAAAGAGAGAGAGAGAGAGAGACCATAGTGCAAACATGGTCACCAACGTTACTGCAGCGAGTTTACTCACGAGATTTGGACAACGTCGCAAGCAACTTCTTGCCTGGTGACTGTGCACGGCACACATGTAGACAGAGGAGAAGGATTTTAGGCAGTTATCAATTGTGTTGTGGGATGCACAACATGTGCGTAAATGTAAAAAGAATACAGAGCAGTATACAGCCAGACCGCGCTTCAAGAGGACTGGACAAGCAAGCTCTAGCTGTACTAGAGCACATATGAGTATACTGGTAGTGTAGCATTGGCAGTTTCGCATTAGTTAACACAGGACTAGCAAGTCATAGAGAACTGCGTTCGCAGGGCATAGCTGATGAAGCACACACCAACCCTGTCAAGTGCGTGCACACACAGATACACAGTCACACAGTCAGTCACAAACAAACACACACACAGTCACACAGTCAGTCACAAACAAACACACACACACACACAGTGCTAAACTCACAGGCCGTGCAATCAATGGAGCTGAGGAAATCGGCGCTGGCTTGGGTTCAACTGGAAGGCGACGGGGCTGAGGTGGTGGAGAATTCTCTATTTCGCTATCCAGAACTACTTCCCTATCAAGAAGACGTGCGGAGAAGGATGGTGACTGCAATGGCACTGTTTGACTGTCAGCAACATTGCCGGCAAGGATTGGTGACGGGTCACTCTTGCGATCGGCATCAATATCATTTGGTACTGCAATTTGGGCCATGCTAGACTCCTTTATCGGGAACGCATCTGTACTATCACGCCTAGCCGCTTTAGCCGGGGGTTGGTGATCTAGGGCACCTGTGTCCTCTGTCCGTCCCAGAGCTGGCAATGGTGGTGGTGGTAGCTTGCATACAGCAGCTTGGCTACTGTCCGACGATCGACGTTTGCCGACGTAGTTGAACATGGACAGCCCATTCCCAGCACTGTTGTTTTGTTTCTTCTTGGCATCAGGAGTGGCAGTTGTGTTGCTGGTTTGATTGGACTGCGGATGGCTATTGGACTGACCCAATGGCTTTGGCTTGGCTCCAAATACAGATACCGGTGGCTGATATTGGTTGATGTGAGTTGTAGCTTCCTCATAGCGTTTCTCAGAGGCTTCTCGTAACATTGTGGAGATAGTGTTTTTGCTGGACGGGGAGCGGATAGCTGCCTCAGCGAAGAACCTGGCAGTAAAGAGAGAAGAAAATGCAAAGAGTGTTTATCAACACAGAGCAGCGAACCAACACCTCATACCAGTAACAACACACACACACACACACACACACACACACACACACACACACACACACACACACACACACACACACACACACACACACACACACACACACACACACACATAACAACAAGAACAAGAACAAAAACAACTGGCGATGGTGCTATCGTGAGAATAAAGAATTCAACAACAACAACATTTCTCTTATTGGCCACAGGCCATCGTGAGAATAAAATATTTCAAACATAAAAGATTTCAAACAACAACAGCAGCAAATGAAGCCTGTGCTTGGTCACAGGCCAGTGTCAGAGGGAGGTTTGGCTTGCTTACTGCTTGCTTCATCAAACAGCAAAACTCAACCAGCAGCACGGCAGCAGCAAATGCAGCTGCTGTCACAGGAGATACGGATAATCTTACAAGTACTCTAGGATGTCCTGCTCATCAACATGTCCCAAATAAGCAAAAACAGCAAAACCAATGAACCATGTCCACACTAACCACCCACGCACGCGCACATGCACACACACACCCACACATACACAGCCATGAGCCTTACTTGCTAATGCGCGTGCACTTTGTAGCGCTTGGTGGTGCAGCTGCAACAGGCTGAACGCGCTCATTCAAACTGGCTGAGAGAGGCTCCTCCGATTCCTCCATGTCATCATAAGATCCTGGTAATGAGCTCTCCTCGTCAGTGAGGACTTGTTCGCCCAGGGAATCACGTAATGGACTTGATAGCCGTGAGGTGTTTGCCACAGCCATGCTAGATCTTCGGTGATGCTGGCGTTCAGCTGTTGGTGATTCTAGATGGACATTGGTTGATGACGAGGAGTTTGCCGCCACAGTCTTGCGAACACCATACGACATGAGCACCGACTGGTCGGGCAAGCGCTCCTTTATCACTCGTGTTTCCGTACGGGCTACACCAAATGAACAAAGCGCATAACAGTGCATTACTCACGATAGGCACAATACATGCACAGTACATGCACAGTACATGCACAGTACATGCACAATACATGCACAGTACATGCACAGTACATGCACAATACATGCACAGTACATGCACAATACTTCCGGGGAAAACGCCCCAATTGTTTCGCATAATAATAATAATTATTATAATTGTACGCATTCCCGCTTTTAAGTGTAGCAGCAGTATGCTGCGTCCACAGCTTCGCTTATGCAGAATGGCTTGGGTGAGAGGAGAGGGGAGAGAAAGCAACAAGGCACCCAACATCTATGAAATAGGCCACAATAACATGAAGAGAACCAACCTACATATGCATGATTGCACAAGAATGGAGACGACAAATGGCTATAATCATTGTGCCCCAAAACCGGCACACAGGAGATCTGTCGACAATAGGGAGGTTTAGTTCCCACGTAACGGAAACGCGTACGTGGGTGATCCACGTAAAGTGGATGAAGGGCACCCACGTTGCAATGTTGTGTTACGTCACACGAAACAAACAAAAGAATGACGCGAAAGGCCCAAACCGGGTCAAAGACGAAGCTACCCGGGCCTAAGAAGCTCATCCAATATTTTGATTTCGTGCTTCGGAAACTTCTTCAGCTGAGCACCCTCACAGCTCGCACAATGCGCTCCAATCTGATTTTCACCCACGTTCTGGCGGAACGTGGGTGAGCCTCCATACACGGTATGTCGTGAATCAGAAAACGTCTGTATGTGGGTCACTGAGTATCACGTGGTACACACACGTAAAGTACCCACGGATTACGTGGGACTTAACCTCCCTAATGTAACGAAACATAAAACTCAGTTTAGTACTCAATACAGGTTCCACTAAATTACAAGAACAGCGCTACAATAGTAGAATTGCCGCTAAATTATCGCAAGTGTAGAGAACGAGTCCAATACAAATGAAAACCATGAACAGGCCGTCCCGAAGTTATTTTGGGAACAAATTGTACTACTTGCTGACACTGACGGAACACGAATTATTTGAGTTGAATACGCACGAAGTCTTGTACATGTACATCATTATGCGCCGGTGTAAGCAGCAGGTACGACAGCCACCAATCCAGCTTCAGCTCCGCGCTCGCTTCAGCAGAATGTTGGCCGCGTTTGCTTTGCCTCCACACGGATAGACGACCAGCGCAGAGTCCCGCAGCTCCGTGGCCGTATGGTCTTGACATTCGCCGTTAGTGCCGTCAAGTCTCAGTCCACCTCTCACAGCAAGCCGCTCTATGAAAATCTTTCTCTCTCCATTGGAGAGAGAGAAGAGTTGCTACTTCTCCATCCGCATAATACAGGGCCAAAATCTCCCCAGAGGCTTGAACCCCATTCGCACTTCTAAAGACCTGTTTCCTGTGCATCCCGGGGACTGAGACGGCGGGGACTCATGATATGCTGGACTGCTGTTACACTATGCAATGTACATGTAGATAGCTTGCCATATGCTCGATGGTAACTGCAAGTAGAAAAGCCAGTTTAGCAGTGAACGACTACATGCTATTGGGCAGCATGTAACTCCTTTGGTGGCTGTATTCAGTGCAGCTTAAAGCATACTTGAAGTACTGTCAAACTTCATTTACTTTAAAAAATTACATGTACATGGAAATGGAAGATGAGTGACAGCAACAACAACGAGAACAAGAATAACAAGAATAACAAGAACAACAAGAACAACAAGAACAACAACAACTATCTCTTATTGGCGATGGTGCCATCGTGAGAATAAAGAATTCAAAAAGAATTCAAAAACAACAACAACAACAACAACAACAACAACAACAACAACAACAACAACAACAACAACAACAACAACAACAACAACAACAACAAATCAGATAGGGTTAACTCACCGAACATACTGGATTGGGAGCGGATGCAATGGCCACTTTGCTTCGAAGCGGCTGTGTTTGCTTTGGCCGGCGTAGTACGGCTGGTTTTGTTGGCCTTGGGCAGCATGGCAGATATCGTAGAGCTGGGCGCTTCTGGTTGGAACGTCTTGAAGTTCTGCGGCTTGGACACTACCTGGAAAGTGGAAACGCACAAGTGAACAACACACAGCAACACCAAATTGGTTTTTAACAATCCAGCCCCTGTACTATAAAACTGTGCAGTAAAACTGTACTGTAAAAATCTATTACACTAGCACCGTAAAGTACCGCAAGAGCGCCCCACCTTGATTTTACAGCCACGGAAAGGAAAATCGTATGGCAGAGTGCATCTAAGTTTATACGGTGTGAGAACTGTCGTGTACCAAGGTCATGCTCACTGAGTCAGCATGTTCTTGTGTGGAGCTCGTATCCGCTCAAAGGTAAGCTGAGTACAGAATGACTGCACAAAGAGCAATGCGTGTGCATGTACAAGGTACATGTATGTGTCGTATGACCTCTAGACAGGACACCACCACCACAACACATGATGAATTCATGCATAAGCAGTTGACACACATACCTTGGAGAGGTCAAAGCCAGGCACAACCTCACCAGTGAGCGAGAGAGCACCACTGGCAATACCTTCAGCTCTGGATGTGTCGTTGTTACTGAGATAGCCAGGTCAGTCAAGGAATCACACGACGACAATGGAGCAGGGTCCGCACTCCGCCGCAATACTCAGTGAATTTCTCCATAATATACTATCTCCCATCAATGGTTGCTCACTAGTCAACGCTTCCTTGCATTGATATGTGTACAAAAGAATTCATTGGTCCGATGAGCATGCTTACTGCATGTGACAACAGACAATGATTAACACATGTACTTTGAATCCAGCAGGGATGATTTATTCACATTGTCCTCAAGCTTGATTACACACACGCACACACATCCACGCCAAAGAAGCAAGGGAGGATACACTCCAACAAACGACCAGTCGTCACAGAGCTGCAGCACATCACTGGGTATGGTGGTGAGGTGACGAGTCTGCTTCGCTTCCGGGTCATACACAATCTGATACAAGAATGTGTACTCTGCCAGCCAGAAGCGCTTCTCGTAATCCGTCGGCACTCGCTTGGAGCAGTCCAAACGCAAGTTAGAGATCACCTGCAGCAAATGGTAAGTACAACACCGTCAGAAATAACTTGAGACGAAGTTTCAAATGGCAACAAACTAGTACTACAAGTTCTACAACAAACACACAAGATCAAGTCAAAACTATACAAGGCACAATACAAAGCCAAAGCTACTCATCTTATACAATAGCCTGCATTCAAACCTCTGGGGTCACAACAAGAAAATGCTTTGCCTTTAAAAAGCCCAGAGAAACAAGCTCACATGTGAGCAAGCAGAAGTTGCACAGTCACAATGGAATGATCCCAGTTACTTACATGAAGTAAGTATAGACAGCTAACACACAATGGCATGAGCTAGCCAGTTATCACAGCTTGCACCAGCATGGCAGGTTTCGTCCCAAAGTACACTGAAAACAGTGTTACATTGTCACTGCAGTGCTAGTTCACTTCTCCCAATTTCCAACACAGTACTAGTAGCTCCCCAGTCAGTCAGAGCGATCATTTGTTTGTGATTCCGTAACCTCTTTACGCGGAGGTTTCACTTCATTGTGACATATCACCCGAGCTGGGCTATGAGAGTTAGAGCGAAACCTGCCTCTGTTCCCACACCGACCATGCTCACTGAGTACTGCTGCTAACGTGTGGCATACTTCTCTAGATAGTTACTACCTTTGACTTGAGAACAATGTGAATAAATAATCCCGGCTGGATTCAAAGTTCATGTATGAATCATTGTCTGTTGTCACATACATACCTTTGACACATCCTTGTTACACTTCCTTAGCAGCTTGACGGCTGTCTGTAGACCTACTCCACTGACTGAAGCTAGATAGTCACAGCCGGACAGAATGCACATGTGCCGGAAGTCAGTGATGGTGAACTGGCTCAGGTCCACGGATGACACCTCGCCAAATCGGCCAGCATCGATGAGGGTTCCGCTACCGAACGCATCCATTTTGAACAGGACCTGGGGCAGAAGTAGAGAAACACACAGACTAAGGATCTGTCTACATGCCTACTTGCTGTAACATATATACAGCCTGGGCCACTATTATAATCAGTTTGCCGATTCGGGGTCCTTGAAATCAACACGTGTGACTATCAAATATATGTAGCAAGCACAATGTAGGCACATTGTGCTTAGTTTGCTTTGGATTGATCAAATGTGATGAGAATGTGTACGTTCTGGAGTTCAACGGCATCCAAATGTCGATTTCGTTTGGTTTGCCTTGGACTGACCAAATGTGATGAGAATGTGTGTGTGTTCTGGAGTTCAACGGCATCCAAATGTCGATTTCCTCAGGCTCCTGGATTGGTTAAAAATAAGATCAAGTAAATCAGGGCATGCGCTAAGGATTAAAATGTTCTCGCTCCACATATACTGGCATACACAGAGACATAGACAGCAATAGCGACAACACACAAAGTGAAGGGTAGACTCAAAACTGACTGAAGAAGTCAGGAAAAGAAGCGACAACAAAGAACACACCAGATGCCATATTTGCAACTGAAAATATTTCGCGAAAAATCATTTCTCGCCTATCTCGCTGCGCTCGGCCGGCGAGAAATACAACTGCTCTGACACAATGTCCTGCCAGTTGCAAAAATGGCCGGACATTTCCGGACATGCAAATTTTCACATCCAAATGCGACTTCAGCTGCTGCTTCAGCGAGAGTCCGATGTAACTGCAGAACAATGCGCACGCTTTCTCGTTTTTATGTCCACTGCCTAAATCAACGCCATGACGCGCCTCAAGCTGGCAGAGCGATTCCATCTTCGCGAAAGCCATATGCTCTTTACATATCAGGTAAGCAATTTCAAACTTACGTCTGACCTTGGCTGCTGCTGCATCGTCAAGTTTGCACAAGGCTCGAGCGATTGGCGCATACTCTATTGGGTTTCCGCTTGACTGCTCCCTGCCAAACAATGCCATGGCACGGTGATGCATTTCAGAAGCAGCATGTTCTTCGAAGGCTGACGTTTTCAGGTTCCTTGAGCCAACGACGAATGAGTCAGAAAAATTCTTGCTGCTGCGAATTTTATCAACAAAACGGGAACACATCTTAAGCTGTGTTCACAACTGGCGCGTGTACGCGTGAAACCATGCGTTTGTGCGTATTTTTGCTGGCTTTTGGGGAAACGCGCCGAAATGGAAATTCCAACATGTTGGAATTTTCAGCGCGTATCAGGCGCGTACCAGCGTACATGCCAGTCACTTTCACTGGTGGGGTCAAAAATTAGTAAATTTCAGAAATTTTCGGTGCTCAATATTTTCGGTATGAGGACAACAGGCCAGGTTAGGTGAACAGAAAATTTCGGTACAGAGAAGCAGCTCCCTATCGGATTATGTGTGTTAGTGTTTGTTCGGTGTATTGAAATTTTAGGTATGAAACAGACGCACCGAAAGTACCGAAAATAAAAGTACACCGCAAATTTGTGAAATTACAGTACTCGAAGGTGTCGCACGCGCTGAATACGACTCGAATTGCTGTTTTTTGTGAAAGCCTGAACGCGCGTTTGGGCACGCATGAACCGCAAGCGTACCGCGTCCACGCGCCAGTTGTGAACACAGCTTTACACTTCAAATTTTCGACAACGCTACGATCTGAGGGACTGCGCTCATAGCTCAGCCAAACAGAAGTTGAAAGCTCCCTATCATACTCGGCGACCCACTTGTCACAAGTGGTCGTCTTGACTCCTCTGGGCTTCTTTCCAAGAGGAGCACCCGCATCAGCGGTGCTTGGCTTTCTCTTGCCAGACGACATCACTAATGACTATGAGACAAAGGATTGACGTGCCTTTTCTTTTTTGTACTTTGCAAAAAAAGTGCGCGGACACTTTGTCCGGATGTGTACAAAACATCCGGAAACTGACCGTAAACGGCCGGAAATAGTCTGATGTCCGACCGTTACTTCGTGCCCTGTAAATACTCCGGAATTGCACGGCAAACCTCGGCTGTGACCACATACTTTTGCACAACTGACACAGTACTAAAAGCCACAGCTAGAGAGAACACGGTTCGGACGTTGCCACTGGTGATGGCCGGTGGCTACTGGCTGTTAAGTAATATTTTAAATTGCATCAGAAGAGTGGTCTTGCAGTCAGCCCTACCACACACGTGTGCCATGAAACAAGACAACCTACCTTGTGACAGCCATAGGCCAGTAAGTCCGAGTCCTCGCTGATGATAATGTCAGCAACACCAGACTGCTGAAGGAAAGCCAGCTGTGCATCGGCCTCGTATGGTGCTACAATGCACTGGATGCCCATCTCGCGGCATGTCTGTAGAAAGCGAGATTAAAATGTACGGCAATGTTAGCAGCAAGAAAGGTGTCCTAGCTTGCAGATAGTATGAGCTAGTAAGGATATCCGCAGCACACTCGTGCCCAGTTGGTCATCAACATACCACCTTGAAGAGAGCACAAACTAGTCACTGTTAAAAGTATCGAATAAGATGTACTAACCTTAATGACATTCCTGGCCATGTCTGGTGTGATATCGACGCAGCGCTGGAAGCACTCGGTTGCCTTCTGCCGATTGCCCTGCTCAAGGTGCTGCCTACCCGCCTGACGTGCCTTGGCCCTGTTGTCGCGTCTTTCTTTCTCCTTCTCGCCCTTAGTGGGCAGGTTGCGGCCATCAAATACCATGATTGGTGTCACATTATGATACAACAGCATTTTCAGCCGCTTCACACAATAGTTGACATACCTATTGAAAAGCAATATGACACACACATTTTTGAACAATCTCGTTTCTTTGGGATACTGAGCTAGTGCTGCACATAAATGCTACTGCGCAT
This sequence comes from Sycon ciliatum, assembly GCF_964019385.1. Lineage (NCBI taxonomy): Eukaryota > Metazoa > Porifera > Calcarea > Leucosolenida > Sycettidae > Sycon > Sycon ciliatum. The sequence continues at coordinate 23,707,650 of NC_088646.1, forward strand.
GTGACATGGCCCATGGACTGAATACTTTGCCTTTCAGGTTTTATTCTTACGTAATTATAATAAAGCACAGTGTCGCCTTGTGAGCCAAATGATAATTATCTTGCCTGGATAGAAGCAGGCAGGCATAGTGGGATGGTCTAAAACCATGATTTTTTTGGATACTAAAAAAATGAATAAATAGAACTTACACAGTTGTGTCACTCCCAATGCATAGCTCATAGGCACAAGCATATACTCCCTTGTGGAGCCAGCAATACGCATCGATGGCCACGGTCTGCCCTCTGTAATCCTTAGGGTCGACTTGCTGATGGATGCTTTTCAGCAAGGGAAGAAGACCTTGGATTCCCATGTTTCACTCGGCGAATATTATTCAGTCGTACAAGAAGACAGACAAATAATGTGCTGCCAGTATCAACACAAAGTCAGAAAGTAAAATGATCTACAGTCCTCCTTCTATTTGATGGAAACCAAAGGCAAATGGCTACAAGTCAGCACAAGAAATGGAACGCTTGTAGACTCTTTCCGGAATGATTCACCAGTGTGTCGTGCAGATCTAGCGTCTTTGTTGTTTTCCTGTGTTTTACACAGACTTCTGTCTTCGCGATCGCGTGTTCAGTTTTCAAAACAGACCGCGAGGCGCGGGAACCGTACAGGCTCGACCTCGTGCCGCGCGCCAAGCATGGCTCGACTATCGATCAGGGAGTAGTATTAATACTACTCCCTGCTATCGATTGACCATGTTGACGGTGCTCCATGATTCATGAAGGCATGCATGATCTGACCAGGCATCATGTGCACATTGTGCAGTGCATGCCATGCAGTAGATCTACACTACAGAGTCAGTGCATACAGCTCCCCCACACTCCACAGTGGCCCCACCCCCTTTCACAAAATATGTCCCATGTCCAAGATCCATGATTACTGATGCCTGATTGTGTGAATAGTGCAGTCTACTGAGTAGGTCTACTCAGCGGCACTGCCCACATGTAGCATGCCTATCTACGGCTACACAGGGGCGTCGAAAGGTATTTTAGTGGAGGGAGAGCTGAGCAGAACATTTGGAAATTTAGAGCCCAAATCAGTGCATGTTATTGATTCACGGGGTACTTGGGGCAAATAGTGGTACGGTCAATACCGTAGTGACAGTACCGTGTGCGACGCCCCTGCTACAGTAGTGCTACTCCCTGATGGTGAAAGCAAGACAGTCTACGAGTGTCAAGCCCGGAAGCGTGTGTTCATCAGGGAGTCGTGATATCTAGCCAAGGCCAAAACGTGTGTTTCCACTTGTAGTTCTACAGTCATGGTCCATGGTCAGCAATATACGATTTGTGGGCGTGGCCGTGACTGGCTGAGCCTGGCCCCAAACGTGGCCCAGCCCAGCTGTGCTGCAAAAATTGGGTCGCTGGAGCCGGTCCGGTTGGTCAAGTCATCACCCCGGACCAGGGAGTCGTAACATGCTTTACGACTCTCTGCCCGGACCAATCAAAAACTGCATCCGGTGTACCTCCCCAAAGTGCAACTGGAAACAAGCAGCCCAACGTGAAACCCACATGCAGCGTTTTAAGTTCCGCTTGTCCCATGCCGTCTCGCTAGACGCTACAACTCCCTGGTGTTCACAATGCAGGCAACCACCTATCAAGCCATGCGCTAGCTAGCTGCATCCACAGTTACGAGCAGTTCTGTGATGGTACATGTGATAAACGAAACAAATTTACAGCACTCGCACGAGGTTCACACCACTGAAACAACGGGCCGGGATTGTCAGGTCACAACGGGTGATCTGACCTACCGCCTACAATACTACTACGACAGGTAAGAAAATAGTTCACTGCGCCATGTGATAAGCGTATTGGTTTATTCTAATAAATACTTTGTAGTAGTCTCCATCGAGGAGCGAGTGGAAAAGAACAACAAAACAAAGAACAGCACAACGGAATCAGCATGCTCAATGTGTACTCATGCGTGCATGCCAAATACCAATGCATGACGTAAGCTAACGTAAACTGCGTACAATAAGACAGATGCACGCGGGTGGTTGCATATAGGATAGCGTACATAATAATACAACAGTACACTGCACTACCAGGGACAATACGTGTTCTCTTCTTGGCCATGCACATCCAGGCATACACTGCACCAACAACAACGTAAAACCGGCTGAATGAGCGGGAGATGTGTGTCATCCTGCTACTTGGAATAACAAGCATTATACAGACAAAAGGTGTACTAAAATTGTAAGAAACCTCTAACCTACACTGCAGAACCTGCACCTACAGTATAATAACAATAGAAAATGTGGAAAACGTACTCAAACAAAAACTGATCATTTGCAGGCCAAAAGGAGTTCTGCAAAGCAACTAAAAGACCGGAGTAGAAAAGAAAACGGACGGGGAAAGAGTCTCAAAACTAAAAGACCAGAGTAGAAAAGAAAACGGATGGGGAAAGAGTCTCAGACAGGACCATGATGGTCATGTAGCAACAGCTCATCCATATGTTTTGGATGGAGAAAAAACGGGTCAATCGTGCCCTCTTGCAATTACCGGCAACAATAATAATAAGCATGGGTGGCTTACATAGCATCAAGATCATCCGTATAACACACTGTCCACGCTAACCGATTTATCGAAAACGTACAAATACACGCACACACACGCACACACACACACACACACACACACACACACACACACACACACACACACACACACACACACACACACACACACACACACACACACACACACACACACACACATACACACACATACACACACATACACGACAAGTACATTGTACCTCACTAGACGTAAGCAACGAAGCACAGGGGAAAACGTGTCACACTCACCCAAAGACAATCAACTGTTCAGGATTCACTGGTGGCCGTGTGTACGTACTGGTAAGCAGCATGTAAAGTAAGCGGAGATAAGCTGATCTGCTATGCTGGATAATAAAAGGCAAAACCATAGCTGCTCACCAAACCAACACACCACAGGAAGCTCAATATTCAAGATCACCTACATAGGCATTAACAGGCAGGTGCTGCACTGGAAGACGATGTTGTGGATACCGTTACAACTGCCGCAGCTGCCGCCGTTGCTGCCATCGAATCTTCAGCACACACTGCCATTGGCTCTTCTGTGCTTGCTGCTGCTGGCGGCGCTGCTGCTGCTGCTGCTGCTGCTTGACTGGCTTCTTGCTCCAGCACACGTTCCTGATACTCTCTCATGAAGTTGTATTGCTGTAATTCACAGAGAAAAGAAAAGGCGTCAGTCATCCCAGTATTAACAGCAAACGCATAAAAAAGAATTCACAGCCGAAGGAAGCTGGATACACGAGGATCAGAGAACCTGAGATTAACAAGGTGTATGACAAACTACACATGTTCAACTGGGCACTGGTTATATAGATTCCACCTATGTGTTTCACTACGATGGTAGTTATGAATTCACTCCTCGAAACCCTACGTAGCAGATCTATACTGGTGCAATGGCACAGTTGACACCCAGCTCACGGTTTAAAAATGCGGTTTCAAAATGCGGGGAGCGCACTGCACCAGGTTCCATGTGTAGAATGGCATATTCTGCGAGGGGAGGATTCAAGATTTTAAATATCCGGTTCCCTGCCCAATGTGAATACTTGCCGCGAAAGACCAAAATAAATGCTACACGGGGCTTGACTGCAAAACGCCAAACTCTGAGGCACAGGTGCTTGACTGCGCATGCGTTGAGCAAGAACAAGAGTGACAGCTGGAATCACCTGACCCTGTTTGCATGCTGGGCATAGCTGAAAGCTCACAGTGGCGCTACATTCTTAACACAAGGAATCGTATCTCTCTCTCTCTCTCTCTCTCTCTCTCTCTCTCTCACACACACACACACACTCTCTCTCTCACACACACACACACACACACACACACACACACACACACACACACACACACAAACACACACACACACACACACACACACACACACACAAACACACAGCAACAGCAGCAGCAACAACAGCAGCTACACTGGACATGAATAACACCAAACACCCACAGTTGTACTCACTCTGACAGAACAGATTGCGCTTGGGCCATAGTAATTACGCACAATGTCGATAGCTGTATCCGCGCTTAGCTCACTGTTTAGGCGAAGAATCAGCAAAGCAGCCACTGCCGAGACACATTGTTCAAACACACATACAGCTCCAGTAAGAAAGAGTGCTGCAACATGAATGCATACATAATACAGTGGCTATCTCCTGGCCCCTATGCAACCCCTGCAGTGCTAAGGAAAAAAAGGAACTGACAATTCATAACATGACATGAATTTCTAGGTACTATACAGCCTATTCCAGTTATCATAGCAGTTTGACTTACTCACGCTAGAGCGTCCACATCCATGTAAGCAACTGAAGATGAACAGGGAAAACCAATGAACGAATTTCATCACAGGAGGTCTGATAATCTTCGAGGCACATGCTTACCACACCACCAACAGCACACCTACAGTCCATTTCAAAACTATAGACGCGTACCTAGGCAAAAACCGTTATGCCAGCATCTATACCACATAAAATCTGTGATCACTTTGTGCATAAATTTTTCCAAATTGGGCGTCTGTTATCCAATCGTTTAGAAACTATATGAGAGTACCGTATTTTTCCGGTCGACCTTTCACGACTAAAAATAGAAGGAGAAAGGGTGGGGGTCGACTTACAACCGGGATTCGACTTATAACCGGGAACTATCAGTATCTTACAAAAAATGACGTGCACTGCATGCACGAGAGCACCATGTGTACACATTTTTGCCAGTTTATTGGCTTTTTTAAAGGATTCGGAAGTTATACTCTCCAATAAGGAATGTTTACATGATTTGTTGATGTGTTAGTAGCAGGGAGTGGTAAGTAGTGCTTCGTTGGATGAAAACTTTAAAACGCAGAATTGAGACCTCCGGATATGGGGGTCGACCTATAACCGGGGTCGACTTACAACCGGTAAAATACGGTAATTGTGGAGCGGACCTGAGCAATATTCCGAAAACTATTCTCAAAAAGGTTCCAGCCAAATTTGAAATATTTCAAAAACACTGCGCGTCTATAGTTTTGAAATGGACTCTAAACAAACACGAGCATGGCCCTTACAAGTACACGAGGGATGCACCTAGGCTAGGAAGTAGGAACTCTTATGAGTGTGCTGTACGAGTACATATAATGTACATGTACAGCACGGGCAGAAATAGGTAGTATCAAGAAGTATAGTCAGCTGGAGTGTGTTTCCCATGACCAGGCTACATGTTCATCATACACAATTCAGGCTGCATACTGGACAGAAGATGGAAAAGAATGCTACAATCAAGCGGATGTTTCTTACTGCAAAACAGTTGATTTCCCTGCCAAGACGGCTTCCTGCAAGTCATCAAGGATCTTGTTGCATGCTGCCAAGTCCAGGTCTGCCGCAGGGTTGATCGGTGCATGGTGAACATTGATGCCGACTTCATCCAGCTCCCACATGAGATTGCGCACCTTCATTCTACACCAGTGCAGCCAGGATAACAGAACACCACAACACGTGGAAAATGCACACATAAAATAACACGCAGGTATAACTATTAAAGGCATCGGCAACAACAGTACAAACAGTTTGCCTCAACAAGGAAAACACAGACAAACAGACCGAGGGTGTACAGACCATGAGGTGGCATACTTACGCTCTCAGCTCACTGAATGGACACAATACAAATGACTCCTGGATGCCCATGTCACGCAAGTAATCTGTGAGGAGAAAAAAACAAGACAAGACAGTCAATGTTGCTGCCAGGAGTTCGGTGCAGGACAAGGCTGAAGCCCGAAATGACTGAATATAACAAAACAAAAAACAAAACACAGAAAAAGCTGTTTCTGCAGGGCTGCAGGAGTGCTGAAAAGAAACGCATGTGTTTGGTCGTGGGGCGCTGTGGGCCTACGGCAGATGCATACAAATAATCAGCCACCCCGAGTTCCATCTGCTTCGTAACAGCACGTGTCAGCACTCACCCGAGCTGTGCAGGCATTTGTCCACCAGTCACGTACTCTCAACCAGGAGGGACCCTCACAGCACACAGCATTCAGACAGTGGCTTTACTGATAACCAGTATGATGTAAGTCAAATCATGCACTTCTGTGGCTGCATACAGAAGCGTCGGGAATATACAAATGCCACACCAGCCTGACTTACCCACATCATATCGTAAGCTCCTCCGCAAACCACCATATACACAGCCTGGTTCAAAGGAACACAGAAAAGTGACCAGAAAACAGTGTGAAGTACAAAGAAGAGTCAGAATAAAAGGTAGAAAGAAAGAGTGATTGAGACAGTGAACACAGGCGAGGAACAAGACTTTGGAGAGAGTTGGTCAAACTCCAGGAGTCTTGCCAGCAAATACACTGAAGTAGGAACGTGCCTGGTATGAGTCCTGGTGGTGACAGTCATTCCTTTCCTCGGACTTTCCCCTTCCATAACTTCTTCAACCTTTTGTTTCCCTTTCTTCCAGCTGCAGTGTTGTCAAATTCCTGCCACACTATCCATTACAACAGAGCAGCTGTACCTAAAGGCTTGAGCTCACGCCTGTGCCTGAAACGCAGCTAGTCTTGGAAGACAATCAGGGAGAAGTCAGCTTTGAGCTGTGTCCCGTTTTGTGTGCACCACCGTCATTGCTTGTACGGCTTCAGCAATAAAACAATATGGGTGCAATGGGGTGCCGTAGTAATTGGCCTATCCAACAAGGAGAACAAATACACTCGCACATTAGCGAATGGACTGTCCATGCACCAGTACACAAAAGCTACATATCTACAGCAACGCAGTTGAACGCACACATACCTGGCAAGGAGGAAATGCCAACCGAATGCTCCTCATCCACCTTAACCCTGAAGAAATAGGTCCACACAAAACAGGGAAATAAACCCAAACACATTAAATCAGGAAAGCAAAAACTGCTGCTGAAGATTACAATAGACCTGGTCTAGTGCATGGAAGTATTGTCAATGTCATACAGGACTCTACTGAATAGTCCTTGTAGACAATATAATATATTGTATGTACTACTACCGTCACGCGTGATGCTCTCTTCAATGAGCCTTTTGCACACTGCGCAGATGTACAAATCCCGTAGATACGTACTAGGTCCACTGGGTATCAGTTGTGCTAAATACGCGCTGTGGACTTGATTTCGCAATGGTCTACCCGGAAGACCATTGAAACCTTTTTCAGCAGTGAACACAATTGGATTTCGTACAGCCAACCCCCCCCCCCCCCCCCCCCCAATAGGTTCTACGGGATTTCGTACACCTGTACAATATATATGCAAAAATCAAGCCATAATTGTTTGATCAGATCCAGATCCAGACCTACTGGATCCATCAAGAATCAATTGATCAACTTTTGTTCGCACTACTAGTGTTACCTTAATTGGTTAGATTGACAGCATGAAACAAGGTGGAGGCTGTCAATCTAACCAATTGCGTGAACTATAACAAGGTTTATCTAATACTGGTCTTGCAGACAAAAAGTCACTCCAGAGTTCATACTCATGACATTGTGACATCATATTCGCCATACATATCTTGACATCAATGGCGTGGTACATTTTGTGTCCATGTGCATGTGTACTACATGGCATACGTTGACAGTGGCGGAAAACTTCAACTCAGAGTTTCATCAGCTTTGCCACTTGGCCAATCACCAGTCGACTAATTATAGCTGTGTTGCAAGCTCCACTTAGAGTGTTGAGCACTCTCGCAAATCAAAGGCACCTTTGCTTCGTTTACAACACAACACACATGTGTACAATGGGTGTGTTCGATTACTGCCATGAATCGATTCATGAATGGAATCGGTCGTTCGATTTCATGTCATGAGCCCTGGAATCGGTTCGGACTCCGTTCACCCTATTCACATGGGGTGATGCGAATAGCCTGGGGCTATTCATGAATGGATTCAACATCGATTCGCGGGCACAATCGAACGCATTCAATGAGTGTTGCCTGCCAAACACATATAGACGTCTTGTGTTGGCCACACAAGAATCTGTTGGATTGGATCTGGATCCAGATTCGACCATTACAAATCGAATGGATCCTATGGCTATAGAACTGGATTCGACCAAATGATCACATCCTTATAGACCAAGCGTGTGCACAATGTCATGTTATCCATACACAGTTTTCTGGACGAAATGGGCGCTTTGTGCACCCAACACACAGTGCAACACCCATGGCGTCGTACAGGTTTGTTCACATTTGCACGCATATGTACTTCGACATTGAGCATCTGGTCATATGAATGCGTCGTGTGTGCATGGAATTTAGTGGCAGCAAGTTAGTTTGCACAATGGCCAATGGGCATACTTACAGTCACAAAAATAGTCCATATTCACACAATGTTTTAAAGCATGGACATTCAAGCAAAGCAATCGAGAATAGCACGCAGGGATGAATTTATCCGGTATCGCATCGCAGTTTGCTACGCAAAATCGATCTACTGCTACTCAAAAATCACAGTGACACGCAGAAAGCTGCGATACATACATGTACAGGCGATCCATGCTTTTCGTAGCTTACGCCACAATTGAGATTTTGCATAGCAAAAACTGCTATGCAAAAACGTGACAGTAAATTCATCCCTGGCACGCTAGCACAGCACAAGCAAAATGAGTATTCACAAAAAAAATGGTGCAAACCCTCATACACGTACACGTGGTACAGTCAATGAGTCATGGTTATGTACTCATGTGTGTGTACAAGCACGTGTCAACTAAATTGACCAAAGTATTAGCAAGAGTACGTATATATTATAACAAGGAACCGAGTGTATATAGAGATATATACACTCATACCTCTCTTATCCGGGCGCTTCGGGACCGGACACTGCCCGTAACTTCGAGGGTGCCCGTAACTCCGAATCATATACATCTTGATGGGGAAAAGGCCATCGATATGGCATATGACGTCAATATTTCTACGAAAAGTGACAAAAGAGTAGTAATATTTCCCCTGAAACTCGCCCAAATAGTGCCCGTAACTTCGAAGTCCGGATAACCGAGGTATGAGTGTACACCAGTATGAAAACCGAGGCGAAGCCGAGGTTTTTATATCTGGTGTATATATCTCGATATACACGATATATCTCTTAATTTGCTAAATGGAAGTTTCCGGAGGAGGAAACTGTAGTTATCACCAACCCTCACCGCGCCCAGCTCACGCCGCTACGGCGTGCGACCTGAGCTGGGCGCCCTGCCCAGTATGGAACTGTCCTCAAGCCAGTCACGTATTTGGCAGCCCAGTGAGCTGTCGACCGGATCGCAGCGTTTAGAAGCGCCAAATGCGGCAGGGCCAGTCTCAGGCTGGTCACGTAGGCGGCAGGCCGGCGGGCGACCGGCAAGGCTGCATTCGCATTTGGATCACCGAAGTGATACAGGTGCTTCGACGGCACTCCGTGGCGCATCAAGGAGGCATCTGGGGCCCAGGCAGCCCGCCCGTAAGCGCACCACCGTATCAGGTATGCGCAGGTGGAGCAGCAGAGCAAGATGTGTGCCGGACACTCACCATCATCCGGTCGACTGCATGGTTGTGCGACTTTACACAGCCGTCACTCATTACTTGCTATTGCTTGCAGAAGGCCAGAATTTTTTTGCTCTCGTTTGCTCTAAAGCTAGTTGGTTTACATGGTTTATACCCGTACCTGAGCATGGATCCTACTCAGCAGCGGATCGCTGGTATTCCTCGTTTGAGACCGCGGCGACGGCAGCGTCGGCCCTGACCAACAAGCCTCGGGCGATGAGCATGCCGGCCGAAAATGCAAGCATGGACACTGTCGTGTATGACCAGTTTAGTTGAGTTCCTTGGAGGCGCTATGATGCCGGCCGGCGCATGTGTTGGCGCACGGGAGACGATTAGGACAATACGGCGTGCGGAATACGTCGAGCTGGCCACAATGCTGCCTTCCTGTCCTGCCCACACGCAGCCAGCAGCCAAACGTGTTAGAATCGATCAATCCGATGGCAATCACTGAGTGGAATTGTCATTGGCGGCTCCTCTTCTGGCAAGAGAAAAACTGAATCTCTAATCTACTGGGTCGAGGCCTGGCAGACTTTCAGAACCATCGCGCCTTGCAACACGAGCTTACGCCCTCTGGGGCCCTAAGTAGTCCGATAAGAAATTCATACTGCACGGCGACAAAAGGGCAGTTGGAGCAGTCTGAAATCCGGGACTTGCCGAAATCCAACCGTGACGGAACTAGCCCACTTCAGCCCCGCATGGTAGCAGAACACAAGGCTTTATCTCGCTGACTACCCATATTACGGTCACGGACAACTCCGCTGCGGACGCTCTTTCACGCGGACGATTAGTCCATTTCCTCTCATCGGCTCCCTAATCCAGCTGCTGGACTCGGCTTAGTCCCGAACTCATGCTATGCGGGAGCAACTAATCATGGCAGCAAACCGGCTGAACTTCTTCTCAACCAATGCGTGCCTCCTTTTTCATTCGCTGTGTAGTCTATCTCTCTCAGCACACGTGGGTAAGCACGCAAGCACACACACACCCACGCACACGCATACATACATACATACATACATACATACATACATACATACATACATAGACACACACACATACTCTCTCTCTCTCTCTCTCTTTATCCTCCTCCATCCCTCACCCTGCTTCGCCTCTAAGTGCTGTCGCTCCCCTCCCCTTCCTACTCGTACTAGGCGGCATTACACCAAGTCTCAGCATATGGGGTCTACTTTGCTGTTTTGGGGCTTTGTTTGGACATGGCAAGCTGTTATCTTTTTCCTTGCGGCTGTCGTCGCTGTTGCCATTGTTGTTTAGATACCACGGCGAGCCGGCAGTACGTGCCGGTGTTGGCGGGCTGGCGACCTTGTTTTACTTTCAGTAATTAACACTTTACCCGAGGTGCGACGGATTAATCCGTCACGACCGCGCAGGGCATATTGCAGACACGCGTATGTGCGTTACACACACACACTCACACATTATGCGCACCCGGCGGGCAGGGCGATTGGCCCATGCTGCTTATTCAGTTGTACTAGCGGAGGCAGGGGCGATTCCCCTACGTAATCGCCCATGCGGCGGAATACCCGGCGGCCTGATACGGCGGCGTTGCGAGCAAATGCAGGGGTGGTTCCCTTTTGAGCTATGTTTGTGGCGGCGGCAGAGGCAGGGGCAGCGCCCCTAGCCCATGCGGCGGTTGACCCGGCGGCCCGACATGGCAGTTGGCCCAGCGGTCCGATATGGCAACTGACCCGGCGGTCTGATATGGCGGCGGCTGACCCAGCGGTCTGATATGGCGGCGGCTGACCCAGCGGTCTGATATGGCGGCTGACCCAGCGGTCTGATATGGCGGCTGACCCAGCGGTCTGATATGGCGGCTGACCCGGCGGTCTGATACGGCGGCTATGCGAGCAAATGCAGGGGCAGCGCCCCTTTGCGCGTGTTGTTTGCGGCGGCATTGGTCAAGGCAGGGGCAGCGCGCCTCGCCTGGGTGGCGTTATGCCCGGCGCTGCGGCTATGTTTGCAAAACGCAGGGGCCGCTCCCCTTTGAGCTTTGTATGTTCACAGCTATGTTTGCAAGATTCAGGGGCAGCTCCCCTTGGGGCCTGGTACAGTTATGTTTGCAAAAAGCAGGGGCAACTCCCCTCCGAGCCTTGTATGTAATCGTTTACAGCGATGCTTGCAGAAAGCAGGGGCAGCTCCCCTTAGTGTGTGGTATGTTTACAGCTATGTTTGCGAGGAAGAAACAAAACAAAAAAAGGGCTTGGAGCTGGGTATGTTTACGGCCACGTTTGCAAAATGCAGGGGTAGCTCTCCTTGGAGCTTTAGCTAGTTGACAGCTACGCGACAAAATGCAGGGACAGCTCCCCTTGGAGCTTTGGATGTTTACAGCTATGTTTGCAAAATGCAGGGGCAGCTCCCCTTGGAGCTTTTAAAACTAGTTTACAGCTGTGCGGACAAAATGCAGGGGCAGCACTCCTTGAAACTTTGGATGTTTACCACTATGTTGGCTAAATGCAGGGGCAGTTCCCCTTGGGGCTTGGATGTTTACAGCCAGGTTTGCAAAATGCAGGGGTAGCTCCCCTCAGAGCGTTGTAGGTTTACAGCTAGGTTTGCCAAATGCAGGGGCAGCTCCCCTTGGAACTTTGGATGTTTACAGCTATATTTGCAAATACAGGGGCAGCTCCCCTTGGAGCCTTCTAGTTCTACGTTTACAACTATGTTTGCAAAATGCAGGGGCAGCTCCCCTTTGAGCTTCGTAGGTTTACTGCTAGGTTTGCAAAACGCAGGGGTAGCTCCCCTTTGGAGCTTTGGATGTTTACAGCTATGCTTGCAAACTGCAGGGGCAGCTCCCCTGGGAGCTTTTGAAGTTGGATGTTTACAGGTGCGGTCGCAAAATGCAGGGGCAGCTCCCCTGGGAGCTTTGGATGTTTACAGCTATGTTTGCAAATGCAGGGTCAGCCCCCCTTGGAGCCTTGGATGCTTACAACTATGTGTGCAAAATGCAGGGACAGCTTCCCTTTGAGCTTTGTTGGTTTACAGCTAGGTTTGCAAAACGCAGGGGTAGCTCCCCTGAGCTTTGGATGTTTATAGCTATGCTTGCAAAATGCAGGGGCAGCTCCCCTTGGAAGTTTACAGCTATGTTTGCAAAATGCAGGGGCAGCTCCCCTGGGAGCATTGGATGTGTACAGCTATGTTTGCAAAATGCAGGGGCATTTCCCCTTGGAGCTTTGTATATTTACAGCTAGGCTTGCAAAATGCAGGGGCAGCTCTCCCTCGGAGCGTGGTTTGTTTGCAGCTGAGATGGGGAGTGCAACCGAAGATCTCCTTTCGAGCTTGCTTGTTCGCATTTGCTTGTTAGCACCGTAGCTCGGGCACCCAGCAGGTCCTGACTGGCCCTTAGCGCATACTCCCGGCCACATTTATTGCCTGTTGCAGGATAGGGGCCTCACCCCATATTTTTTTTGGACGATCGGCGGGCGGGAAGCCGTCATCGACCTATTAAAGAGGCAAAATACAAGAATAACTGAGAAACTAATAATTGTATACAACGCGCCAACCCTTTGGCTCTGTTGTCGGCTCTGCGGGGGGCACCCAGGCATCCCCCTCGTGCGAACACCACCCGTGGAAGCGGAAAAAGTTGTGACGGCGTATTCAGTAGTGCCCAGCACCAGCAGGACCTACCAATCAGGGGAAAGCCTAGCAGTCCTTCATGGCAATTCCCTTGGTAGACCCCCTCAAGCTGACACAGGATCTGGCCACCAGGAAGGGGCCTGGACGGCAGCTCTAGGTCACCGGAAGGTGGTCAGGGTTGACCCGCAAGAGATGCATGTGCGGTGGAGCCTTTGACTAAGCGGCCACCCCTTGGGGCCAGAGAAAGCGGTCTTGAGGGGCAGGTGGTCCTTAGTTGGAGGCTTGCACCGCAAACTATGAATGTGAGACCTTCCGTGCCCGGCGAAGGTGTCCATAGTACCAGGCGGGTAGCTAGTCACACTTGTATCCAACACGACAGCCCTTCGGCTGTTGTCTGCCCGGCTTGGGGCGCCCAGGTATCCCCCCGTGCGAACACTACCCGCGGAAGCTGACAAGTCGTCAGCGTATTCAGTAGTGCCCAGCACCAGCAGGAGCTACCAACCAGGGGAAAGCCTAGCAGTCCTTCATGGCAATGCCCTTGGTAGACGCCCTCAAGCTGACACAGGATCTGGCGGCCAGGAAGGTGCCCGGACGGCAGCTCCAGGCCGCCGGAAGGTGGTCAGGTTGACCCGCAAGAGATACATGTGCGGTTGAGCCTGTGGCTAACGACCACCCCTTGGGGCCAGAGAAAGCGGTCCTTAGTGGCAGGTGGTCCTTGGCTGCAGGCTTGCAGGGCACAACCATTATGAATGTGAGACCGTCCGTGCCCGGCGAAGTGGTCGGTAGTACCAGGCTGGTCGCTGGTCGCGGTGGTCTTTAGCTACTGGTTTCACTGTATACCGAATCAGGCATGCCATCACAGGTCTACAGCGAACAGCACAGAGATCGACGGGACCAAGAATAGGGGATAGCGTGCGGCGAGGCCACCCCCATTATTTTTGGGAGGCACGGCTTCATGTTAGAGCAGTAAATTGCAGTTAGGGACTCAGCTGAGTCAAGCTGGACTCAGCGTGTCAAGTTTGGCATAATACAATAAGCGCGCTATCCCCAAACAGTTGTGTGGTTATTGTGTGAGTGTATATGCAGGAGTCCGCGGTCACGTGAGGGGGGAGTGATAAATGGAAGTTTCCGGAGGAGGAAACTGTAGTTATCACCAACCCTCACCGCGCCCAGCTCACGCCGCTACGGCGTGCGACCTGAGCTGGGCGCCCTGCCCAGTATGGAACTGTCCTCAAGCCAGTCACGTATTTGGCAGCCCAGTGAGCTGTCGACCGGATCGCAGCGTTTAGAAGCGCCAAATGCGGCAGGGCCAGTCTCAGGCTGGTCACGTAGGCGGCAGGCCGGCGGGCGACCGGCAAGGCTGCATTCGCATTTGGATCACCGAAGTGATACAGGTGCTTCGACGGCACTCCGTGGCGCATCAAGGAGGCATCTGGGGCCCAGGCAGCCCGCCCGTAAGCGCACCACCGTATCAGGTATGCGCAGGTGGAGCAGCAGAGCAAGATGTGTGCCGGACACTCACCATCATCCGGTCGACTGCATGGTTGTGCGACTTTACACAGCCGTCACTCATTACTTGCTATTGCTTGCAGAAGGCCAGAATTTTTTTTTCTTTTTTCGCTCTTTCCCTTCTTCCAGGCACGGCTTCATGTTAGAGCAGTAAATTGCAGTTAGGGACTCAAGCTGGACTCAGCGTGTCAAGTTTGGCATAATACAATAAGCGCGCTATCCCCAAACAGTTGTGTGGTTATTGTGTGAGTGTATATGCAGGAGTCCGCGGTCACGTGAGGGGGGAGTGATAAATCCTATATATAGGATTTTGGTCATATTTTTCGACTCAAAATGGGTGTGGCATGAGAATAGCAAAACGTATGTGACCAATTCTTCCTTGCTAGGTCTTAGTAGATATCGAGAGTTGAATAAGATAATTTTTTCAAACACTAACATCTCAGGCTCATCTCCTTGCTCAATATTACTAAGGCCTGTGCCCTAGTTTCCGAATCCTATATATAGGATTTGAGATTTTATTGGACCTTGTTTTATCCTTACAACTGGTAGTTTCATGACGGCATGTGCGATATGTCATCATGAAACCACCCCGTGCCACACCTGCAATGTTCTTCTGCACATGCACTGCTTCAGTCCTTTCCATGAAAGCAGCTGAAAAATTATGCTCAAATTTCCAATTCTTGCTGAAAATGGGTATTCATCAGAAATATTATCGCCCTATGAATCTAAAATGTAAACAGTCATGCCTCAAACATATTTACAACTTCCATGAAAACCATTATGCCGTTATTATTGGTAGTGATGACCAATAACAACGGCATAAAAGGCACACATTTCCAAATCCTATATATAGGATTTTTGGCCAGCAAATTAAGAGATAATATATTTATACCTCTCCATATTCACCGTGTGTGACCTCGTGATGGCTTGTTCCTCGCTGACAACTACTGCTAATTTCCCTTAGGGGACATCCGCAAATATATAGATATTTATTTAGAAACGAAAACTAGTCGTTTAGGGGGGAGTGGGTTGAGCGCCTGTTCGTTTCTCGAAAAATATCGATGTACATTTTGCATGTGTGAGTATGTCCAGAAAAAGACCAAAAATATCGATACTATGTACCATTTGTATATGTTCGTTTCTCAGGGAGGGGGGGGGGGGTTGAAGAGAAACGACTAGTTTTAGTTTCTAAATAAATATCGGTATTTACGGAAGGCCCCTTAGCGGTGTACATGGAGATATATACACCACTAAGGGAGAGCATGCCTAAGACTGCAAGTGTATATGGAGTGAGGTATAAATCTCGATCATACCTCACTCCATATTAGGGGTGAAACAATTATACCGAGTACTCGAGTACTCGCTCGGTTTTTTTCAAAAATAATCGCACTCGGAATAAATCAGAGTACTCGTTCATACATGGTACATGCATTTACTACAGAAATCTGCAGTCTCAGGGCAGCAGTCGGCAGATGGTGATGTGCAGACTGTGTGGTGAACATTTGTTCACGAGTAGAGAGAGAGCCCAAATGACCCACCAACCATATACCCGAGAAAAATGACTGCTACTCGGTTCAATCAGGGTTGTATCATGTTATTTTAAAGCCCTTGGTGTGCAATTTTTAGGAGATGAAAAATACTTGAGTACTGTATAAGCAGAAATATTCGTCTGGAATTTAATTTCGTCTTTTTCGTCCAAGGAGCTTTTGGACTAAATTAAATGTAGGACGAATATCGATTTGTCCAGCGTTTCTATACACTCTTATGACCCATGGACGAAATTTTCATCCGGACGAACTACTCTTCTTTGGAGTTGGACGAAATTATTGACCGACGAAATTTTCTGCCTCTACAGTACTCGAATATTCAATCGGAGAAAATCAGAGTACTCGAACTCGGGATTTCAGTGCCAACTTTCACCCCTACTCCATATACACTTACAGTCTTAGGCATGCTCTCCCTTAGTGGTGTATATATCTCCATATACACCGCTAAGGGAAATTAGCAGTGGTCGTCAGCGAGGAACAAGCCATTAGGAGGTCGCACACGGTGAATATGGAGAGGTATAAATACAAGAGAGAGTTTGGAAGCTTTGTCACAACTCCGAGTTTCACGTATCTCTACGATCATCAGGCAACTGATGGATCCAAAACGGGCAGCCAGAACATAAGGGGGAGCAAGGTGGGAAATTCCGAGGGGTGTCATAGGCGACGAGGTATAAATATAATTATTATAACAAAGGGACCTCGTGTATATCCAGATATATACACCAGTTATAAAAACCTCGGCGAATTCGCCTCGGTTTTCATACTGGTGTATATATCTCTATATACACTCGGTTCCTTGTTATAATATACATATTTATACATGTACAGTAAAACCTGTAATGGTGACCACTCGGATATGGTGACCACTCGGATATGGTGACCACTCGGATATGGTGACCACTCGGATATGGTGACCACTCGGATATGGTGACCACTCGGATATGGTGACCACTCGGATATGGTGACCACTCGGATATGGTGACCACTCGGATATGGTGACCACTCGACCATGGTGACCACTCGGATATGGTGACCACTCGGATATGGTGACCACTCGGATATGGTGACCACTCGGATATGGTGACCACTCGGATATGGTGACCACTCGGATATGGTGACCACTCGGATATGGTGACCACTCGGATATGGTGACCACTCGGATATGGTGACCACTCGGATATGGTGACCACTCGGATATGGTGACCACTCGGATATGGTGACCACTCGACCATGGTGACCACTCGGATATGGTGACCACTCGGATATGGTGACCACTCGGATATGGTGACCACTCGGATATGGTGACCACTCGGATATGGTGACCACTCGGATATGGTGACCACTCGGATATGGTGACCACTCGGATATGGTGACCACTCGGATATGGTGACCACTCGGATATGGTGACCACTCGGATATGGTGACCACTCGGATATGGTGACCACTCGGATATGGTGACCACTCGGATATGGTGACCACTCGGATATGGTGACCACTTGGATATGGCGACCACTCGACCATGGCGACCACTTTTCCTTGTCACGGACGCATTCACATTCAAAACAGCTCGGATAAGGCGACCACTCGCTCAACGCGACCGACGACCACCCACCCGCGACCGCATTGCACAGTGCTAGTACATGTACATGTATGCATTGCATGGTGCAACATGCATGGTAGACCTACACATCATTGCAGGAAGTGTAGATGTGCATGGTGCATGCACGACGCTTGAGAGGTCTGAGGACCCCAGGCACATGAGTAGCGCTAGAGTAGCATAGGTGTGTACACTGTGATACACTGATTAAAATGATGTATCACATGTGGAAATGGTCACGTGACTCACTGAACCTGGATAAGACCACCTGGCCACGGCGACCACTTTTTCTCGTCCCTTGAGGGGTCACCTTAGACAGGTTTCACTGTACACCAGTATGAAAACCGAGGCGAAGTCGAGGTTTTTATACTGCATGAGAATCTGACAGTTTGGGTTCAAATCCCAACATTTGGCTTCAGATTTTTCTTTTTTCAGCTCTGATTTTTGTCTAAGTTGAGGAAAATGTTGTAAGTCCTCGGGCTTACCGTGTTTCCGCGCATATAAAGCCATGGCGTTGTATCCGAATATAAGGCCACCCTCACTTATAAAGCCATGGCGTTACAAGTGAACAAAATTCAATGTGGAGGAAATTGCATCTGGTGTTAAAGGGGAACTGTCACCAAAAATTTTCTTTGTCTTATCTTGTAGTTCTTTGGCTCCTGATCACGATGGTGTTATCCGTTTTTCTCTGCGATGGCTGGAAGTGGGTGAAAACTTGAAAAGAAGGTGCCCAAAATTGTCCCGAAGTACCGAGTGACGTCACGCCGGACTTGACCTCCACGCGTACATTCATCGTCAAAAACGAAGTCCAGCCCGTGTGCTCGTCGATTGAGCTAGCTGTTCCAATGTACGGTGCACGTGTGCCTTTTGAACTGTAACACAGATGGGTACGTCGTACCGAAGGAGAATGCCAAAGAGGCAGAGACCCACGTGCAGCTACACAGCCAAATCAAAATAAAAAGCAGCTGAGCTTTCACCTTTTTGACTTCTTCCGCGAAGATCTAAGTTTTATTTTGTGAGCACGGAAGTACGTCGTTGTTTTGAACTTTTCGTGTGAGGAACAACACGATGATGAGTGCGTATGCAGAAAACAATACTCCTCCGGCCGGCGATAACACCACCAACCCGAGCCCCAAAGGAACGCAATTTAGTTACGTGAAGGCGATTCATCTGGCGATGTTGCTGAAGATGCAGATGACGAACTCCGACGTCTTTCATTTCAGAGCCGGGTGGGCAACATCGCCACCTTCGATACAACGACATAATTTTCAAGTACGAGGTATGTGTGTCACACTAACAGCAAACAAACATCCTTCCACTCCTTCGTAATCACAAATAAAACAAAGAGCTGGAGCGTCGTGGAGGAAGTACCAGTGCGACAAACTGCAGTCGACTTTTGTTTATTTTGTCCCTTTTTGGCGTTCTCATTGTGTACAACAGTACACATCGAGTGTCCGAGTTCAGAAGGCAAGCGTGCACCGTACATCGAACAGTTGGCTCGATCGACGAGCACACGGGCTGGACTTCGTTTTTGACGATGAATGTACGCGTGGAGGTCAAGTCCGGCGTGACGTCACTCGGTACTTCGGGACAATTTTGGGCACCTTCTTTTCAAGTTTTCACCCACTTCCAGTCATCGCAGAGAAAAACGAATAACACCATCGTGATCAGGAGCCAAAGAACTACAAGATAAGACAAAGAAAAATTTTGGTGACAGTTCCCCTTTAAAGGTGAGTTCAATTCTTTCAGTGAACCTACAGTAGCCGTGATTCTCCCTGCATGTACCCATCCCCACTGTCACATGCAATACCGCCACCACACCTTCATACAAGTTTGTATGCCACCGTGTACACAATAGGTTCACAATTTGAAATTTTCAGGGAAAATTGAAAGTATTGTACATGGATGCTCGACATGAACGTGCAACGGCACCGTACGAGTACTCGAAGTTCATACTCTGCCGATTTTTTTGCATGTACGCGTCTCTCACTTTTAGCGCCATGGCGTTAAAACAGAGGCTATATTCTCCAAAAAATTGGTCCAAAACAGCGATGTTTCCGCTATAACGCCAGCTTTATATGCGCGGAAATACGGTACAAGGGCCTAGGCGCATGGTCAGACTGTGGCAAATTTTCGGTCCCTGACGAAAAAAGAAAAGCGTCCAGGATTCGAATTGCGATCACACTGCACATGTGGGGAGATTGAAAATTCAAACTTCATTTCGAGCGTCAAGTGGTAATCTCCACGAACCACGTCAAATTCCTTCACCTTGGGGATCGCCAACACCTTCAGTGCAATCCTTGCAACCATCCTTATGAGTTTTGTTGTTGTCTGTGGCCAATTAGCTCCTCGATATCGAGATTAAAAAATAAGTGAATATCAGCGTCAATGCCGTATCAGCGTCAAACTCCTGTTTGGAGCGGAAAAGCGTGGTCCGTTCTTGCTTTTTTTTGGAGCGTCAACTCCCGCTTTTGCCGCTCTGGCGGCAAGTTACTATGGAGATTCGGATTATAATCACAGGAATATTTCGTTTTTGCCGCAGTCTGACCAGGCCCTAAGTGGTCAATAGTAAGTGGTCAATATAAGCGGTCAATATAATATGCTGATATTTGACCGCTTAGAGATAACAAGTTTCTGTGGCGGTCAATAATAAGAGAGTGATAAATCTCGATATACACGAGGTCCCTTTGTTATAATATATTTATACCTCTCCATATTCACCGTGTGTGACCTCCTAATGGCTTGTTCCTCGCCGACAACTACATGTACTGCTCATTTCCGTTAGCGGTGTATATGGAGATATATACACCACTAAGGGAGAGCATGCCTAAGACTGTAAGTGTATATGGAGTGAGGTATAAATAAGCTTATTTTACTCTTCGTATTACTATTAGCAGGTACCTGATATGACATGTCCATACTCTGCTATTATCAGTTGATATGATCAACATGCAATATAGTTTATCGACTCTCAGTGACTCACCAGCCAACGGCTATTGGGGCTTGCTCCACGGGTCCGTCCAGCTCATCATCTGATGAATCTTCGTCACTCGAAACCAACTGCAGCCATCAAAACAGAGAGATTTCGGGACTTCGACATTGAGCACCAGATAGGTTCTGTCGGTTGACAAAGTTCCTTTCCTTACATATTTCACCATCTTTCGAGGGAAGAAAGCGAGTCCCTACAACTGATCTTGATGCCGAGGAAAATCGATTCTTCGAGGGCTTGATCCCACAGCAAACGTACGCCTACGGATACGCAAACTATTCTCCTAAAATATTTTTAGATGACCAGCGTGAGCTGAGAGAGCTTGAGAGCAACAATGGTGAGCACAGTTCTGCGCTACCACGTGGCGATCCTCCTCCAGCTAGCTACAAGTAGATTTGCGAAGCCGTTGTCGTTTTTGAAACTGGCTTATCCCCCTTGAGCTGCCTTGCCATTGGGGTTTTCCCTAAAGCTGTGCAACTGAAACTCATCATCGCCGTACTACGGATGTTCGCCACATTGACTTCGAAGTATAGTCGCGAGAGAGCAAAAAAACAAAAAAATCCGTAAAATATTATTGTTGAGGTGAGTTGAGCTGATGAGGTGAGCCAGAGATCGCTTTCGATTCCCAAAGAAACAATTGAGTTATTCCTGCGAGCATTTTTCTGAAATCCAAAATGGTATGTTCACTTCAGGCTCGTTATATAATGTTGTTTGAAGTACTGAACGCGCATATTGGACTCTTTTCTGTCTTCAGGCCGCATCACACACTATTCTGCTTCTGCAGCCGACGCGACGTTCAGATAGCCGCACGTACGCTGATTTCAATTCGAAAACCGAATGTTTAGAGGGTGAGTTAAAATGACCTGTTGCTTGATAATAGGCAGCTTCATATCATATAGCACCAGTTAACCTCATGAAGTAAGGGATAGAGTGGCGCCTAGGAAATCCCATGGCGGCTTACCTATTACTCACACATCTCGCTGCATTACATGTACTCAACTAACTTTCATGCCCAGTTACTGAAATGCAATACTAGAGAACAACGCCCACCTACCACGAATTTGGGGTTTGGTCCACGAAAGTACCTGTATAGCCAATTCGCACACATAAATTACCAGGACAGCAGTGTACAGCGTTTATCTGCCTTTGGAACGTAGTTTCTCACTACAGCCACCTATTTTGAATTATTTGCAGTAGAAAGTTACTGGAAACTTAGATAGATTGTGATGTAACTAACCGTCTAGTCAGCAGTGCTGAGCAATGAGCACAAACTGAATTGGAGGGGTTTGTTCGTATGCTGTTTTGTTGTCTGTCTTTGTGTTCAGGAGTGTGCAAGATGTTTGAGGAACATCTGAAGCAACAGAATCCCAACAGTCCTTCTATCACGTACGACATCAGCCAGCTATTTGACTTCATCGACCATCTGGCAGATCTATCGTGCCTAGTGTATCCTCCACGTTCTGTGTAGAATTGTCGTTGTCTTCTAGAGGATTTAGAACAGTAATGCAATGCGTATAGGATGTGGAAGCTGTAGTCATTTTGCTTCCTGGTATACGCCCAGTTCACATTAAAGAGAATGTGGTGTTATTGTGAATGAAGACCCCCCCCCCCCCCCCCATCATTCAAAGTGCGTGCCGCAGGGTAAATCATAATGTCTTTGGTTGGACTTCCAGCCTTGCAGTTCCTTTTGTGTCATTCTTTTCTGCCTACCTGCATTCTTGTTTTGAGATGTTCTGTGCCTACAAGTTATAACAGTCACATGCACAACAAGTAGTGATAGGAGTGTTGACTCGTTTGGGCTTCCTTGACAATGGTTTGATAACAGATTTTCTTCAAAGACTAACACGTACATGCCTTGCAACAAGGACTGGGTGAAGGAGGAGATCTATATCATGCTGCGGAAACAAGCCGGGCAGTAGTAGTGTTGCTACCAGCACAGCTGTTTGTGGATATTCGGTGCAGCCCTGCTGTGCGATCCCCGTGCTTCTCTGTCACTGGCAATGTGCCAGTTTATGTGGCGAATCCGAAGAATGAATGCATGCACAGTGCCCTGAAAGAGAAGGCTCTTTCCACGGCGCTTTGGAACATGCCCGTTTCTGAATGTGTGTGTGACCATGCTTTCTTGCTTGATACATGGATATCACGGGCACATTCTGTCTTGTGAACATTTGACTGTACAAAAGAAACTCCCGATTGCTTGTATAAATTTGCTTCTATGCTCTGTGCTCCCATTCCCATGTGGTCCTGTGGATCATGTTATCTTTGTTGTTGAGTAACTTTGCTGCCTGGTGCTGCTGCTGCCGCTGTTGTCAAGAAGTGTTAGGCATCGAGACCTGCCCACCATGTTTTTCGTTTCACTGCTAGCTGCATCTGTTCTTTGCTCCTTTTGTGGTGGTTATTAGTCTGCATGTCGCATTTGCTTCCCACTGGGTGCGCTTAATCCCAAGTCTTGGTTGCATGCTCATTGTAATATTGGCCTTCTTAGCAGGCGATAATTCTTGTTGCCAATGGGCAGGTTTGCTGTCATGGGCCAGTGGGTTTTTTTTTCTCTGAGCATCTCTGCTCTTGCTTTGTTTTAAGATTGTGCTGTACATGTACGCGGTGAACGATGACATTTGAATTCTACTGTTCGAACGGATTGATGTGGCGTGAGCGGATGGCCAGGCGTACTACCAAGGGTGTGTGTGTGTGTGGGGGGGGGGGGGGGGACTTTGATAGTACGGTGGAACTTCAGCCTGTAACATGTACGCGTCATTTGACCTCGATCGGATATACCGGTACACGCAGTTCCTCAGCTATCGAGTACAGCTGTTCATGGTGGCCCTTGGAGTTATAGGTACATGTACGTTGATTCATACCAAAGTTTCATTGTGCGGGTAGCATATACCGAGAGTACAGTGTCATCTACTCTTGCATATACCGGTACCCTCTGGTTGCAAATCATCTATATCCATTGCGTGAAACCACATACAGTGCTTGAAACTATCACATACCAAGAACCACTCATTTATATAATTATTCTTGCATCAATACCAAGAATACATAAACAAGTACTAACATGTATGTACTCCAGGATTCACGCGACGCACAATAGCTACCGGTATTCCAGACAGTACAAGCCACATTTTCCAAAGCCTGCATGACAACCAGGAAATGCTCAGGACTGTCCCCGGAGAAAATTGCGGAAAAAAATCGCAAAAAAACGCGGCATAATATGGCATAATTTGCGGTAAATATGCGGTGAATAATATTGATGTGCGGCAATTTTCAGTGAGTATGTAGTGAAATCAATCAGTTACTTCTTACAAGTCTCTGGTGTAAGCACTGGTCATATTTGAGTAAAAAGCCGCCACGATGAGACGTTGCTGACCGAACAGTGCACTGTGTGTACGTGTAGTGCAACAAAAAAGTTCAAAAAACGCGGGAAAATCGCGGAAAACGCGGTCTTTTAAAAAATCGCAAAAACGCGGAAAAAAACGCGGCCGCGGAATCGCAATTTTCCCCGGGGACAGTCAGGAGCTAGGGTCGGACTTTGACCGGGTGGAAGAAGAAGAATAGGGCATACAGGCCATTGTTCTCCAAACAACCTTCACTTTGCTAATTTCCTAGCCAGTGGGTAGACCAGACTGTGTTCTTACGAAAGCGGGCAGACAGTGAGTACAGAACAGTATAGAACATCAAATAAAACAAGGGATGGGACACGGTGTGAGACAGAAAACAGAAAACAAGATACAATAAAAAATGGACAGGGGAGGAGTCGAGTGATACACACAATTCATGATCCTACGAGTCGTAGAGCACAAAATTAATAGCATGACTGTGTTTCGTGAGCTGTCCGTGTATACACGTCATTCTGGGCCGTATACAATGCGGTACAGAACTGAGAACGTGCAACATAATGATAACACCATGCCAGCTTGGCAAACAGGATGAGATTGCTGAGTTCGCTAGCTGTTTGCATTGTCTTAAAAATATATATATTGAAATCTTCCACTGTTTAGAGCAGCGAACCCTGAAAGGGTTTTTTAATAGTTCCCTTTGTTTATATAAGCACATGTGCTTCATTGTAGACTGCACTTGTGACATGTCATGGATGGTTATGTGTTGTGAACTGTCCAAAACAGCGGGAAAGGGTCCAAAAAATATGAGCACTGTACTTAAAAAAGAAGAAGGCACAACTGAAAGTGCATGCATGGCCACTGTTTTCACATGCACTGCACATCAACGAGGAGATCTTTCCAGAGGCTGGTGGTATTCACTGCTACTTTCACCAAGATGTTTTCTCCTCTATTCATTAGCAAAATAGCAATAGCAGCGTCTGTGAAGTCGGGCAAGCACCGCAACGCTAGGAATGGCGTAAATGGCACACGGATGAAGGCATACAATACCGACACACTCAGACATGCTGTCAGGAGTTGTGCAGTGAAAGGGCGACTTGTCAAACCGGTCACATCAGCCGCCGTCGCCTGGAAAATGACACTCTGGAACCACGGTGTGCTGTGCTGGCACTGAAATCCGTTCCTGGCGCGGATGATGACCGGTATGGAGCACCACTCATGGTTACTCTGCAGCAAATAGTAAGTGCAGCGAGAATTAATAGTTCCTGACGGGTGCACCCAGCTTGTTGCCTGGGTTGAGTCGTTGCAGCTACTCGTAGCAGTTCAAAACAAGACTTAATGACGTCTCGGCATCCTCACATGAACTCACACTTGTGGCCACAGCCAGTTGGACACCAACTGGACGCCTGAAACCATTCGCGCATGTGCTCAAGATGTCCACCATGGCCACAGCCCTGGCACCAGGCATACACGCCCCTCACGGCTTGATGACTGCAAAAAAACAACAACGGCAACACAGAGAGGGACAGTGGCTTGTAGCGGTGCTCGACATGATAAAACAAGCAGGAGTCAAAGACATGCACTGCTGACTACTGCGACGTAGTGTGGGGTATCAAATATCAAATATACTACTGCAGTATCAAAGGTGGACGGTAGCGTTACACTGTTCCACTTGGTTGGCATTTGTGCCTGGTCAGAGTAGCTCGAACAATACACAGGGCTCGTAGTGCAGAGAAAAGGTACATACACACAGTAGAGTGTTAAAAGTGTTCCGTATACACTCACTCCCGTAATGTAAATCCACCTGATAAGGCTGATATACATGTAGATATGACGGTACAGTTCTCAATAAATATCTACCCTAAAAGTAGGCTGAGGCCCAATGATATTCCAACAGGTAAGCCTACGGGACTAACGTTTCAGACATGATTTACATGTAACTCAAATGGCAAATCCCATTCAACCCAGGCTGAAATTCCTCACGAAAACAATTAACAGTTTCAGTCCCGTCTGACTCGTCTAAAGATGGAAACCTCCGTGTGAAAATACTGTAAGAAAACCTCGTCCAAATGATGTGATTAGTGCATCAGTCAGGCCAGGGGATATGTCAACATAACAATTAGTGGTGAAACGAATATCAAAACCCAGTAGCCGAATATTCTTTGGCTTAACGAACGTACGAATATTCTTTCGTTAACACAGATGACATCACACGCCCTCCTCTCATTCATTTTATTGGATATTGTCACTATTGTATGCATGACAAAGGAAGGCGCATATTTTCCATCATTTCTAGGTCAATTTTCACAAAATCCCCAGCTGAAGTGCATGTTACACGCTAAAAACCCAGCTTGAGACGTGATTTTCGTTCGACCGCCATAACTCGATTCCAGGACCTCGGATCGCGTTTGGGTTGCTTCGAGACGACAGCTGAGAGTGTTCTAATGCCGATAGACCTTTCGATAAAGTGATTCGGTCAAGTATTCGCGAAGTTACGGAAGTTTGAAGTCGCCCAGTAAACTCTGCATACCGGGTTAACGAATATTCGCCATGAGAAATATTTGTTCGAATCTGACAAACCGAACGAATATTCGAATATTCGGTATATTCGTTTCACCACTAATAACAATGACTAGAGAGATTGCGCATAACAATGTTTCTTAGCATTTGGCACAACATAAATTTCGCTGCTGAGCTCTTTTTCTCCGTCGAAAGTTGACGGCAGTTCACATGATTTCGTTACTTGAGGCTGAAATGACCAAATCTTACGAATTTCTGTTGTCACAACCTCTCTAATACAATAGAACTATTATGGACGTAGTTCAAAGCAAATTGCCGATGTGACTTATCCTGTGCTTCTCATTCACCGTTACAAGATCATCAGTGCATAATAATAACAGAGAGCATGCTCCCTATTCTTTGAAATTATGGGAGTTTTGAAGTAGTTGCAAAAGACACGCAAGAAAATCCTGACTGATTTGAGCACAGTTAGCAACGGCATAGGCAGCTTACCACACAATACACAGGCTGGAGACCTTGTGACAGTTGTCACAGTACGATGATCCTTTCTTCATGACCATCTTGGTGCAGATACCACACTGGGTAGCCACAGCTGTGGACTCCTGCAAGTAGCAACAACAAGACGCGTACATCCACACTAGACTAAGCCTCCTACTTCCGGCACACCAGTAAAGGTGGCTACTGGCAAACAGCAAGCCCTACACATGCATGTACCTACAGTTTAGTACCGTAAATCCCACCAGAGCGCTCCCCTCATTTCCAACCCTTCTGTGGTGCCATCGCGGAGTGGGAGTGAAAGATCTCTCCATGATGCTGTATGACACGAACCCAGAGCCAATCTCTTCGCACATGGATTGCATAGGAACGCCACTACCATCATCAAGGATCAAGGCGCAGATCCAACTAACAAAGCGGTGGGAGGCGAGTAGATCAGATCCACCACAAAGTGGTCAAAGGATCGAAAAACCCATTCGCTGCATCCATATCCATGTAAATTCCGTCTAAATTACGCACGAGTGTGAAAGTCCAACATATTGTTTTCACTTGTAAACCTTGTTTTGACCTACTATGCGATGTGATCCTCATACTCTGCTCGTGCACATCCACTCCATTCAACAAGAAGTTGTGTACACACGATAATACACACGCTACTGACTCACCAAGTTCAATTGATTGATTGCCTTCAATGGGCACAGTCTGATGACTAGCGCCGACACAGTCCAGAGTTGGTAACGAGATAGCAGATCTAACACACACACACACACACACACACACACACACACACACACACACACACACACACACACACACACACACACACACACACACACACACACACACACACACACATACACACATACACACACACACACCATGTACCACACACACGCACACGCACACACATGCACACACACACACACACACACACACACACACACACACGCACGCACACACACACACACACACATATAATACACACACACATACACACATACACACACACACACACACACACACACACACATACCCACACACAAATTTAACGACAGTTTGCTACTATGAATATTGGCTGGTGCATAGCCACAGGGGACTCTCGATAAGTACAATGCTAGATCGAGACACACTAAACGTGGAACTATAACCTACCAGCACATCTTTTACCCATTGCCAAGAGCCAGTACTACTAGTCAAGGATGATAGCTTTTTCTTCTAATACAGCAATCACTCAGATGAGTGTTTTATCAACACAAAGCTCTGACTAACAACAGAGCAAGACACGGTTATACCCTTGCTGCGTGAAAGATCTAAGTCCCCAATCATGCTCATTACATACTTCAAATATCTGAATCAGAAAACACTCGAGAAAGCCACAAGCAACCCACTACTCACATGACATAATGCAAAGATGCTATGATGTCATATCACATCCGCTGGATGAGTACCGCGTACATGCATTTGTATATACACATAGATCATCGCCTTACAAATAAAGCTCATGATCATGAATGAATGGTAACCGTTGCAGTTACACCTCTTTGGCTGCCCCCCTATGCATGCACAGTCTGGTGGTTGCAATACAACAGCATACACATAACGTTTCCTTAGTATGGGTTTTCCAAACTCGGATGGTTAGCCGATGTATTCATGCTTAAAAGGAAGGACAAAGTTCAGCAAACTCCTAAACATTTTGTTTCCCATGGTCTTCAGCATGTAGGTTGCATGTTTTGACGCACCGACATAGGCCTGGTACCACTGCTCCTGCTGTGTAGTGTCGATCAAAGACTTTCCCTTCTCGCCTAGCACTAGCAGAATACTGACCGTCAGCTGGACATTGCCCTGGACAGCAGCACACAATCAACAAGTCAACCACATAATTATAAAATTATAATGCACTAAATACAGACTTTGCGCTTGATAGCACAGAATCAACAATAGCGTGGTTTCACATCTTTTTGTCATGTGACTAAATTTGTGCAGAAAGGGATAATGGCATGTGGACAATGGAACCAACATGGCCGACATCATGTGACCCATAGCTGCAGGGGTTGAGTGGAGTTGGAACCAACATGACTGCCCCGTATGGCTATGTAATAGATGAGAAGCCACTCTATTCAATCAAATACACTGACATTAGACTGGACAGCATACAGTCAACATCTCCGAAGGCCTATGATAGGCTGCACACCTTGACTCTAAAATCAACACCCGGTATGCACAGCAGAACAACGTTGACCGCCAGCACAAACTAGTGTCACACAAAGCTGACAGCTGCAGTTTAAAATGAACCATGTAGACGTGCATTCCTGCACGCACGTACACACACGTACACACACGTACACACACACACGCACATATGCACACAAATTCATGACGCTCACACCTACCTGATAGGCATAAAAGTGAAGCATGTCCGAGACGACAGGGCTGAAATCCCATGGTGGGACACCCTAACCAGGAGAACACAAAAATACCGAACAACGGCATCAAAATTCAAGACATGTAATTCACGCCCAATTCAAAGGATAGAAAAAGCTCTTTCGCCACACTTACTTCGAAGTATTTGTACACAATCTCTAATATTTCGGATTAAATTCCACAGTTAGAGTAGTCAGTTCAGTGCAATGAATGCTGTATTGATTTCCAGAGTATGAAACACGGTGCATGTCATGATGACTGTACCTGGAGATCACTGAGTGCAGATAGACTGGGTGTCACCGATGATCCACGCTGGGCAGCATGCAATGCACCAACAGTCAACAACTCGCTGGATCTGCAGAGCAGCAAGATAGAAGCACGCACACGGCACATGACACGGGTCAGCACGGCAAGAGCGAAAGAAGGAATGCTCCCACACAATAATGCATCACATCATAGCTGTCTTCCTGGAGGAACAAGTCGACACCAATGATACTAGCCTGTCCAGCTTTGGCAGTCCTGTGCCGGAGGCACGACAAACCCCGCGCATGACAGGAAGTGCATGTGTGCGTGTGTACACGTGCGTGTATGTGTGTGTGTGTGTGTGTGTGTGTGTGTGTGCGTGTGTGTATACGTGTGCGTGCATGTGCATGCGCGCGTGTGTGTGTGTGTGTGTGTGTGTGTGTGTGTGTGTGTGTGTGTGTGTGTGTGCATGTGTGTGTGTGGTGTGTGTGTGTGTGCGCGCGCGCGCGCGTGCGTGTGTGCGTGCATTCTCGCTGGTAGTGACAGTAAAGGTCGTTCATAACTAAATTGGTTCTTCAAGTCAGCAGCACTGGCAGCGGAAGCCAGAAAGAGATCAGGAAAAGCACTGACGGTCGTGTGCACCAAAACTACAAAACGGTTTTGCCAAGGAGAACGCTTCAAGGTTGAACACAAATTCAACAACACGGTGCGCGGTGCCAGCAGCATCATACACGTACTTACTCCTTCAGCATGTCATCATTGTCTGACAAATACGACGGTGACCTGTACATGGGACCAGCAACAAGTTCACATAACATTACATGTATGCCAGTGAAACAAGCGGTCAGAAAATCAACAAGTCAACACCAACGCATTATATACAACTAGGGATGTAAGGACGATGATTAGAATCTAATAGAACCAGCAGTATTTCCAGGAAAGATCACTTCCGGCTGCTTTGAGGTTTCCCCAACCCAGGTTGAAGTGTCTCGACAAGGACATTCTGGAGGATGGGAACGGCTCGTCAAAACACAGATTCGATTGTTAAAGTGTATCACTTCTAATCTAAACGAGGTATTGTTGACTATTAATTCATTTCCTGAATTGCGGAATTTGCCGTTCATTACATCACTACAGACAGCAGACAAAGCAATGTGTGGACACACAGTAAACCATGCACATAGACAATTGTGTTGGAATTCTCTCGCGTGCTCAAATCAGTCTCCCTCATCACAGACATCAAAGTGTGCAGCACCCACTAACCCTGGGTCCTCTATGTCGTCACGAGGCTGAAACGCTTCCTGAACATGCAGAACATACAAGCACACGTAGACAACAAGAAGAAAGGACGCTTTATCTCGAAGAACATTGCCCACTCTCAAAAACAATAATCCATTGAATAAAAACAAGAAAAAGTATGTGATATTATCACCAGATCGGCCGCTTCTTCCCGGAAGACGATGCTCCACGCTATCCGGACCATGATTTTCGATTCCGAACTTCAAAGCTTATACCATCAGGGTACATGATTCTGGAAGACAAAGGCTCGTTATCACCTTCAACATCGAGAGTCAGAAGCCGCAGCAGGAGTCGTCAACCTGTCGCTCGACATGGCACCAGATCTGTCAGTTGGTCGCCTTCAACAATGTCATCACAATCAAACAAAGACTTCAAGCTTGACAAGCATGGGCGGTTGCACTAGGTGGTTCCACATACAGGACCATTGCATGTAGTGGCCAGAGCAAGCAAATTTCACTCTGCTATTAGTAGTGCCCATGCGTCCGACCTCACCAACCTATTGTGTCAAGTGCCGGCTGCGCAGAGAAAGATTATCTCGCTGCTGGTTGACGGTGGACCAGATTTCGGTCCAAAGCATGTGGTGAACCTGCTGACGTATGGCCGCCTCTGGAAAGACCGCTGTCTGAATGCACTCATCGGCACACAATGACATTGAGCATGCAGGGTCGCAGCTATCCAAGGCACTGGTGGGAGTCACACTGCCAAATCACTTGGAGGGACAGCTTCCACCAAATCAGCAGCGATTATCTAAGGAGGACACAGCCAGGCCGGAAGCCGTTGTATTGGATCAGGCAATTGACATCCTCAGTGGATACTGGGATAAGCTTACATTTGATAGCCATGCAGTCATACCCAGTGGTGTGCCGTGCACGGACTGTGAGGAACGTTATGAAGACCACGAGGACCTGGCTACTTTTGTGAAGTCGTCACGACGTGTCATTGAACAAGATGCAGCAATGCAGGAGACTCGGTCACTGCTATAATTTCTCTGCATGTTTCACGCTCCACGTACCAGACAACGTTTCCGAAGTGTGACGATGATAGCTGTGAACATTGCGTTGCCCATCCTGTTGAGGCTGTCAAAGCTGTTGCCCTTCTTCGTTCTCTCGGTGACCATATGTTCACCCCCACACCCAGTGCGCATCTTGCTGGCCATTATTCCACATACCTTGAATGCCGCACTTACCATTCTCTGGGTAAAGCACAGCTGCTACTTGATTCCGGGTTACCGTCTGGTGAGCCAGATCGCTGCCTGTTTGGTTGCAGCTACATATTTATGCCTGTCCGTGATGCTGACCGTCATGTATGTTTAGTTCATCCGGCCAACTGGAAACAATACAGGAAGGCCTTAAATGAGAAACCCACAGTATCGTCAGCTGCCAATGCTTCAGCTACCACAGCATAGACGACCGGGACATCAGCAGCAGAACCACCAGCAGCAAAACGAGCGTGCCATTGTTGCAAGTTTGATGGCTGCGACATGGCATTTACCAGCAACTACCGTCTTCAACAGCCCGAAAAGGCCGAGGGGCACCAGCTGAAGCGAGGTCGCCCGCCCAAAAAATTAGCAAAAAACACTTCCCCTCATTTGTACTCTTTAGTTCGTATTACTATTATTCGCCACGGCGACCCCCTTAAGTCCACGTAACTGGAAGGGCAGGGCTGGGTCTTTTTCTTTTCCATGTTTGATCTTGGTTTTCCACAATTATTTGCAATGGCGACTCCCGTAAGTCCACATAACTGGCAGGGCAGGGTTGGGCCTTTTAAAAAACAATTTAAAAAAAGAGTAGATGTTGCTTTCATAGTGCTTGCATGCAAAGGATATTTGCATGTTGTAACATCTTATGGAGCCAGCTCCCCGCTGTGGTCAGGCAAGAAAGAAAACGCAATCGCTTTAAGTCAATGGCTCTTGCCTTTTTGCTTACCAGATAAATAAGCCTCTTTACAAATGCTGTATGCACTGCTCTTTCCGTTATTTTCTTCCTATGCAAGTCGCAACTCCTGTTTTGAGTTGTTTTTCTTCTCTCTTTTTCTTTCCCTAATAGTTGCTGTTACACTCTCTGATCCTTATGCACAGATATACAGCATTCCCTCACTAGTGGGACCATTGTTATTAGGCTAGGACCCGTTTTGGACTTCCCACTCTAAATAAAGAATACAAACAATTTTATAGGGCTGAAACGATCATCCAATAACTCTTAACGATCAACCAATATCATTAACGATCGATATATTGGTTTTATCGATTCTTGTCGGCTCTACTCGTGTACCTCGCACACCAGTTTATGAAGAAATTCCATGATACCTTTGGTACATTAGAAATTTGTGGCACCGCAATGTTGACATCTGTGGAAATCTGGCTGGTTTTATCAACATGAACTAGAGAATTTCATGTTGCAAAGAATCTTGTCATCACCCTCTGGCAACTGCTCTGATCTCCAACCTCTCACAGAAATGAACCCAAAAGGCAAAGTCTTCTCTCCCGATCTCTTTCAAAGCCACAAATTAATTTTACCGCGCTTGGAAGTACATGATTGTACTCGTATTCACTATCGGATGGAGTGCAAGGGCTAGAATACTGTCACTGATATGTAAGCATAATAAATCGTTAGCACTCGTTTTGAACACTAACGATTATCAATTGCACTCTTAACGATTATCGATTGCACTCTTAACGATCGATATGCGAGTTATCGGTATAATTGTTTCAGCCCTACTTGAAACAAACAAAAAACAACAACAACCAATCAAGATCATTTTCTGCCCAAAGCCTCAAGTCAATTAATTTTTTCGTTTCAGGAGGGTGGATTGGTGGGGGTGGGTCATAACTAAACTTTTTCGTTTCGTGAAAAAGATCGATTATTACGGATGGCCCCTAAAGCCATGCAAGGATGCGGCACACCAACATTTTGATTACCCAAACGTTGAAGGTGGTCGGATAACCAACTCACAGCTCCACCAGACACTTAGTAGATTATTCAAAGGTACAAGCAGTAGCAAGTTCTAGCAACAGGTCGTGACAAAGCCCAGGGACTTTGGAAGGTACCGTATTTTCCGGGGTATAAGCCGCACTTTTTTTCCGCTAAAAATCGGACCAAAATCGCCCCTGCGGCTTATACACCGAATATGCTTGCGCGAATGAATGCTTAGCATACATCAGTATGCATGCTGACGTCATGTGACATGTCATTCGACTCAGCTTTGCGCCTGTGTTGCTATCCTGGCACTTTTACTAGTTTTATAGTGCGCGGGCTACACCATACGGTACGCGTATACGGGGACTCTATTTTGCGTACTGCAAGTACCGGTTTCCACACATCCTAGTATACAGCGATACGATAATACTACTTTTTGTGTATAAATAGTGTCGGCTGGAATCTTTCCCTGTTGTGAACAGGGTACTCCATAACCATAATAAATTTGTAGAAAGGCCATTTGTCAATGAGTGTGAAAAATCTTGGTTTGTGGGTGCGGCTTATACTCCGAATACCAACTTTTAGTCAATATTTTGCCTCAAAAAGGGGGGTGCGGCTTATACCCCGGTGCGGCTTATACCCCCGAAAATACGGTATTCAACATTGGTGCAGTCATGAAAAGGCAGAGGTCCTGGGGGTCGTCCCCCGGGGGAAAATTTTAGGAAACTTGGGCCCAAATTTCATTGCTCCAGAAATCACAGGATACAATTATTGGTGCGGCTTTGGCCGCACCTGCCGAACTGGTTCCGATGCCCCTGATTGCCTGAAGCCACTTAGACACCATCATAGTAAGCGTGCTCCTTGACACAAAGTGGGAGACACGTACTGCAATACTAAAAGCGAACACATTTTCAGTTTTTCACAGAATGAAATTTCTTACGCTAGGCAGCTCCAAGTTTCGCAGTGCATCATCGCTCCCTATTGGGTCAGCAAAGCCAAATGTTAGATCATCTGTACCCTCGTCAAGGTAGCCTAGAACAAACAAACGCATATTCACACACGCACACGTGCGACACACACACACACACACACACACACACACACACACACGTGCACAACAGTTTGCATTCAACCAAAGACGTCCTGTTGCAAATGCACACACAGTACATGTACAAACCATTCACAGCACAGCGCGAGTCCAATCAGATCACTTATCAGATCACCTATCAGATCACCAATCAGATCACCTATCAGATCACCTATCAGATCACCAATCAGATCACCTATCAGATCACCAATCAGATCACTTATCAGATCATCTCCAAACAGAGCATCTGTACTACTGCCTAGTACTGGTAAACTACTCTCAGTCCAGTACAAATCATGGTGCCTGTACCTGTAAGTCTGCGTAAAACCCACTCCCCTGCCTGCTGTGTCCGTTCAAAGAAATTCCAACAATGAGGAATTAAGATATCACTGCTGTTACTGTGCCCCACAGCAACACACTGTTTCATATTCAGTGTAGGCTTACTCGGTATGCAACGCATTTCCAATATGAGTACTGGGTGGTGCAGTGCACACGGCTCCGATACATGCATATATCTGTAAGGTCAGATGTCATTCCCCACCACTGCACATGCTCAGGCATGTACAGTCAACTTCGCTTATAACGACACTCGGCGGGGCATCAGAAAAGTGTTCTTATTCGCGAAGTGTCGTTATACCCGAAGTCTCATTGTATGTATTCCAGTTGGATGGGACTTTGCTCTGGGCATGGAAATTCTGTCACTATTCGCGAATTGTCGTTATATCCGCAGTCGTTATTAGCGAAGTTGACCGTAGCATTACTCACCTCCACTGGCGATGTTATTCAGTTCTTCCAAATCGGGACCGACATCGTACTCGTGACCCGTGTCCGACCCGTTATCTTCAGCATCTACAGCAAATCAGGAATATGCCTTGCTCAGTCAATACGCAGATGAATCAACGGACAGCTTGGGGAGCAACAGAAGTAATGAACAATGTCTGAAAAGATTTTGTATCTCAAGCCACCTCCATATGACCATTTCAGCCAACCTGGCACACAACAGGCAAAGTCACAGTGGTTGAAAAATTAACCTACCAAACTTGAAAACCCCAATGCTCTAGGATTGGTACCATGCATACGGCAGTTACCATGGATATGGCAGTAGATGCTTACCGCTATGGGAGCTGGTGGAGTTTCTGCCGTTGTGAGCTCCGTCCGACATGGCTGACTCGTTAGCACTGCCGGCATACTCGACTGGCGAGGCGGTCTGGCGCCCAATGGCGCCGCCGGTGGCCCCTGCCTCTGGCGTCGGTGCAATGGTACTTCGTGCGCTGCTGGCGGGCACCACCGCAGCATGACTCTCCGAGCAGATGCTGAACGAGCCCGGGTGGTGAGAGCCGCTTGCCATGTCCATGGGTGCGTAGATCAGGCTGAGAATGCGCCAGACCTGCGCTTCCTGAACACGGCTGTACTTCCTCGCTACCTGTACAATTCACAACACGCACAAGAAAATTACTAACGTAATTTCACAAAATTTGGTGTACATGTACTTTAACATTTTTTCGGTACTTTTGGTCCATCTCAATAGCCACACAAACACAACACACACACCATCCAGGAACAACTTCTCTGTACCTGAAATTTCTGTTCACCTAACCTAGCATTTTGCTCTCATATCTAAAACTTCTGAAGTTAGAGTACATTGTAGCCTAGCCACCCTAGTGCATTGATAGGTGCATGCGCACGCACACACACCCTTGGTCCTTGGTAACACTGCCATCAAATGGTTACGTGTCCCCTGTGCAGGGGTCGACAGCACTGAGTTCAGCACTGGATCCGCTCTACTTCTTGGACAGGAAATTAGCACAGCTATGCAGGTCGAAACCACGGGATGACTTGCAGCAGCACACAGCAGCAGCACACACACAGCAGCAGCACACACACACACAGACACACCCACACACAGACACGCACGCACACACACGCACACCCACACACACCCACCCACCCACACACACCCACCCACCCACACCCACCCACCCACCCACCCACACACACACACACACACACACATGCACATAGTGCGTGACTGTATACTTGTACACACCTCCATG
The DNA here is from genome assembly GCF_964019385.1 of Sycon ciliatum. Classification (NCBI taxonomy): domain Eukaryota; kingdom Metazoa; phylum Porifera; class Calcarea; order Leucosolenida; family Sycettidae; genus Sycon; species Sycon ciliatum. The sequence continues at coordinate 23,744,836 of NC_088646.1, forward strand.
TTGTGTTCAAACAGCTGGGTTAGCGGTAAGCCATCGAGCTTGTAGCCTTTAGCCAGCACTTGAAACACGTCCATCCAGTCCAGGTCACTCTGCAGTAGCGTACAGCACGGTATAACCAGGGTAAGCAAGAGGTTGTCAAATGATTTAGGACATACACAATTCAGGTGCAAAGCCAATGGTGTTTCCATACATTGAATTACCAGGAAACCCCCTCCGCGGGTGCAGCACAGCCATCTAGACACTGAATGAACCACGATAAATAATGAAATAGGCCACAGCTGCATATCCTCCCATAGCAGGCTTTCTCTCTCTCTTCTCGCTTTCTCTTCTCTCTTTCTTTCTTTCTCTCTCTCCCTCCCCCCCCCCCCCCCTCCTCTCTCTCTCTCTCTCTCTCTCTCTCTCTCTCTCTCTCTCCCTCCCTCGCTCCCTCCTATCATTCCCCTGTTGGTTTCAGAGTAGCAGACACGAGCATGAACAACTCGCAATTTCACGTATAACTCCAAAAAACTGAACACTGCAGACTACTTGAAGTAGATGGTCAGCAGAAATATGAAAATGCCATAATTCCTATCCGACTACAAATACAAACACACTCGTACCACATCATTAGGCGTAGCCGGAAGCTGTCGCAAGTGCATCATGAGATCGGAGGCAACGGAAGGCGCTGCAATTTGCGCCGGCGTCAGGTGTCGGAAGAAGGCTGGCTGTGTGTAGGACGGTCGCTGCGGCGGAGGTGGAGGAATGGGTGTTTGGCTGCAGTGGACACCGTGACGAAGTATCGTAATCTTGCTGTTACTTCAATTTCATATTGCAACATCTAGCAGCACACATGCAGCACCTATACTGGACTCGAGTTGGGGCAATATACAGGTCAGATTTAAGTGACAGTGCCACATGGTTCCCAGATGCGACAAATGAAACACTAGCATACGCAAAGAATATTCACACTGCAGATATCAATCAGACCATTCATTTCCTTTAACAGACAATCCCAGCTACGAACATAATCCATCGACATAATTATAATGGTTTTAAAAGTGATAGAACTCAAGTCGAAGTATATGTATACCTGAAATGTGCACGCTTGATTTCATCGCTGACAGCCAGAGAAACGTGACCACGGCAGCCCAGTGCCAGTCCAAGAGGAGGCTACACGGATACATAACAATACAAGTGTACACACACACACACACACACATACACACACACATACACAGACACTCATGCGTGCACGCATACACCGCGCACATCCACACAAGGACGTAAAAGCGAACAAACACCAGTGAAACACCTGAAAAAGTAGCATGGCCACAAATCAATTCCAATAGATAGCGCATGCAAAGCAGCTACACAGCATGGACATGTGCAGTATTTCCAATATAGCTTACAGCAGATTCTGTGGGGCGATGCGCATCGTCCAGATGATGCAAGTAGAGAAAGTTGTCCTTTGCTCCTGACACAAGATAGCTGGCTTCTTTCTGCCACACAATACCTGGTATCATGAAATACATGTAGGAAACACAAGAGGACAGGCCAGAGCAATGCATCAATTTACAATCTAACATGATCCAAGTCAATAGACAATGTCAACACCCTCATTAAATTGAAATCACATATACACACGACTGCAGCTAGCTGGCACTGCAGATGTGATTAGAAGCGGCGGCTGATGGGACATTTTCCAAACAGAAGAATCTGGGCACAAGTGTCAACAACAGACCATGGAGTCCAAGCGCCGCCTCCTGGCACTGATTCTAGCTGAGAAAGAGCCAGGGTGTCATCAACATTGCAATCCTTTATCAGAACAATGTTAGATATTGGATCAACAAACTACACGCTGTTCTTCTGCCGATGAAGCTTAGGTTGAAATAAAGGAGAAAAAAAGTGAAATGGACGTCAGCAACACCCAGAGAATTGGACTGCCTTTAAAATGTTCAATATAGCCAAGGTACTGCTGATACTGCACTGGTATATCCAACGTCAAATGGCTAGTGTAGTACAATGCACAGTCGTCAAAATAGTTGAAAATAGCACATCGTATCCTAGAGCACATGTATGTATCTCATACCCAGAGTATGTTATATTGCACTGTAACTCAAAGCATACGTATGCTACAGAGTCAGACACATACCCGTAGCCACATCCTTGTGTTCCTGGAAGGACGCAAAGGGAATGTACGGCCGGCGGATGTCCCATACGTGAATGTTGAAATCCAGAAGTAGAGCACAGCTGTAGACACCAACAGTCACCACCACAGGAATCATAATCACGAATGGCTGGTGAAACACATGACACAGTGCATTTTACGTACATTTCACCAACTGCAAAGCATGGGGAAGTAGGATGGCTTGAGTCTATTCTAGCTTGAACATATATGTACTGCCAGGACTCGGCAGCCATATTGACTATTTCGCTAAACTCCGCCCTGCTATGCAGAATAATCAGCACCAGCAACACATCCATGCATGGCAAACATTTCGATGGCCAGTTCACACACTCCCGGTAACTCCCTTTAGCGTGGATGAGGAAAACATGAGGTGACAACAGGTGCAGATACAATAATTATGTATCTTGCTTTAGACTCTTGATATGTTGGTGGCATGACATTGAGTGGATGTCTACTTGTACATACCTGGCCAGTTCATACGGGTTGTCGGGACGCCACTTGATGCGAGCGACAGATGCAATGGTGTGCAGGGCGTGTATCTCCTGCGGCGGAAGGTGACTGTGACGATCTCTCATGTCCCATACCTGTGCCAGTGAAACGCAAGATGTGAACAGGCACTTGAGCAGTGTACATGTACTTCAAGTAGGATAGTGGGTACATAATACCCCCTATGACTGCATGAGCTAGCTATTGCTTGCCAAATCGGGACCACTCGTACACTCAGCTGCTGATATCTGGGAATTTGCTTGGCACAAAGAGACAACATAACATTACAAAGCAGATACAGTTCTCAGAGTGCGCAAGAAACAAAACCAAGACCGGGCATGACTCACAACTTCAAGTCAAACTGATACGACAAAGAATTTTCCGCAAAAGAACCATAATTATTTATCACTTTCATCACACGAAACTTGTTCTCAGCGTACCTTGATCACTTTGTCTCGGCCTGCTGAAGCTAGCCAGTGTCGCTCCTGTGGATGCCAATCACAGGTGAATACCGGGCCCTGATGTGCGGTGATGTAGGACTCATATTGTGCTGGGTTCCTTGTATCCCAGATCTGCGGCAAATATGACAGACAAGAGACGTGTTCCAGTAGATTCCGTAGGTTGCCGTTTGCTAGACCCGGCACATGTGAGCATGATGCTGCTGACTAGACACTGTTAGGATCTAGGACCTGTCTACGACATGCGACTGTCTGTAGCATTAATCTAGTACATGCACGGCATGCAATACCTGCCGGCTCCTGGAGCTGAACTGACATTCTAGAGCAGGCACCCCCATGTCTTTCGTCCATGCTGTAGCTTGTCTGTTGTGCTCGTGCAGCTGATCATATTAAAAGGTTTGGCTTCTAGAAGCTCCTTGCGGACGGTTCTTGCATACATTACATGCTAAATATGCTGACACGATGATTCAGTGTTTCCTTAGTTCCCAGAACTAACTTCCCATAGGGTAGATGGTATCCTTATAAGGAACTGGTTGCTGATTGGCTGTAGGTCTGTTCGCTCTATGAGCTGTGCCTTTATTACACATGTACATGTAGTACAGTGCTGGCAACTGAAATACGACCCCCTAGCGCAGTGTTGCCACATCATTATAGCCAAATATCAGTAGACTGAAAAAATAAAATGCATCATCCGGGGGCTTTGCCCCCGGACCCCCCCCCCCCCTTCATAGTATCCCCAATATACCGTAGAATCCAGCGGATAAACCCACCCGCACATAAGCCTAGGCCAAGGTTGAACATCGCCAAGCTTCGTTGTACAAACCCACCAGCGGGATTCTACAGTGCACACGACTCAGGGTGAGTTTGCCGATTTCCCCCAGTCAGCTGATGTTTGCATTGTAGGAGAGAGCTATGGAAACACTCGTAATGAGCAGTAAAAGCCAAAATTCTGGACCATGACTTCTAAACCTTGCACAAAGGTCAAATTTGGACACTTTCACGGCTGTTGTCGGCAGGAGACGGTCAATTGTCGGCAGGTCGTGACAGGCCTAAAAAATCGGCAGGCTACTGACATGTCGGCAGGTGTGGCAACACAGCTAGCGGTGCGTCCACATTATATTGGTCTCTGCATCGTAGTTTTACCATCCCGTGTTGGGTCTTTGCGATGTGAGCGCACCGCTCAGGGGGTCGGATTTCAGTTGCCAGCACTGTACCATTTCACATCGTCGATAAAAGTTTTTGTCCTGGAGAGGACGACAGCAGATTTGGTATGTCCGTGCCAATGCACAATGAGGTGTGCATACTACTAGAGTCTTCCGTTCAGTGACGAAGAACAGAAATAAATAGTCTTCTTCGGAGTCCATATTCCGTGACTGAACAACTGGTCCTTCGTCAAGCCGGATCGAGCATGGCAGACGGAGAAAGTCTTGACCGTAGGCGTAGGAGCGAAAGAGGAACGAAAGGGCAACCTCCGAGACGCCTCAGATTTGAAGACAAAGAGTCGTCGCAGTCGCCTGACTCGACGAGAACCACTCGTAGTAGTGGGAGATCCGCATCAACCCGGCACAGCGCAAGGCGCGCTGCCCTAGTGGCGGAACGAAGGCTGGCGGAGAAAGATCTTGAACTCGCGCAGTTGGCCATGGAGCAAGCCACAAGCGCCTCGAGCAGATCAGCGTTGACCCAGGCCTTGCGTAGCCACACCACAAGTAGTGACGCTTCATCATTTGACCGGAAGTCCCTCCTACAGCTCGCAGAACGGCAACATTCTCTAAACAGCAAGCTACCTGCTTTCTCTGTGGATTTACGAACGCCGAAAACGTGCAGCGACTGCAAGCATGCCTTAAGGGGACAGCCAAGGAGGCGGTGCAACTGATGCTGTCGTTGCCAGATAACGTTGAACAAGTCATCCAGGCGCTCAAGCGGCGATTTGGCCGCCCTGAGCTCGTTGTGCAAGAGCTCATTGCAAAGGCGAAGGGATGTCGACCCGTCCGAGCAGATGACGCAGAGTCTCTCCTCGCATTCAACACCGCAGTGAGCAATGTAATCGCCACCATGCAGCTACTGAACAGCACAGGCCACATGACAAACCCGGCCTTGCGCCAAGAGTTAGTAGAGAAGCTTCCCACTCAACTCCAGCTACACTGGGGTGAGAACATGGCAGCCATGGGCCTTAGTGGCGACTCACTCAGTCTAGACGACTTCTCAAAGTGGCTGACTGCGAGGGCAGATGCAGCAACGCTCGTAGCTCCCGCCAGAGCAACAGCAAAGTCCGCCACTGCCCTTCACACACAGGACAAGAGCCAGTTGAAGTCGGCCAGACAGTCGCAGTGCCCAAAGTGTTCGGGCAACCACTACCTGGCCAGCTGCTGTGCTTTTAATTAAAGACCTCCCAATCAAGCGGCGCTGGGACATAGCGTATACGCTCAACCTGTACACCTGCTGTCTTTCTGCAGGCCACTGGAAGGCGCAGTGCCAGGCCGTGGGCTGCAGCAAGTGCCCAGGCAAGCATCACGTGATGCGCAAGAACAGGACACCCAAACGGGACAGTCCACAGCGAGGCGGTGGATCACTTGAGAACTCACAGCGTCCGTCCGACGCAGCAGCAACGGCCACAGCAACCACCTGCACCGTAACACCGGGGTCCACGTTGCATTCATGACTGTGCCAGTCAAGCTGCAACACCAAGACCAGACGTATGATGCAGTGGCACTGATTGACTCAGCATCATCCAACAGCTATATCAGGGCTGACATCGCTGGGAGCTTGGGTGTCAGCGGGCCAGATGAGTCATACTTCCAATACAATGATTACGTCCATGTACATGTGTCTGCTTACCTGCACGCAACCATTCTCCAGTGCTGCGGCAAAGTGATGTGCCGAATGCGGGTTGACCTGCAGGCAGTGTGAAAACATCAAGGACACATCATTCAAATGTTACTGTTACAACTGACAAACAAGTAACCTCGCATACACTTCGTGTGGGACACTACAAGCAACCCGAATCTCAGACCTGACATACACTTTGGGACACTACAAGCAACCTGAATCTCAGACGTGACATACACTTTGGGACACTGCCAGGAACCTGGATCTCAGACTAGACATACACGTTGTGTGAGACACTAGGTGCAAACTGGATCTCAATCCCCATGGCAGCGGGCTTACCTGAACATCACGAACACTCTCAGTCTTGCAGTCAAACGTCTGCAACGCTTTTGGGGGTGTTCGGATGTCCTGCACAGAACAGACAGACAAACAGACAAACAGACAGACAGACAGATAGACAGACAGCAGCAGCAGCAGCAGCAAAAGCAGCAGCAGCAGCAGCAAAAGCAGCAGCAGCAGCAACAATCACACTATTCATTGTGAACTAAACTAGCAATGCAAGTGTACAAAAGCCAACAGTACAATCTGAAAATAGCAACATTCATTGACAGTTGTACATGCACATACACCTACTATTGTAATTGAAGTAACCCAGACTCCAATACATACACATGGTCATGAATGGTCTGGAGATATGTCCACGTCGAGAGTTGCAAGCCGCACACTCAGCTGGAGAGGATCTCGGAGAGTGAGTATTGTAGAAGAGTCTCCATAACAATCATGTCTATTCATGTTAAGCTCCTTAGATGCTTCCCTGATCGTGCAATAACTTTCCTTGTTTGCATAAGGCTAACACCCTCATCCGGGTGTTTTACCCATTGGCATTAGTAGGCATTACAAGTAGTATGGAACTTTGGTATGGAACTTTGGACATATGAAAACCACCGGGCACATTTCCATCTCGTAAAATGAGGGAACTTACAAAGGATTTGATTGTGCCATCCTGAGAGCCACTAAGCAAGCCGTTTCCGTCAGTATGAAAGCAGACCTTGTTGACAGTGCGCTTATGATCATTAAACAGATGGGCTGTGAGGAGAGACAAAAAGAGGATGAAACGTACGAAAGGAGGAACACCCGAGACAGACACTGATATTAAAGGGGAAGTTAAGGCAAAAATCAAAATTTCACCAGTTGTAGTCTTCGGGGTGCTGAGTCGAATGGTCTTGGTCCGAGAAAGCTGAGACGATCCCTTCCTACTTGAATCCCAATCGAACTCGCGCACTTCCACCGAAACTGGGTGACTGCGCCCTACGAGATGGGGATTTGTATGCAAAATGTCACTAAAAGCGCCATTTCGTTCTTATAAAAGCACGGATGGCCGCGATTGGCCCATATGTTGTAGTCTTTTGGACGCTGAGTCGACTGGTTTTGGTCCGAAAAGGCTGCGATGCAGCGTTCCTCCTTTATTCCCAATCGAACATGGTTGAACAAGCGGTCACGTGCTCCTGGGTGCCCAAATCACCTGGTCACCACGCCAGCAGGCGACAAATTTCACACCAAGGTTCAACTCGAGTTCAACTCGAGTGACAGGACTGCACCCAAAAAAGGTCAAACAGGCTAGTAAGTTGTACCCTGCAGGCACGGTGACCAGGTGACTGGTGTACGCAGGAGCACGTGACCGCTTGTTCAACCATGTTCGATTGGGAATAAAGGAGGAACGCTACATCGCAGCCTTTTCGGACCAAAACCAGTCGACTCAGCGTCCAAAAGACTACAACATATGGGCCAATCGCGGTCATCCGTGCTTTTATAAGAACAAAATGGCGCTTTTAGTGACATTTTGCATACAAATCCCCATCTCGTAGGGCGCAGTCACCCAGTTTCGGTGAAAGTGCGCGAGTTCGATTGGGATTCAAGTAGGAAGGGAGCGTCTCAGCTTCCTCGGACCAAGACCATTCGACTCAGCACCCCGAAGACTACAACTGGTGAAATTTTAATTTTTGCCTTAACTTCCCCTTTAAAACAGGTTTCGAGAAGTACCGTATTTTCCGGAGTATAAGCCGCACTTTGAACACTCAAAATTCACCCAAGACAATGGGGTGCGGCTTAAACTCCGATGATCAAATTAACGATGATAAATAGGGTAGAAGAGAAAAGGACATATGGATACGAGTTAAGAGTAACTCTCCATCACTGTAACATGATACTATATACAGTCAGAAAGTGCAATAACTAGGCACAAAACTGACAGAGTACTGAGACATTCGACGTCCTGACACCTAGCTTCAACACATCTCCGTAGCGCAACACATCTCCGTATCTTTGATATTTATGACCCACCCAAGTTGGGTGGTGTGCTGCTTTGCTGCTTCGAATTGTAGTTAGACCGCTTTGTCAAATATTGTACTGGTCTCGTCATCGTCCAGTAACAATCGACATTCTTTGTTCCGTTGGGACTGTAGCTTTTGCTCGTTTTCGTTGCGCTTGCCTTCCCCTCTTTGGTCTTTCCATAACCTTGAACCTTCCAAGTTGGAAGGCTGTCGGTTAGCGCTACGGAGATGTGTTGAAGCTAGGTGTCAGGACGTCAAATGTCTCAGTACTCTGTCAGTTTTGTGCCTAGTTATTGCACTTTCTGACTGTATATAGTATCATGTTACAGTGATGGAGAGTTACTCTTAACTCGTATCCATATGTCCTTTTCTCTTCTACATTTATTTATGGCTCAACATCCGAGTTATAAATAGGGTAGATGTGTATTTCGTGGCAAAAATGGGGGGGGGGGGGTGCGGCTTATGCTCTGGAAAATACGGTAAATGCCTTCATCAAAAATGATGTTGAACTACCATAGGAACAGAATTAATAGAGGGGAGAGGAATATGCCAAAAGTGGTGTGATACTATGCAGCTAGGCCCATTTCAAATTCAGCATACAATATATAGCGCAGGGCAACCTGGGGTACTGTGAAAATAGAAAATCGCCCCAGGGTTTGCACAGCAACAGCGCTGCTCATCCACGTCTGGTCTCATGAATACGTTAACGTCCTGCACCAGTGCACACAGCCCAGTGTCAACAAGCTTGGGGCTGCACAACGCCCAGTGCTAAGATGACTCGCGCAATCGGACTTCATTGATCGGCACTGTAATTGGAATGTGCAGCAGAAAACAATAAAACAGTGTACAGTGTGTACATGTACGTGCACTCACCCTGCTTGTTCTTAGACTGACGAGTCAGATCCCACAAGACTACAGCACCATTAGTTGCAGCCGTCGCCAATAGCTCATCTGCCAATGTGGAATTACAAAAAAACCACAAGATGCTTAACAAAAGAACAAAAGTACAGCACCGAGGAGCTAAGCTAGTACCAGGGAGTCGTACTCAAACTAGGGAGGTGACACGGCACAGAAATCCGTGTCACAGGGGTTGACTCGCACCCGTGACCCCTCGTTGTTATTTTTGGAATAGTTCAGTCCAGTCCAGTCCGAAAGGTCATACTCGGATCGACTCGCCTTCTGTACTTCACCTCCAAGCGTGCAACGCAAGACCCGCAAAGTATGATTTTTCTGTGGCGAACGATTTTGCCATTGATCAAGTTTTTATTGGAGTGCTCAGGCATACTACGATTGCTCAGACGTCCCGAGCACGCTTGTTCAGGTTCTCTATTTTTGACGAGCCGGTCCTACAGCCCCCTATTGTATCTAACGACGTAGGAGCTGACAATGTAAGAGGATTTCCCTGGAAATAATGATGATGGTGGTGTGACTGCTGCAGGAAAAATGCTGGCTGTTTATGACAGTATGACTAGATGTACAATGTAGCTCTCTTGTATGGTACTTAACCCCTGCTATAAATGTGTTATTTAGGAAGACTGGTGTATTGTGCAAGTCATAAAGAAGAAATGGGGCAGATACACGACTTACAATTTTCAAAAACCAGCTTCGTGTTATGTGTAATTTGTGTCAAAATTGTAGTATTTAGACATGGCAATATCATTGGCTGTACTTCTCTAATATGGTACATAACCCCTGCTATAAATGTGTTATTTAGGCAGACTGGACCATTGTGCAAGTCATAAAGAAGAAATGGGGCAGATACACGACTTACAATTTTCAAAACCTGGCTTCGTGTTATGTGTAATTTGTGTCAAAATTGTAGTATTTAGACATGACAATATCACTGGCTGTACTTCTCTTATATGGTACTTAACCCCTGCTATAAATGTGTTGTTTAGGAAGACTGGTGTATTGTGCAAGTCATAAAGAAGAAATGGGGCAGATACACGACTTACAATTTTCAAAAACCAGCTTCGTGTTATGTGTAATTTGTGTCAAAATTGTAGTATTTAGACATGACAATATCATTGGCTGTACTTCTCTAATATGGTACATAACCCCTGCTATAAATGTGTTATTTAGGCAGACTGGACCATTGTGCGAGTCATAAAGAAGAAATGGGGCAGATAAACGACTTACAATTTTCAAAACCTGGCTTCGTGTTATGTGTAATTTGTGTCAAAATTGTAGTATTTCAACATGACAATATCACTGGCTGTACTTCTCTTATATGGTACTTAACCCCTGCTATAAATGTGTTGTTTAGGAAGACTGGTGTATTGTGCAAGTCATAAAGAAGAAATGGGGCAGATACACGACTTACAATTTTCAAAAACCAGCTTCGTGTTATGTGCAATTTGGGTCAATTTTTAGTATTCGGATTAACCTAGGATACGACTCTGAAAAGTTCTGAACAGTTACCGCAACACTACACGCCGTTTCATAACTGCTGCTGTTGCCATCACTGCTATCAAGTAGTTCGGACATGGCAGGAGCTAAAAAAATTGCTGGTAGTCTTTCAAAGAATACTGGCGAGTGATGGGCTGTAAACGAAATGTGCTGCCTCAATAATTTCAAAAACTAGACACCCATGCGGCACGCTTGGAGGTGAAGTACAGAAGGCGAGTCGATCCGAGTATGACCTTTCGGACTGGACTGGACTGAACTATTCCAAAAATAACAACGAGGGGTCACGGGTGCGAGTCAACCCCTGTGACACGGATTTCTGTGCCGTGTCACCTCCCTAGTTTGAGTACGACTCCCTGGCTAGTACACTGCACTCATAGGCAATGGCACGTACTATAGAGACGCTAGGCACACTAGTTAAACATTATCAAAGGGAGGCTTTGCATGCAAGTGCACATGACATACACTTAGCTCAATCTGCGGACAGTACTGATTTCAAAGCGTCCACTGACATCTGGCTCTAATAGCCCACCGATCAAGGGAATGCCAAACTGTGGTCCCCTTTAATATCCAGGGTTATTTAACCGGAAAGGACACACCACGGTCCTGGTAGAAGTGGCCCTTTGTGACCGGTGATCGTTGTATCAGAGTGATCACCTTGATAGGCTTTTCTTGTACCTTGCCACAGTGCTCGGACTACAAGACCATGCACAGAACACTTCGTTTCTCCATTCACTACACGAACTTTGCCCGGCTGTTTCGATGGGTACTCGGGCTGGCAGGAACTCATATTGCTGCGGCTTGGGGCCATGAGGCACTTACGACAGGTACTCACCAGTAATTGGATGCCACTGTACATCGGTATGACTGAAATTCAGGTTCACTCGTCCAACGCGCAGGTTATGAACTTCTTCAAATCCACTGGGAGTGATGCTCATAACTTTAAAAACTGTACACCAGCACAGCAGCAAACAATGCACACAGACATTACCATGATGACATTGGTTCTAATCTCGAATTTGGACTTCACGGATAACTTCAAAGTAAATTTGTTCAACAAGGGCACAAGTCTCGCTACCTGCAGCTCGCACTGTCCAGTTTACAAAATCCCCTTTGTTTCATTCCTATTCTGACTGGCTCAAGCTATCAAGCCTCGCCCACCACTGCCACAGAATGTCTCAGTTTCGCCAAGTTGTTTGTACTGAGTTGCGTTTTCCTGCAGCACTCACGCGTGTTTAGCTAAACAATGTAATTTCCGGCTATCTCACTTAATTTGCTGAGCTTTGTTTTCCTCCCTGTTCCTTTCTTGGCTGAGCTTTGTTTTCCTCCCTGTTCCTTTCTTTCCACTGTTTTCTTGATTTCTTTTGTACTTTTACCATGGCTGGTTATCGCCCTCATCTCTGGGGTTGCTCCCCGCATTAGCAATGCGTGCACATGCTACGAGATTGAGTTTAATAATAATAATAATAATTAGAAAATAGGCCACCCGCTTACTGCTCTTTTTCGACATTGATTCCTTTGCCTAGCTTGTTGATGATGGTGAAATGCCGAAACGTTGCTAAAATTGATATGAAAACGGTGTTGAGTGTTTTGCAGAGTTATGGGAACGAACTTGTCAGCTCGAATGCCTTGATTCTAGGGCTGCAACGGGTAGGGGTTTGGTTGGGTAACGAGTTCGGGTATTTCTATCCGGGTAGGACGGGTACTCTATCCGGTATTTTTTTTAAAGGGGAAGTGCATCGATTTTTCAAGTAGGGCTCAGATGAAAGACAATTGGATATCGGTTCCGATGGTATATCTCTCGATTGCGTACGGCAAGGGAAACTTGCCATATCGCCAATTTCCTGATCCCGTTTCCATGGCGACTACAGGTGATGTCGCACATTCTGCTTAGCTCCGTGAGAGAGAAGGTCGATCACTGCAGAATTGTGTCATTTTCAGTTGTCTTCTTGTATTCACGAAGTGAAAGAAGTACTGTGTTCAAGGCTGTTAGTGCCGTGAACTGTTTATTAGTAGTCCTCTCCGTTGTGTACTGGGACGTAACACCGACAGGGGAAAGCTGGAGTGCGGAGACGTTAGCTGACAAGCGAAAATCGTGACGAACCAAGTGCTGAAATCTTGGTTGGGACAAATCAAACGTTCAGCATTTACCTCAACCAAGGACCATGCCGTTTGCTCTTTCCACTTCCTGAAGATGGATGCGCTGCCTGCTGGAGACTCTCCTATCTCTTGTAACATCTTCTGAAGCCAGGTGATACTACGAGTAGCGGAGATTAGCGAACGAAATAATGTCGTATGTTTTGAAATTTTTGCTGAACATTTCTCAGGAAATGGTTTCTCTAGACTTGGAGAAGATGCTTGGTATTCGCCATCTCTCCTGAGAAATGTTCAGCAAAAATTTCAAAACATACATTATTTTATTCGCTAATCTCCGCTACTCGTCGTCTCACCTGGCTTCAGAAGATGTTACGAGAGATAGGAGAGTCTCCAGCAGGCAGCGCATCCATCTTCAGGAAGTGGAAAGAGCAAACGGCATGGTCCTTGGTTGAGGTAAATGCTGAACGTTTGATTTGTCCCAACCAAGATTTTAGCACTTGGTTCGTCACGATTTTCGCTTGCCAGCTAACGTCTCCGCACTCCAGCTTTCCCCTGTCGGTGTCACGTCCCAGTATACAACGGAGAGGACTACTAATAAACAGTTCACGGCACTAACAGCCTTGAACACAGTACTTCTTTCACTTCGTGAATACAAGAAGACAACTGAAAATGACACAATTCTTCAGTGATCGACCTTCTCTCTCACGGAGCTAAGCAGAATGTGCGTCATCACCTGTAGTCGCCATGGAAACGGGATCAGGAAATCGGCGATATGGCAAGTTTCCCTTGCCGTACGCAAGCGAGAGATATACCATCGGAACCGATATCCACTTGTCTTTCATCTGAGCCCTACTTGAAAAATCGATGCACTTCCCCTTTAAATTAGTTTGTACAGTGAGTGTGCACTTGCACCACATAGAAAGTGTACAGTAAGCACGTAGCCATGCTTTTTACTGCACCGATGCGAAAACACCATACTCCAACTACCCAATCAGGTTCTCAGGAGCAAACTGCTACCCGAATACCCGCTCTAATTACGGGTAGCACGGGTGCCCTACTACCCGATGACACCCCTACTTGATTCTGATGAGGTTATTGAAAAAAAGGCCATTGGTGATTTTGAGGACAAAGATGAAGCCTCCTGCCTACAGATGCACTGCTGAGGTCATTGCTTGAGGAAATGCAGCGATACACAGCATGATGATGTGAAGTCTCCAATGCAGCATCAAAATACTGTGTAGCAGAGAAATGGTGGTAACAACACACCGGACAGAATGGCGGTAAATATATGCCTCCCCACATGTCACATGCATGCATACATACACACACACACACACACACATGCACACGCACACACACACACACACACACACATGCACACACATACACACATGCACACGCACACACACACACACAGGTAAAATTCGCCCTCACCATTACGTCCAGCTACGACAACCTTGCCTCCATCCTTGCATGTACTGACCGCATTGAGAGGTGACTCCATGTCAGAGAAAACCGTGTGCTTTGGGTATTGGACTACCGAGACCAAAAGAGCATGTATAACAAGAAAAGAGGTGAATTGTGTGCATACCACACCTCCCCGCTATTCAAATAGGACGTATGTGTTGTTTGATGTATCTAAACCATCAGCCTAATACTCAATATAGCAGTGGATAAAACTATTTGCACGTTATATCACAAACATATCAACAAGGTAGAGTTCCACGTTGCCTGTTCTAATACTCAAGAGCGGCTTTTATATTTCATGTTTTATCCTGAGCTACATTGTGCATTGGTCACATGGACTGACTGACACTGTACATTCATGTCCTGGCATGTTGCATTTGGGAGAGAGAAGACGTTTTCAAATGTACATTCGGTATAAACACAGCGACTTTTACATTATATAACAGCTGTGTATTGGCCTGGCACGAGCGAAACTTCTCTAAAGCTGGCTGTGTTTCTTAACACAATCATGTAGCCGGTGGTAAAGCGGCTGTGCGAACTTTACTTTTAATACATATTGTCTGCATAACGTTGAATCACTCAAACAGGACATCACAGCAAGCACGGTTGCTGACATACAGGTAGTCATGAATGGGGTTTCTGCTTCGTTTGAATAGACACTGGGGTTAGTCAAAATTAATAGTAGGGAGGTTTAGTTCCCACGTAACGGAAACGCGTACGTGGGTGATCCACGTAAAGTGGATGAAGGGCATCCACGTTGCAATGTTGTGTTTAGTCACACGGAACAAACAAAAGCATAAAGCGAAAGGCCCAAACCTGGTCAAAGACGAAGCTACCCGGGCGTAAGAAGCTCATCCAATATTTTGATTTCGTGCTTCGGAAACTTCAGCCTCCATACACGGTATGTCGTGAATCAGAAAACGTCTGTACGTGGGTCACTGAGTATCACGTGGTACACACACGTAAAGTACCCACGGATTACGTGGGACTAAACCTCCCTATTAGCTCATAGTTCCTAACACTGGGATTCTAATAGATTCACTACATCAACTTTTCACTACACTTCTTCACTTTTCAGCTCCCTCAAAAAAGTGAATTTACATCTGCATTATGTAATCTTTGATGGCACTGCTCTTCAGTAGTAAGGTCTCCATTTACCTTTTGCTTTCTCCACTAGGGGAGCAGAAGACTGTCCACGGACAGACCTGCGAGACATCTTTTCTTCTTTCAGGAAGCAAGGTGTTGATCTATGAGTGACGTGCTGCTTGCAATGGTGACATTTGCCACAAGGTGCACTTATGCACCATAGCTACCAGTCTTTCGTTCACGCTAATCTCTAGATGCTTATCATACCACCAGCATTTCCGGAGAGCGAGAGAGACGCTGCACAACTAGAACAAGATGACGGCTGTAACTACACACTGTAGCTGAGGTAGGTGTAGCCTTTCATGGCGTCCATGAAGTCAACACTGACAACAGACTCAAAACAAATCAGGACATGGTTTATTGGAATATGTTTGAATTATTTTGAATGATGTGCAGATCAGAATGACATGACACGTTGGCAAAAAAATAAAAATATTAATAAAATTAATAATACTGATTTGTGGCGGGAATGGTCGAAATAATAATGCTGCAGCTTTTTTGTACACTGTACATGTATTTTGAAAACCACGATCATCAAGAAAAGGTGCATGACTGTACCTTCAGCAGATGCAGATGTTCTTGAGGTATGTTTGTTGTCTTTCCTTGCACATTACAAATGGAATGCCGCGCGGCAATTGCAAGCTTTCTGGATAAATACCCGAGGTATAAATGAGGATCGCAGCCTGGTCTAAAGGCGGAGACATTTAGAGCAGTACTAGTCATTTCTCCTTTTGAGAATTTCTTTCGATAGTTGTGTACATGCAGTGCGTTGGCCTGTAGTATTACAACGCTGATCGAGTCCTGTGATAACTGGAGCACTTCTTGTCCACGTGCCATGGAGGTCCAGGTTAAAAGTAAGCTGACAGTACTCTCCATGTCCTAGTACTTGTGATGCTAGCTGTAGTAGGCACCACTTTCGCCCAACACAACTCTAGCAATGAGGCAATTGTCCTCTCCCAGCTTTTGTAGACACTGTACAATAGTGCCACCACATACACACATACACTGATCTGATTACTAGATCTGGAAAGGTACTGCAGTGCCCTTTGTGGACTTGTGGGCACAACACACACGCGCGCGCGCACACACACACACACACACACACACGAGGCCACACCAGAAAACAATGGTATTAAAAAATATTTCTTTTAAACAACTTTATGACTTGCATGAAAGTCAGCAAAATAGTTCCCATACAAAATTACACCAGGTCAGCAGATTCCTTGCCAAGGGGCTCGATCCGGCAAGTCAATGACCCAAGCTACCCACACTGGTGATGGGACTAACCCACATGAGAGTGCTCTAACACTATTGAAGGAATTGAAGTGGTACATGTATAATACAACAAACTAACTCTCCTCCTCCAAGCGCTCTAAAGCCGACCATTTCTACGCTCGGTAGCCATTACTCGCACCAATAATTTCAAACAACGAAGAAGTCGCGGGTAAAAATGGTAGCAATGGTCGGCTTTAGAGCGCATGGAGGAGGAGAGTTAGTTTGTTGTATTATTAAACAGCCGAATGGTACCGTTGACAGTTTTATTGAAGTGGTATAGACAGACATTATCAGTACTAGTATTTCGTAGTCTCTTCTCTTCTCTGGTGTCCTTCAGTTCTGACAGTTTCTTCTGTTGCTTTTTCCTTCTTTTCTCCAATGCAGGGTAAGACTGATGATTGGGTGGGCTGTGCATGACATGCATGCTGCCAGCTACTACATGCAGTACATTGCTGTTGTCTGCTGCTCCTCTAGCTGGAAGGCAGTGGCGGTGTGGCGCTGGAATACTGGTGATGACGAGCACTGTGGAATCTGCCGGAATCTCTTCGACGGCACTTGCCCGCGATGCAAGGAACCCGGCGATAACTGCCCGCTCAGTGAGTTTGAGTTCACATGAACACACTAGTGCAGACAGCAGTGTAAACCATGTATCATGGATGTTTGGGGACCAGGAGCTGTTTCTTATGTTATCAGAATTTCATGTTAGCGGAAATTTGTCCAGAATAGGGCATGTAATCCGGTCTCAGTTTTCTTTCACGTAAACCAAACCTCGTCCTATGGGTATTCTGTTACACTGTGCACTGCGATGTGCATGCCTTTGTGGAAATGGACAACAGTCTGTAAAAGCTGATCAGTGCACTCCAGTATGTGTACAAGTACACATGTCATGCATGTACTACTCGTATTTGCAGGCGCGTAGCACCGCCGTTGGAGGTGGTACGGCCGGATGGGGGTTTGCACTGGGAAAAATTTGAAATTTAGGGTGCAAAATACTGCATTCTGGGCACTTTTGGCATTGTGTTAAAAAAAAGTGGTCTGGCCAATTTGGCCGGACCGGCTGCTACGCCCCTGATTTGTAGATATTTCAAATTACTGTGGGTTTTTCCCTTTCACCCTGGTCTTGAGTAGTGCGTACGGCTTGGTTCACATATTACCGGTGCTCATTGTTGACATGAGGGCCTCTCCAGGCTACTCTTGTATCATCCGCATATGTGAGCCAGCGCGATGCGTAGGCCTGTAATTTGTCAAAATCACTAGCATTCATTGTGTATGTTCTTCCCGTAATTTAAAACAAATATTTGCGAAACTGCTCCTGAAGGACTACTTGTAGTAAGTAGTTCCATTCGTCCTTCCTGTTGTATTTGTTTCAGCAATGGAGAATCTGCGTAGCATCGCCAACTTTATTTTTTATGGGCGCTGTGCTTGTCTACAATTATAGTCTGCGATTTATGACATGTGTGGATTGTAACTGTACGCAACTAGCGTCATCCCCCGCAGTAAGAGGCAGCGTCGCATGGGTATCGTCGAAAGACCATTACTGGTCCATCAACCCGCTCCAGACACCAAGAAGTCACTCTCCAATAGACCATCCTGTTGCCGGATTTTGTTCAAACTATTTTTGTGGTGGGTTTTGTACGCTTATGGTGACCGCTGTGTGCATGTGGCCTCTTTCTGGCACCAGGGCTGACTGGAGCTAAGTTAGGCCACTGTCATTGCCTCCCGGCCCCTATTTGGAGTGCAGAAACCACCCATGTGAGGGCATCGCTAGCTTTTTGCTCGGCAGTTGGGGAATTCCCTGTGTGTGCTATCATGAGACCACATTAATGTGACACAGTATGATCACTCTACCCGTCTAGGCTCTGGCATCTTACTGTGGTCTTGTTCTTTCTTTTGTCTATTGTGCTGTGTGAACAGTGTGGGGCGGCTGCAAGCATTGCTTTCACATGCACTGCATAATGAAGTGGCTTAGCTCGCAGCAGGGCGCACAGCAGTGCCCTATGTGTCGACAACCGTGGACCCACCTGGAGTAAGGCTGAGGCTCAGGGCAGCTGCCCTATGAAACCGGACACTCTGAAATATGATCAGACCACCTCATCTGCTTCGTGCACAAATTCTACTCCCGTAGTACACTGTGTGTACAACGTGGGCAAAGTCTATCATCCTCGTTTTGCCACAATGCCGTCTTGTAAGATGTGGCTGCCAAGTTGATGGGTGATATTGCAACGTCAACCCGAGGACAGCATCATGCAACTACACGTGCCATCCACTTACTGTCATCTAGAACAATGGATAACGAGTGAGAGGCCCTTGATGTGGGCAAAACCTTAGCGTTGAACAATTGTTTCAATGTCATGTTTTTGTTTGAAGTACTTGACAAGTAATTTTTTTTTGAAAACCCATCACGCATGGAGTTCCGGGTGCATGGCCTCCACCTGCATGTTGAGCTGGCCATTGCTTATTCTACCTTGAATTAGTGCTCTGCATGCAGCTTATATCCACACACTAACGACTGTGACCCTCCGGTGTGTTCTGGCATTTTTCACCTGCTCCACTGGCCTTGAGTTTCACCGAGAAGGTCCCTGAATAACCCGTTCTTTATGAAGCGAATGCCTTGTTTGTTAGGATGCCAATATAGTATAGCGTTATGTTTCACAGACTTCATCAAGTCCATATAGCATCTCTCTCCTTTATAATACTAGTAGTTTACAACCATCTTTCTCAAGGTCATTTCCAATGTCAAGGTCAATAAGTACCAATATACTCATACTGATACATATGCCCAGCAGCCCCTGTCTACTGTTGTAACATTTCAAAAACTAAACCTTGACCGCCAACTTACAGCGAATAGAGCTACAGGGTTTGTAGACTTTGAACAGTACGTGTACTAATTGTCTCATCTCAAAGCAGACAACAACAATGGATGTGGAAATAGAAAGTCCTCAGCAATGGACCTTGAAGCAAGGCCATTAAATTTTAGATTTGAAAACAGAGTGCCGGAGGCAGATAATATCCATGGTCTTAAAAAAAAAAGAGAGAGAAGAGGATTAGGAGGCAAGGAAGGAATAAAAAAATATGTATGAGAACATCCGAGTTTCATCTAAAACCATGCATGAAAAAATAAACAAGAAACCCAGCAGAATGATAAGCAATGGAGAGGCATTCGCCAACTTACAAAAGGATTGTTTCATGTGGACAGACAAAGAGAAGCAGACAATCTTTTCTAAATGTGTTCATGGAGGGACTGTTTTTTAGTGTGAGTTTCGTGCGGAAAAGTCAAGAACAGCAATATAATTAAACAACTATGTACATTCTGAAGCTATTCACAGCGGGAGCAGGGCAAGGACCAGCGAAACTGGCTGCAGAATCAAGAGGTGGCCGCTGGCGACGGTTGTGTTTTCTGACAAAGACGAGCCAGAAGACCGCTCATCTGCAAAAGAGAGTTGACGCCTTCTGAGATGCGAAGATGAGTCTGACCAATCTCTTTGATAAACTCCAACTTCAGATATTCGGCAAGGCTCATGGTTTTGACAACACGGAACAAATTCGTGATGATGTCGATAGGGGAATATCCCAGGTGCCAAAGGTGACTCATGATCTGGTACGCTTCGTCCAGCTGGCAATCAGCACAGTGCTGAAGCATCTTGCGAACAAGAAGTGGATGTGGCTCATCACAGACCTACAGCACAGCAAAGATCACCCACAGTAACAGTAGATGAGCGAAGAATACCATCAGTATGCCTGCCCTGCCTACTACTGTTGTGGACATTGAAATCCGGTGGAAAGACCGGGGGCCAATGCCCTTACTGCCTTAGTGTGCACACACACTGTTGTTCGCGTTCACACTGCAAAATGGACCAGAAGTGCTCACGACTGCACGGCCAGCGCCCTGTGGTCGCTTGACTTCTCAACGGATTTCAATGTTCACACCAGTAGGGCAATGGACCAAAACTCGCACTATATAAAGGTGCCTGAACACCACCTACACAGTTGCTATATCAATAGAGTGGGATGAGCGTAACAGAGGGCAGCGCAAATAACCACAGCCCAGTCAAATTGAATGAATCTATTTGACTGGGCTGTGGAGTCTGACATGCAACAATCTGTACTATTAAACGCACCTTGAACACATTTTCGCTGTTGACAAGACTGAACCCAGAGTACGTTGATTGCAGGTTGTTTAGCGCCTGCCGCATGTCTCCCTGCGCAGTGAAGACCAGCGCTTCAAGTCCGTCATCCGTGCGCGGCGTGTTCTCGGCATTGCACACCTCGACCAGGCGCGTGAGCAGCTGTGCAGTGAAGAGTAAAAACAGCAAAACACACAAATAGTAAAAACAAAAAAAAGTTAAAAACAAACAAAAAAACATGACATCTGGGCTGACATTCCCAGCTTTTACAAGTATAGTATTTGCATGGTGAGATTCTGTACTGTAGTGTAGATAACCTACTTCAAAATTGTTTTATATCCACTATACAGTGAAACTTCAGCATAAAGTATCTACAGGGGACAACAAAATCGGTACTTTATAGCCGTGGTACTGTACAATGTTATCCTTGGTCCAGTGACTGGAATGGGGTCAGGAGGGTAATCAAAAAAGTACTTTATACCCGATACAAAGAGAAAAGCATGCTATATCCAGGGTACTTTATGCTGAAGTTTCACTGTGCTTACTAGCAGCAAGAGTCCATTAACACGAGTACTGTATGCAACTGTGATCTCTTCTCTATGGGCCAGGGTCAAGTGCTACAATCTGTGCACTGCCTAAACTCAAACATCACACATTTCCTAGGATGTGAAATGAACTGTCGTCGTATGCAACTTGGAATTTACGCACCCACAGCTTGGAGATCGGGTACACACTCGAACGAATTGAGCAAACAACGGATGAGAGATTCGGAATTTGAGTGCAAGGTGTGTGATGTTACGTAATGAAGGCAGCGTGCCGCGAACTGACCCCGAATCACAGTTTATGGACTCTTACTGGCAGTAAGAACACTGGGCATAAAAGGGACTCCCACCTACATGTAGGAGTGATGCTGTGTTTGCTGTACATGACGGTATGCAAGCTACACTACAGATGTGCTAGGTGAAATTCAACCCAACGTACAACACTGGCGCCCGGCCTGGACCCGTTCCCATTACATCACTGTAGTTGTACGTGTGTGTGTGTGTGTGTGTGTGTGTGTGTGTGTGTGTGTGTGTGTGTGTGTGCCCAGCAACATTCGCACCAATTCCAGGGAGTCAGGACCCGCGCAAATTTAGAATGCCAAATGGGCACGTCGGGTCGGATTTCACCTATCATAACCATGAACACTGTGCACTGTACAGAAAGGGAACGTCATTGCCAGTGAGTGCGTTCGATTATGCCCGCGAATCGATTCATGAATCGATTCGCGCTATTCCCATCACCCCATGAGAATAGGGTGAATGGATTCCGAATTGATTCCAGGGCTCATGACGTGAAAATGGAACGACTTGAATATATATTAGCGTATTAAGTGCAACACATGTCCACAATCAATGCACGCATACCTCAGCATCGGACAGCTTGCCATATCTCAGCATGGCACAGCGCGACTGGATGGGTTCGATGATCTTGTCCGACGTGTTACACGCCAGAGCGAAACGTGTCGACTTGCTGTAGATCTCCATGATTCGCCGCAGCGCTTGCTGCGCTCCATCCGTCATGCTGTCCGCCTCGTCAAGAATTATGATTTTGTGCCGGCCGGCCGGGAGAGTAACCTACATATGGATACAAAGCCATACAAGTGAGTCAAGAAACATTTACGACCATTCTCTGTGCTTTGCATGAACTGAAGCAAGACAATAGTGGTTACGATCTCCTTTAGGTGTGTTTCATGCGGCTATAAACATAGGATTGCAAACACACGTGCATGCACATGCATGTCATGATAGCACGTATGTCAACCTAAGCCAAAACTGACTAAGGGAATGAAAAATCCGGTGTCTACCAACATAGTGCATGTTGGCTACTATCTGATTACTAGCACACAAATGTACCGTCGGGCCATCTGCATGTATAGAACATTTAGGTACGGGTCAACATTTGGATGGGCAACTAATACTGCTTCATTTTTCGTAGCAGCTTCTGTAAATGTACCGGTGGGCTGTGATGGTTGAGCGATGGTCGAGCCTGTGGGCATGCATCTTAAGGATCTCTTGTTGTAGTGGTAAAAACGAAACTGACTGCATACTATTGCTTCTGAGACATACTCAAGTGTGTAGCAAGGCACGGGGGTGAAGTAAGCATTTTTTTCCTTGTGCGCGTGCGTGCGTGTATGTGCTTGTGCGTGTACTAGTACGCATGTACCTTTCTCTGTGCGAAATTCTTGATGCGGTTTCTGACGACATCAATTCCACGCTCATTGGAAGCATTCAATTCCAGAACAGCTTCACGAAACGAAGGTCCAAGCAGTGCACGTGCTAAGCAGAGGATGCTGGTAGTTTTACCAGTTCCCGGCGGACCGGCTATAATAATATTGGGCACATTCCCCTCCTGCGCGAATACTTCCAATCGACTGATGGTCTCACCATTTCCAACAATTTGTTTCAACAATGTTGGACGATATTTCTCAACCCAGGGTAACTGATATCCACCACTCCCGGATTTCTTCGCCTTGGGCTCTCCACTGGAGGCTGCTGCTGCTTCATTACCCCTTGCATCGTCGACCTCCATTAACTCTTCACCGTCCATACTACAGTCAGCTCGAGGAGATGGCAAGAAGAACCGAAGATAACCATGCAGATGTCATGAAATAATTGAAAATACAATAGTAATTGAATGGATCGAACCACAATCTCTCATTGAAATATGGCGGGAAATGAAATGATGATGATAATGTGTCTCCCTGGTGATTCTTGCTGCGGTAAAATCTCTTGGATTTGTCCTTTCATGTGACTTGTTAGCGAGTACAGGATTTTCGCAATGGCACGATTTGTCAGGCGGGAAAGTGCCCTGAAATCCACTATTAATCGATTCCTGGGCTAAATCCCAGGCAACTGTGCATAGAATCCACTAAATCGATCGATTTAGGGGTACCTGCGCACGCGCTTTTCACTTCGATATGGCGACAAAATTCAAGCGGATTTTTCCAAAATGAACTTGAAAACAAAATTGATGAAGCGGTTCGCTGTTTTGTGTCCCAATTTTTGTGGAGAAGAGAGATAGAGAAGGTTGGAGGCGCAAGAACTTCCACAGCCTACAACCATGGTTGGTGCCAATAGTTGTCACCCTACGTAGTGTTTCCTTGGGGAATGACTAGTTGTGTGTCCTCCTTCTGTGCAGTCTCTTCAGCCTATCAGTGTCCTGAAGGCTGGTGCCGATGAGGAGAAAGCCGAAAATGCTCGTATGGTATGTTTAGAGTTACATGGAGATTTGATGATGGATTTAGTGACGTGTGGATTGGTATGAGCTATGACAGTAGTTGGTCCTGTGTTATGTGGTGCTTAGTCCTCGTTCGTGGGCGCTATCGCCATTGGAGACCTTGTAAAGACAACCTTGGGCCCCAAAGGAATGGTACGTATTACATATCCGTAGGTAGTCAGTGTGTGCTGATTGCGTTTGAGTACTGCGTGTATGCTCTGAGTGTCATTCTAGGTATATAATAATATAAGGTATTTATTGAGTTTTGAGGCCAATGTACTGTTGGAACAAGTGGTGCCATCATCCCGTTGTGCCACTAAAGTCAAAAGTGATTCAGCATATTCATCAGTTTGTGAATTTATGATCCCGCTGTTCAACTTAAAATATGGCTTGTGTACTCAGCACATCTAACATAGATTCGTCGAATGCGCTGGTATACTTTTGGCTCCTGTTTCAATTCATCAAACTCCAACACAACTCACGATTATCATGCTCCGCACAACCTAAACTTTCATCCACATCCATTTCGTAAGGTATTGACGCTGTCTGTATGTTTCCGTCACTGAGTATGGCTAATCAATGTACATTATCATGGCATACGGTAATAAGAATTTAATCACATGTGCATGGTATATAGGTACAGGTTAGCATTGGACAATACACCGGACGGTGCACCAAGTGTGCTGTGAGTGCTCAATACCGCGAAGGCAGAGCTCATTACACAGAACAACAAGAGGCAAGGCTGGGCATTGGACAATACACAATTTTATGTCTTGCCGAAGTACATAGAATTTGTCTGCAATAGTGCCAAGTGTGCGTTATTTCTAGCCCTACTCGAAGGATTTGTTTTACTCCTGTGGCTGTCCACAGGACAAGGTTCTTCTGGGGATGGACCCTACCCAGGTGGACTCCCTGCGTGTGACTAACGATGGTGCCACCATTCTCAAGTCAATTGGTGTGGATAACCCAGCTGCTAAAGTGCTTGTCGGTGAGGATATGTACTGGAGTGTTATTGGCCATTTGACTTATTTGTACGAATTCCTGCCTTTCACTTACAGTAGGTGAGTGGCGTTTGTTATTACCACACGGCACAGTTCCGCTTTATTTGTGAGCAATAATCATATTTTCTCAGCTTTAGTGGTGGTTCTCGTCTGTTCATTGTCACACGATAGATATCAGCAAGGTTCAGGATGCTGAGGTCGGTGACGGTACCACCAGTGTCACCGTGTTTGCCTGCGAGCTCCTCCGTGAAGCAGAGCAGCTTATTTCCCAACACATCCATCCTCAGACGATCATTAGCGGCTGGAGAAAGGCCGTCGACGTGGCGCGCGCAGCCCTGACCGACGTGGCACAGGACCACAGTGCTGACACAGCCCGATTCCGCGAGGACCTGCTGAATATTGCCCGCACTACCATCAGCTCCAAGATTCTCACACAGCACAAGGATCACTTTTCCAACCTTGCTGTCAACGCCGTCCTAAGAGTCAGAGTAAGGCTGCCTGTCTTTTGATTTTCACAATAATTGTTATTGTGTTTGCCATTTTGCCATCCAGGGATTGTGCTACTCTAGTACTGTTGTCAGAGAATCATTTCTGTCATTCCGACTGATCACCAGGTTGACGTTGTTGTAAAGTGTAGCTTTGGTGTAAACTACCCTGGGTGTACCGTTACACATGTACTATGGGATATAACGTTCTCTCTCTTTTTTCCGGAGGTACCTACATTACATTATACCAGTTATGTCGCCTCAGATATACAAGGCCTCAGCTGGACCATACAGGTTTTTGTGTTATTAGATAAACCTTGTTATAATTCACACATGGTTGTTGTAGTAAGGTCACCGTTTCCGAACACGGTGTCCTCCACCTTGTTTCATGCTGTCAAACCAACAACAGGTTTTTTTTGTGCGGGTGTGGTACTGAAGTTCCATTGTATGTGCTAATATTTTTCTATGTACTGTTGTTCCCGTCCAATGCCAAAGTTGATATTCTTGTCATTCAGCACTTTTGATGTATTTACTGGGTCTTGCTGGTGTTTCTTTGTTCCTTCAGAAAACCAGTATCCTTGATGCTATTCAGATCATCAAGAAGCTTGGAAGCTCCATGTCTGACTCGTACCTTGATGAAGGTAGGCCAGTGTCCAATTTGGCAGTTCGCAGGGACATTTTTGACTTGATATGATGCCTGGCCAACCATAGGATTGGCTCTAGTTCGTAGTAATGGAAAGTTCGCCTTATCAGTGTTCGTCCTAACGAGGTTTGACTGCACATACACATCTGCCCACAAAACGCTTACTAAGCTTGACAGTGCTACAACAGTATTGACATGTCTCGTTTCAAGCATGGACATGTTGCTCCTTGTAACACTGATTTGTTAAGCCGTACTAAATTTAGAACTCGGTACAATGGCGTTTTCCTTGCTGGTTACTTGCTTGTTGTCTTCTAGGATTCCTCTTGGATAAGATGCCTGGTGTGCATCAGCCCAAGCGTGTCGAGAATGCCCGTATCTTGATTGCAAATACATCCATGGATGCTGACAAGATTAAGGTAGGCTTCGTGGTGTGACCCCTGGGTGTCTGATGTACGTGTTCGTGTGAAGGTGTGTACATAGATATTGATTTTGTATATGGCACTGTCTATGTCCTGTGTGAGTGTGCAACGCAGAGTAGAACTTGTGAGTGTGCAACGCAGAGTAGAACTTGTGAGTGAAAGGAAGTTTGTTGCTGAAAATCGTGTTGGTTATAAGAACATTGTGGCGATGTTTGTGTGTTCGGTTTGTACAGATCTTTGGTTCCAGAGTTCGTGTTGACTCCACTGCAAAGGTCGCTCAGCTTGAAGCTGCCGAGCGTGTGAGTAGTTTTTTTTCTCTTTTCAACTGGTCGACCTAGCGGCCGTGTTCGTTTTCCTCTGCTGCGGTGTGAATCCTTCCCTACTTTTTGAATGACGTCTGTCTGTGTATGGGTGTGAGTTCATATGCGCACCTGCACGCTTGTACCACTGGTCAAAATTCACCTGCCAGCATTGTAATCTACTGGTTGTGTCGTCTGAGTAGTTGTCTAAGCTCCTGCGGGTGCTCTGGAGCTTCAACTACGGGTAGAGAGAAGGTGATAGAATGAGAGAAGGAGGGCAGGGGGGGGGGGGCAGGGCAAAGGTCAGCTTGGAATACGTATGTGTGCCTGCGTGTATGAAGGTATGTACCCGGGGACACAAGGGCGTGTATAGCAGGTGTATGATGATGATTCTTTTAAATAGAACACTCGTTTCATTTCTTAGAAATGTATTTCGTAACCTCTTGCCTATGTAAGCTGTGTTGGCCTGTGATGTGTTGTTGATTTAGGAGAAGATGAAGGACAAAGTTGACATGATCCTGAAGCACGACATCAATGTGTTTATTAACCGGTGGGTAGAACCAGTGGAGACTTGCTTGAGTGTGTGCGGGTGTAATACATGTGTCAAGTTGATTTAGTGATTGTGCTCGAGGTTAATCATACTATCATCTCCAGTCTTCTACGAACTGATCAGATATCCTAACATCCAAGTGCTCCTGATCACATGGTGTACACTGTAGTACCTATGGACTTGTAATGGTCGTGTTCAGTGAGTTGTGACCGCAACATTGTATTCCTACTAGTGATGATTGTGCTCTGTCGTTCTTTTTATGCAGGCAACTCATCTACAATTACCCAGAGCAGTTGTTCGCCGATGCCGGCACCATGGCTATTGAACATGCTGATTTTGAGGGTGTGGAGAGACTAGCACTTGTGACAGGTATGAACCCTCTCCCTACGGCTCTTTCCTTTTTGTTGTGATGAGTTGAGCATATTTCTTGATACCAGTATGGGCTAGCTAGTGGATATGTAGTGCGCTGCTGTATTCTCTAGTGTGGCAACACCAGGGCTGTTCATGTGGACTGGTGCTGCTGCTGCTGATGCTAGTGACAGAAACCATCAAGGCTGCACTGTGCATTGCAGTCATGGAGTTGTGAGTGTGTCGAAGTTCCCTCGTTGTGTCCAGTATATCACAGATTCACTGCTTATTGAGGAAAGCGTTCAGCTTGGTGTCTTTTGATGACCACTGTATTTTGCACATCAGCAAAAAATCAGCTTTCACAATTTCCTTTTGATGTTGACTGTGAACATGTATGTCCATTGATCACTCTGTGCTTTGGATAGGTGGTGAGATTGTGTCCACTTTCGGAAACCCCGAGAAAGTCAAGCTCGGAAAGTGCGATCTGATCGAGCAGGTCATGATTGGCGAGGATAAGGTACGATCTCTTGCTTTCAGCCGTCGGACTGGCTGATTAATGAGTTTAGTTCACTTCGCGTCAGTCCTGTGTTGTGTGTCTTTTATATTGTTGCTGTTTGGCAATCGAATTCATTCTGCATGACCAGTGTGACTTGCAAACCCAACTTATTACAAAACGAACCTGTTGATTGTGATAATCTTCAGAAAAAATAACTCTTGCCCCTTGGTGTCAGGAAAGCACTTTTATATCATATGAAGGAGCCGTGAAAGGTCCAATGCGTCTGTGCTGTCTTGCTTCATGCACATTCCTAGCTCTCAGCATCACTTGTTTGTATTCATGACATGTCCAGAATCCATCAAAGTGCTAGTAGTTCCTTCTGTTCTCTTGTTCTTATGCTGTGTGCAGCTAATGCGCTTCAGTGGAGTTGCTCTTGGTGAAGCATGCACCGTCGTACTCCGCGGTGCAACGCAGCAGATTCTGGACGAGGCCGAGAGGTCTCTTCATGATGCTCTGTGTGTGCTTTCACAGACTGTGAAAGAGCCACGCACAGTCTTTGGTGGCGGTGAGTTTGGGCCCCGGGAAGTGCATGAAGCTGTTTGGTGTTTGTCCTTGTGCTGCCTTTCCCTCTTTCTTCTGTTGAATTGTGACGTTGCCTTCTGAGAAGTTGTACTTGTGGCCTGAGTCGACCGTACATGAGGACTGTTTGTATACAAAAAGTCATAATGATTATCTTTTGCGTGCCTTGCTCAGGAGCACATACTCGCAGTATATAGTTATAGGCCGGGTACACACTGATGTGAGAGCATAACTTTTAAAAGCCTGTAGGACAGCTTGGCTGTAGCACTGAGTTTTTTTGGAATCTGCAAAGCACCCAGTTGGTCCAGGAGAATGTGCTCAGATGACATCTTGATCCCATTGTGTATGTGTCCTATTGCCATTCACATGCTGAGGCATGCATGTATACCGGTAAGTGCTGTGTTGCAGGTGTTTGAAACAGCGATCAATGTTCCGTATTTCTCTGTGGTGTTTCTCTGGGCGTGCAGGTTGCAGTGAGATGCTGATGGCCAACGCTGTTTCACAGCTTGCCTCTAAGACTGCCGGAAAGGAGAGCATGGCCATGGAGAGCTTCGCAAAGGCTCTTAGACAGGTACAGTGATGAAATCTGCAATGTTTGAGAACGCTAATATCCATTGTGCTTAGGGTCATTTTAAATCTTATGGCTCTTTCGCTATAAAGCTGCCTTCAGCGCATGGCAATTTGAAGTATGGTGATTGCCGTGTTCATTAGGTCAGCAACATAGACAGTAGTGCTCCTCTCTGGCACGACTCTGGTTCTGTCGGGTGGGTCAACTGGTCCAGCTCTGTGCTTTTTCACTGCTGTCTGCTTTTGCCTACTCGGCAAGATGTGGCTAATCTGAAATGGATTGGTCTGTAGTTGGCAGCATGTTCCACAGCTTTGGTCACAACCTTTCGTTTCATTGACTCCCTAGTCATTTGGTGTACATGCCTTTGGGCAAGTGCTCTGTACACTGTACTATGATTTTCTCTTGTACTGATAATTTAGTACAATGCGCACTCAGTAAAATACTTCTGTGTGCACGTTTTGTGTGTGTAGCTCCCCACGATCATCGCAGACAATGCTGGCTATGACAGTGCCGAGTTGGTCTCATCTCTGCGCGCTGCTCACACAGAGGGCAAGCAAACGTCCGGTCTTGGTAAGCGAGTGTTGTGCGTTTGTTTGTATCCACTTACTATGGTGCGATGAGCCCCCAAGCTGCGTCATATTTTCAAGTGCACTAGTACTGTAGGTTGGAGATTTGGGGGTGTCGGTCGTTGTCCGTAGTCGATTGAGTCGTCTCCAGTATTCCTTCCCAATCTCTCTCTCTCTCTCTCTCTCTCTCTCTACCTCTCTCTCTCTCTCTCTCTCTCTTACACTTACTCTCCAAGAGTACATAACCCCCCAAGAGTGTGCAACTCCCACATACCCTGCTGTCCCGACAGAATTTCAAGTCGACGTCATTATTTATGATGCAATGCTCCTTGCACCAGTGATTTACAACATGTGTACGGGTGTCAACGCATCACACGTTTTGTCTGCAATAATTTGTACAGGATCAGATGGGCTTCGGTCCCCCACACGTTCCGGATTCGTCTGATAATCCGTGTACAGTGCGCATTGCATCATAAAAATTACGTCAATTTGAAATTCTGTCGGGACAGCACCCATAGTCGAATTGCACACTCTTGGAGGGTTATGTACTCTTGCTCTCTCTCTTACTCTTACTCTCTACCTCTCCTCTTTAACCCTTTACCGGCAGCCCCATACTTGAATGCGTCGTAAACGACGCATTCGACATGCATACTAAAACTATGCCTGGTATGACAGGAAGCATCAGCCCACGGGGATTTCCCGTGGCCCTCACACAGCCTGGGTATGATGCTATCCGTAGCTGAAGAGATCTACACGTGTCCCATTTGATTTCTTTGAGAACTGCGCGATCGAAATCTTACGGAAATACACGCGCGCCGACAATGCCGTCTGCCTCCGTCAAAACGTCGTCAGATGCATTTCCTCTTGCGCAGTGAGTTCCTTTCGTCCTCAGATGACTTCTCCGACGAGGACCTAGCAGACCTTTGCTCTGGGACCGACGACAGATAGATGATACTTTGTTCCAGCCGCCGATGCAAGCGAATTTCAAATTGCGGAGCGGAGCGCACGCCAAGTAAATTCTCACGCAAATATCGGGAGCTCCAGCCGCTGAAGACGATGTCGTCGTGATGTACCTGGAAGAATCTGATGGTGCTTATGGTGGGAAAGCCATCGAGAGCGATCCCCGTGTCGACAGTCTCCCAGAGACGGAATTTTAGGCCATCGACTTTCTACGTACCTGATTGACGGCAGCGCAGCGCGACATGCGCACGACCTTACGGAGCCATCGGACAGCGATTCTGGGGCGATGCTGCTCTGAATTGCGAGCGAGGCACGGCCACTGAAGTCTCTGATGGCTATGGCGTTCGTTTCCGCTCCGAAGTCGACTTGTTTTGGCAGTATCATGTCAATGACGGAATCTGACGATTTGCACTATGTACAATTTCCGTGTTTAGACGTATAGGTGCCAATTTAGCAGCGTATGTGTGTGGTATGTGAAAATATATTTTTCCATGGTCAAGAAGTAGTACCAGACTTCCAAGAAAACATAACTTGCACATACAAAATGTGCCCTCGTTGTGAGTTATTGGCATCCTTCTCAATGTTATGGATTTCATATACAAAATGCACTTGCCGGCAAAGGGTTAACTTTATGGCTATCCTTTCATGTCTAAACATGACTCATGCTCATATTGCTGTTATCCTGTTTAGATATGGAGCTTGGTGAGGTCGGAGACATGGCCCAGCTGGGCATCACCGAGTCATACCTCGTAAAGCGCCAGATCCTTCTCTCGGCAGCAGAAGCAGCAGAGATGATCCTTCGCGTAGATGACATCATTCGGGCAGCACCCAGGTGAGCCATTGCCTACTTTCATTCAGACTGACATTGAAATGTTACAGCCGTGCTCATTGGCTAAATCCATCAGTGCACAATCCATTGTTCATAGTGGTTGGTTCGCATGTTTACGGTACCCACCGGGGCGCCTCTCACGGTCTTTCTAGTAGCATACACGTAGATGGATCAGTGCTGTGCCTAACAGCTTCATGCACTATATCAGGGATGGACTCGGCCAGGAAATGTGGACAATGTTCAACCCTTCCCCATTGCCGATTCATCTTGTATGAACCCAGTTGTTATCAAGAGTTCATCAGCTCCCAAGAGTGTGCAACTCTGATACACTTGCTATGGGGTTCGCAGACGGCGGAAACTCACATCACACGGTGTAGTGTTCCCGTTGAACGTTTCCAAGCCGTCTTTAGCGAGTAGCGGAGTAATACAAAAGCTCTCTCTGTGACAGAAACTCCCTGTGCGTATGCAACTCCTCAGCATGATCATGGCAGATATTCGTATTACGCACACGCTATCTTTAGTATCAAGAGTGCATAAACAAGAGTATGCAATTGTGGTTATGGGTCCGTACGCGGCACGTTGCCTTCATTACGTAGCTTGCTCTGAGAGCATGCACTCAAACCCACAATTTATCGTACAAGCACATCCGTTTTTGCTCTATTCTTTCCAGTACCTACGTGATCTCTAAATGTTGGCGCATGATCCCCAGTTCCATATGAAAGTTCATTTCAAACCAAAGGGAAAAGGTGGTTTTTGATTTTCCGCAGTGCGCAGACTGCAGCTGAAAGATGTGATGAAGGCAGTCTGCTGCACACCTGGCCCATAGAAAAGAGATGACAGTTCAGCATACTCTAAGTCTTGTTTATGGACTCTTGATAGTATCAAGAGGAAATAAGCTCCCAAGAGAGTGCAACTCTGCATATGGGATCTCCGACTGCGAAAACTCACATCACGTGTCTCAGGCACGTTTTGTAC
Source organism: Sycon ciliatum (assembly GCF_964019385.1). Classification (NCBI taxonomy): domain Eukaryota; kingdom Metazoa; phylum Porifera; class Calcarea; order Leucosolenida; family Sycettidae; genus Sycon; species Sycon ciliatum. Next base: position 23,777,594 of record NC_088646.1, read on the forward strand.
TACATCCAACTAAGGATAGCGAATATCTGCTGTGATCTTGCTGGCGAGTTGCACACGCACAGTGAGTTTCTGTCAGAGAGTGCTTTTTTTATTACTCCACTGCTTGGTAAAAATGGGCTGGAAACGTACATCTGGGACACTACACAACGTGGTATGAGTTTTCGCCGTTGGCGAACCCCATAGAATGGGTATCAGAAGTTGTACATTCTTGGGAGCTTATATACTCTTGGTAGTATGAAACATAGCTGCGACACGTGATGTGAGTTTTCGCCGAAGTTGTGCGCTACCTCTTTTACATGTTCATATTATGCTTGTAGTTGCTTGTCTTGACATGCAGTTTGTCTTGTTGTTGCCGTCTGTGTGATTTCTTTTTGCAGGCAACGCCGGTAACCTCAGACATCAAACTTTCTCTACTCTCTCTCACTGAGCCACCACAAAACATGTTCCTTTACTGATGATATACAGTCGATCTGCTGTGCTATGATTTTCATACTATGACTCACTTTTTTAACGAAATGAAAAAAACTAAACAGCATTCAGAACTGGCTTGCCATCTGTGCTATGGACTGAATTTGGGGAGGGGGCTATAACATAATATACATGATAGCAGAAGAATACTATAGTTAAAGCAGCACTATGGGATTGCATGCTAAGCGATATCTAGTGAATGTCTGTAGACAGAATTTGTTTTGATGTGAAAGTGTGACGTGCACTGGGATGACTCAAGAGGAGTCTGCTAAGCAATAATAAGTTAAGCCTGTAAGAAAAAAAGTCTATAAAGTGTGTCTGATATCCCGTATTTACGGTGCACAGTACACATGGAAGTAAATACTTTTGGAGCGAAGATACGAATAGGTGTTGTCAAAGTGCAGTACATAGTAGCCGGGCTGTGTGGGCTTGTGGCTGCCACAGATGACTTCCTCGTGAGAGTTGACTCGCCGTGGCTCAAGTATTCTATTCTTGGGATCAAATGCATTCTTTTCCTCTGCTGGAAGTTGGCCTGGGTAGAAGTCGACGGCAAACGAGATGTCATAGTCAACAGTTGCGAATTGCCAGAAGACAGAATGGGAGAGAGTCTCGATAGGAACTCGAATGTACAGCGTATCACTGCGATTGACAGTAACGTTCTTACACTCTGTGCTTTCTGTGAATTCCTTTACACCCGGCCTGGTCCAAATTGCTGCTGCTGCTGACGCCAAGAGTGCAGGCGGTACTTCTTGATTGCCTCTTGTCACACTGCCATTGCCCGTAGAGCCAGTACTCTGGGTGTAGCAAAAGGGACATACATGCACATGTAAACACAGCCACATTCAGAATTATTCCAAAAGACACATCAAGCACATGGATGTACCAGTGGTAGAAGAGGCACGGTACATTTCTGTACCTATTTCGCATGTTCACTCACACGGTACCACACTACCAAGTACCAGTAAGGTATGCTTCTTTTCTTCCCCTTCATGTCGCGTCTGCTGAATCTTACAGTACAAGTGCTGGCAGACAGTTTCCACTCATAAATAAACACTCCAGACAGGGTTCCTCTGCAGCTCCGTTGCTCGTCATCCTCGGCTTGAAACGTCATCATTACCATAGTGGCCGCGGTTCGAGCTGGAGCTGCGAGGCCGCGGCTCACCACGAGCTTTCGCTATGATTCTTGATCAAAAACTGCGAGCCGCGGTCGCAGCTCGACCTGTTTGCTGTAAAACGTCACCAAAAAACGTGGAGCACGACCGCGGTACCGCGAGTGTCAGTGGAACCGCGCTGCTCCGCTGCATGCAGCCAAGTGCAGCGGAGCCGCAGTGGAACCCGGCCCTCAGGCATCACCAGGGAGTACTCGCTACACATGCTTCCTCCTGTGATACGCATGTACACCATGATTTTATTCAACCTTACCACAGTACACATACACACACAATCCTTTGGTTTTCTGTGGAAATTGGAAATGTTCCTTTTTCGGCTTGTTTTTGTCAGATTGTGAATCTTCGGACAGTGTCCGATCACTTGGATGCCCTGCAGTCACCCAGCAGCTGCTTCCTTAGGCAAACTACAGCTACATTGTATAAGTCTTATCAGGACTTCCAGAGTACTGTAAGACATGTATATATAACGAGGAAGTAAATCTAACGCTTTAACGGATGACATTTCTTCGTTATTAAGATCCGTTGAGGCCATACTGCTTCATATATGTTGTGTGTGGATATGCCGGAATACTGCAAGGTCGTTAAACACATCTACTCGTTAACCTATGAATTTTGGACAATCGTTAAATTTGCGACTCGTTATAATATTTAACATGTCTTACAGTACTTTAGAGTTGTAGAGATGCCGAACCCTGCCATCCCACCCACCAGTAAGTTACATCCAAGAGGGGAGTGAAGCCCCATGGTCACAACGATGACAGGTACAGTGATAGAGATAAAAGAAATGAGAGAGAGAGAGAGAGAGAGAGAGAGAGAGAGAGAGAGAGAGAGAGAGAGAGAGAGAGAGAGAGAGAGAGAGAGAGAGGCTACTCACCAAAGCTGCCTGGCTGGCCTGCGCCGTTGACTTAACACAGTGATTACCAGCTGAAGTGGGATAAGATGACTCAGTGGTGGTTGGAGTGCTTGAGTTCCTAGCCACCGCTGCAGGTGCTGGCGCCAGATCCACTTTAACTCCTTCATGTTGCTTCTGGAGCACATTTTGCTGTTGTTCATAGACTGATGCGCGCTGGTTACGTTCTTTTTCCAGCTCCTCTTCATGATGCGATAAAAGAGTGACATTAGAGGAGTCATTCTTCTTAGCTTCCGCTTCTTCTCGCTTCTTTCTTTCGGCCTCGCGCTGAGCAACGCGTTCCCTCTCCATGCGGTTAAACTTGTCCCGTTTTGCCTTCATCATCGCCGCCTCAAAGCTTTTCCCTGACGTTTTGAGCATTAGCTGGCAAAAGCCAGCCTTAGCTGCAGATGTACTCAAGGTACCCAGCTGTTCCCATGCTTTCCTGTGACGAGAGTGAGAGAGAGAGAGAGAGAGAGAGAGAGAGAGAGAGAGAGAGAGAGAGAGAGAGAGAGAGAGAGAGAGAGAGAGAGAGAGAGAGAGGAGCTGAAGCAGTCACCACATGGTCAATAGCCAGCATTTCTAAAGCTGGTTGAAATTGAAGAATAAATCACAATGGCCATGTACTCTTTCTTCACAGCGCAATGGCAAGGACACTAACAATGAATCAGCAGTTCCCCAAAGCCTCAGAATATGAACCCCTTCTCTGGCCCATCTTCAATCACAGATACAGATAATCACTGCCAGTCTCTGAAACAAATTGCAAAAGTCCCCTTTCAGGAGCCATTCGGCTACAGGTGATAATATTACATAAGATAAAATTTCATCCACTCTTGCAATCTTGGTCGACTACCAGTACCGAGTGCAAAACAAGTGCTGCTCAACATACACATGCACAACCAGAGTGATACAATGGAACTGGTCCACAGCACCAGCTTTACACTTTGGTTTGGATTTCACCTAGCACAACTGTAGATGCACCGTACTGGCATGCTCTTTGACTTACCGACGGTCATTTCCAACAAAGTCCAACCAGCCAGATGTCGGAGCCTTTTCCGGCTGGAAGCCGCCGTACGTGGCTTGCTTGTAAAAGGCTGACAAGTTGTTTTTATCTCCATAGGTTAGTTCAAGATAGTCTCGCTCTGCACCACAGGGAGAAAAGAAAGGATTGGCTGAGTGTGGTCGGCCTTGTCATACTCATTACTGCCATTGCACTGTTGCAATCATTGATATGAAAACTGGCACCTCGGCTAACCCCAAAAATTAAAAAAGAAAACAAGCAGCAGAAGGACCATTCTAAAAGTCATAGGATCTAGTCACCTAATAGCTGCTGCCTGCGTGCTTCAAGGCTAAATCCTACCGAGCTACACTCCGATAGTCCACATGGAGATTAGAGGGTACCTGCAGTCTACCTAGCAAAATATGCCCCCCCCCCCCCTCCCCAGAACAAGGACTGAGCCATATCGGAATGTGAAGCCCAGTGCTCGTCTTGTGAGGATGACATAGCACCCGGTGATTGTCTGCCCCAAGAACTCCATTACATGTGCAGTGTTTTTCCTACCATACATTCTGTGTCCCTTGAAGCAAATTTCGGATACTGTAATCTTGAACTTAAGCATTCCAAATTATTGTTCCACTGGCAGTCTATTACTGGATGCAAATCAGATCAGCCCATACAACAACTTAGTACATTCCTAGGAAAAACCCTGCAAGCGCTTGTGCGTGTTTGTGTGTGCGTGCGTGCGCGCGCGTGTGTGTGTGTGTGTGTGTGTGTGTGTGTGTGAGGTGTGGTGAGCCGGGATCATTTTCAAGTCCACCCAGATTTTTGGGGATTTCAGGGGGTCGGCCGTTGGGCGGTTCAATAGCCAATTGAGTCATCTTTCCAATATTCCTTTTTAATCTCTCTCCCCTCTCCCGGGGAGACCGACGTGAACAGTTTTGGCAGTGAGCAACAAGCACAAGTGTGTGTGTGTGTGTGTGGCTTTGTCAGTTGTGTGCATTAGACAGTTATTTCGCGCAGGTCTTGATCTGTCTCATTCAGATCTTGTTCGCTATCGTTGCTATAAAAGAAAATCTGTGGGTGCACATCCAGTGCATTAGCAGATTTGCATGCTTCTCTTGCGACGGGCGTATACATGGTATGTGTGTGTGTGTGTGTGTGTGTGTGTGTGTGTGTGTGTGTGTGTGTGTGTGTGTATGTGTGTGTGGCTTTGCCAGTTGTGTGGATTAGACAGTTATCTCGCGCAGGTCTTGATCTGTCTCATTCAGATCTTGTTCGCTATCGTTGCTATAAGAGAAAATCTGTGGGTGCCCATCCTGTGCATTTGCAGATTTGCGTGCTTATCTTGCGACGGGCGTATACATGGTACATGGTACATGGTGTGTGTGTGTGTGTGTGTGTGTGTGTGTGTGTGTGTGTGTGTGTGTGTGTGTGTGAGAGAGAGAGAGAGAGAGAGAGAGAGAGAGAGAGAGAGAGAGAGAGAGAGAGAGAGAGAGAGAGAGAGAGAGAGAGAGAGAGAGAGAGAGAGAGAGAGAGAGAGAGAGAGAGAGAGAGAGAGAGAGAGAGAGAGAGAGAGTGTGTGTGTGTGTGTGTGTGTGTGTGTGTGTGCGTAACCAACCTTTTCTGTACAAAGCCAATGCCACAGGATATGCTTCTTCGCACGTGAGGCCATATCTAGTCAGAAAGGGATCACTGTCCTGCTTGCTGAGACCGTTCTTCGACATTACTGAACACAAAAGTTCAACTTACTTTCCACAACAAGACTATTTCCGCGTTACCAAGTAGAACACAAAGTGTGGACATGAAGAGAGATATCCTAAACGTCTAGTCGGGAACCTAAAAGCGGTAACATACTAACTTTTCAAATGTTGAATGCCGCAATGATATTATGATGTACAAGACTCGTACTTCCTGAGATGTCAATCTAATTTTTTTCAACAACAGTCAACAAACAACATTGCAACATTGCAGGTAGTACTAAAAAAACGGTTTTCAGTACCCCTGCATCATGAACGGAAGCCTTGCATATGCACCGGGCCGGGGCGGTAGACGTCGACCACGTAGGCACCGGTCACCGTCGACGGTAGAGTAGTGAAATACTTACTCAGAGTTACCAGTTACTCCTACAACTAGTAACTTACAAGTACAAAAGTACTGTAGTAGCTCGTGCCCGAGTCGTGGGAAGATAGAGTTGATATTATTATACATGTGCTATTTGATCACATGCAGAGAATGATTGATGGGGCACTTCGAATAATTCGAATTCCTCAGCTATTCCTCAGTATTCAAGTCCTGTTTTCCTAGGTGCTGCTTCCCAGAATGGTTCGAGCGTGGTATATGGATTCGTCTGCTGACGATCAGCGACTACCGCACCAATGTGAGCCGCCGAAACCTGTCGCACTTGACGAGCTGAGGGATCTGACTGGGGTTCTACATTGGCAGGTGATCATCATATCAATGAGCATTGCCTTTTCAGCTAGAATACAACCACAGTCCATTCATAAAAAAAGAATATATCCTACAATTGTAGCTTTGGCCATAAATGGGTCAATGAGTTTTTCACAATTTTTATGCAACCCCCCATAGAATGCTCTTCCGATTATGTTTCTGAAGTCTATTTCTCCAAAACAGCAAGCCTTAATATCCCATACAGGCCCCGGTCATACTACGTCAGAAATGACACGGGCAAATCAGGAAATCGTCTCAGTTGAAGCTGCCGCTGCAAGCACTTGCATGGAAAAACAGTGTTGAAAATAGCATACCGTACCGTACTGTATCGTAGCGATTTGGTTTGCTACAGAGTGGTTTTGTAAAGTGCGTCAGGCCGCTACAGCGAAAGCAAAATGCAGTGTGACCCCGCATCTGCGTCAAGTGCTGGGGTTTGACGCTGTGTCCAGCGTCAAACTTGACGTAGTGTGATAGGAGCCTAACAAGAATAGGATTTCGGCCTGGTTTTGCCGTATAAGCACTGAAATGGGAGCCATGAAAATCCAGGCCGTTTCACTCCACTTGCAACCGTACATTGTGCGGTTCGAATCCCAATTGAGATGCCTTTTCAACCCTTTTTCAAATTTCAAATTTTGTGGCACTGCACCATGTACGATAAGATCACAAGAAACCACCAAATACGGGCGCTCACTAGAGCCTTCGCTCATCTTCTTTTATGAATGGACTGTAGTACAGTCCTACCTCGCACTTTTGTCAATCGAGCTGTTCTGAAGGTGTAGTCTACTAGTACATCCGTACTGATCCATAATCCAAATTCATGCGGTACGCTTAACGCTCTAGAAAGCGATCGGAATTCCACAAGACATGCAAAATGCAGCAGCTTTTCTGTTTGGCTAGCGGGTTTAGGACTGGTTTACTCCGCATGTGCTCAGTGCGACAGTCGTGAGTGACAGGACTACGCTGACTTTATACATGCGCTACGCGCCTGGTGTCATCACTAATGCTGTAATGTGGAAGTTCTATCCTTTATGCCCTTTGTCTCCACAAACGGGAATAATCCCGCGAAGGGAAATGCATTAGGCTATGCCATGCCCTATGGTTTCTGTACGCACTTCTACAGTCATTGCCCTACCAGTACCAGAAAGCAGTGGAGTTGGCCCTAAAGAATCTGTTCAGGCTGTCGGTGTGGGTGTGCGCTTGCCCACAATTTTAACTTCATTGGGCAGAAGTTTCGATTTTACACTGCATTTCTCTCCAGATGGCAAGAGTAGGCACGTGTGAAGAACTCTCAAATGCTCACCACATGAAGAACACTGAGCGTAGAATATCACGTAGCGGTGTCAGAATGTACACCATTCTGCTGTACCTGTTATGGATGTTTGTGTGTGGTGAATGCTTGCTCTCGATGCCAGCAGCACGTAGGCATGGGTCAGTTACTTTGCACAGCTATGTGTAGTGCAGGCCTTAGTGTTGTTGATGATTGTTATGGTTATTGACTAAACGACTGGCCTTGGTGTGTTTCGTTGTTTGTGGGGAAAGATTGACGCTGATCGCTATGAGGAGGAGGGCAAGCTAGCAGGGATTCAGAAAGAGCGTGGCTATTCATACACAGATGTCATCACTGTGTCACCGGAGAAGCTGCAGAATTATGAAGAAAAGGTATGTTGTAACTGCCACCGCCATGATCACTCAATGTTCTAGCTGCTAGGCAAGAGATGCCTTTTACTATTCAGGCACGTAGCTCGCATGGAGCAGGGGGGGGGGGGCACGTGCACTCCCCCCCCCCCCCCCCCCCCCACCTAAAAACTTTGATCTGAGTAAAGCATGCACATAATGACCATAAATGACATGCACCAGCCATCCTACCGGGGATGAATTTATTGTCATATTTTTGCATAGCAGTTTCTGTGATACAAATCACAATTGTGTAGCAGTCTTTGATTTTGATTAGCATTTTTCTTTGAAGGTCGGGTGTTTACCACATTGTCCTTCTTGAGAGTGATGCCTGAAAGCCCATTTGGAAAAAGCGACTGAATCATACATGTGCACGCAGATTGAGAGTGCCTGCACCACATACACTGCATGTTACTTGACAGCACAGGCTAGGCATGGATAGTCTGTATGTATCGCAGTTTTCTGCGAGTCACGGTGACTTTTGAGTAGCAGTAGATCGATTTTGCATCGCAAACTGCGATGCGATACAGGATAAATTCATCCCTGCCTACACATATGCGGCTGTGGGCACCCCCCCCCCCCCCTAAAAGGGGGATGAGCTACGCCCCTGCTATTATTATTAGTCATAGGTGGGACTCGTCATTGTTACCCAGCCGTACTATGTCTGTAGTACCAAGGTTTTTAGCTTGTCTTGTTGAATACGAGTTGTGTGTGTCAGTGTCTCAGTTTGTTTTTGACTGCCAGTGCTTCTTTTTGTTGCCATGATTTTTTTGTGGCTTTGTTCTAGTTGACTTTGACTGCTTTGACTGCTTTCCACAAGTTCTCCAGTCTGGTAGTCATGCATCAGAGGGCTTTGTCTGTTGGCTACCCATTTGTTTGTGTTACAGTACTGTTTGGTGCCGAAGAACAGGGGAGTCGTAGCCTAGGCGTTCCTATTCTTCATGTAGAAATCCCTATAATTATAATGTAGTTGAGCCACCGTGTACTTACATAAGAATATCCTGTACATGTACCTGGTAAAATTCTAGCATGTCCGTTCTTTGGCACATCGTTCTTTGGCGCTCGACAGTACTCAGTACCTGTTGAACTTCCTGACCAGACTTGCTTCTTTCACGGGTGTACAGTCAGACCTCGTTTATCCGGTCCTCGTTTATCCGGACCCCTCGCCATCCGGAAGAAAATCGCTGGTTACCGATGTGCAGCATATGTTATGCATACAACATAACCGGACCTCGCGATCCGCATACCGGTGCATGATTTTGTGTACAAACTGGTTAAAATGTGTACAAAATGCTTCGTCGTATCCGGTTGCATGTGGCTGGCTAGCGCTTGCAGAAGCTAGTATCAAGGAGTTGTACAAGCAAATGAGGTCCTTGACCTGCTGGGTGTGTGCGGACAGCACTTAGTTGCATGCACTGGTCATTTTTCTCGCTTGTTTTACATACTGGGCACGCTAGTTGTACTGCATAGGACCTGTCTACATGTATGTATGATGTCACTGCTTTTGACATGCCACATGCATGTATAGTATGTGTGTTCAGTTATCCGGTTACCTCGCCTATCCGGATGTTTTTGTGGAAAACAGATGTGTGCGGTTAAGCGAGGTCTGACTGTATTGTGTTTGCCGTTTTGTTTGTTTTTAGATCAAGAACTTCTTTGAGGAGCACCTGCACAGCGACGAGGAAATCCGCTTTGTAATGGATGGCAGCGGTTACTTTGATGTGCGGGACAAGCACGATCAGTGGATCCGCATTGAGTGCGTCAAGGGCGATATGATTATCCTCCCAGCAGGAATGTACCACCGGTTTACATTGGATGAAAAGGTAACTGCGTTCGCACTGCTCTGTGATGTTCACGTTTCTCACTGCCATTGTCATCCATGTGCTAATGGTTTCGATGGGGACGGGGAGGGGAGCCAATTAACAACTATAGAAGTAAGTGTTTCCTTGTCGTATGCAGTCATTATACCCTAGTGTCACATTCCATTGCCGTATTTTCTTTATGTCAGCGCAAACCCAGAGTACCCAGAATCCTGAGCGATGTCGCACACAAGTAGACGAAGGCAGTGCCATTTGGCCCGTTGTTGATCTGACATGAGTTGGAAAATTATGATAGGATTCTCCTGTGGTACAGCACTACAGTAAAGTTTGCACGTCCGCGTTACCACCGGCTATACAGTTGTATTGAGAAACACAACCAGCTACAGCTTAGGAAGTTTTGCTTGTGCCAGGCCACCACCATGCCTGTGATACCAGGGTGGCAGATGTAGCTCCTAACGGCGAGGGTGAGGTGGTAAGTCTCACAACCAATGCCCGACAAGGGGGCGAATCTCGTTAGCTGCATCGATGTTACCCTCACTCCGAGTAGTGAGTACCCAGTTGACCGTGGGTGTCGGCGCAGTTCCCTGCATGTAAAGTGGTTCACGCATGCATCACCGCATTTGTTAGCACAGTACATGCTCCCTGCTCCCAGCGCGGGTCTCGAACTCGGGACCTTGTGATTCGCAGGCAAGCCCACAACCACTCGGCCAAAGCGCTGGTGTACAGTAGGGTGCCGATTATCCAAACCCCTCGGGGCGCAGGCTGACTCCAGGAGGTTCGGATGAGAAGAACGTTCAGATAAGGGAGCAGTCACACATCTGTTTAAAACATGCTTATTCCCCGCATGTTTTCACCATTTTTTCATTCTCTTCAGCAGTACAACAGGAACTAGGCGCACTTCGGCTAGAAAAATGACACTATCGATACATCCTGTGTATCGCTGGAATGGTACTTCGAGTGGGGACAAACAGCAAAACCTCGAAAAAGCTACTGGTAGTTTTATTTTACAGTCCGACCAGGCGGTCCGGATAATCCATCATCCGGATAGTTGACATCTGGATAATCAGCGTTCTACTGGGAGGGGGGTTGAGTGCCTGTTCGTTTCTCGAAAAATATCGATGTACAGTTTGTATGTGTGGGCGCGTCCAGAAAAAAAGAAATAAATATCGATACTATGTACCGTTTGTATGTGTTCGTTTCTGAGGGAGGGGGGGGGGAGGGGGGAGGAGTTGAAGAGAAATGACTAGTTTTCGTTTCTTCATAACTATCAGTATTTACGGATGGCCCCTTAGGGCATGTTCATTTGGTAAGGATCGGGATCCAGATCTCAGATCCGTCGGATCGTTCAGAGTCAACTGGACACTTTTTTTGGGCCTTGACTGTTGCCATGTTGACGAAGTAATAAAAAGTCGTACTCACCGCGCCAGTTGTACAAAAAGTCAACAAGCTCTATCTCGATCCACGTGTGCGTACCAGAATGTGTACAAAAACGATTTTTACCTGCCATATACGCACAAAGGTCACATTTGGATCCGTTGGATCCGGTCAACCCTGCTCCCCGAGGTGGGTTGACAGGATCCAAATCCGAAGGATCCGGATCCGGATTCGACAAATCGAAAGGGTGCGAATCCAGTGGATCTGGTGGGTCGGGATCCCGATCCTACCAATCGAACATGCCCTTAGTCTCTAGCCCTTGGCGGATTATGCTGGCATAATTTCTGGCGTAATCTTCGGACTTAGGGACCATCAGTAAATATAGATATTTATTTAGAAACGAAAAGTAGTCATTTAGGGGGGAGGGGGTTGAGCGCCTGTTCGTTTCTGGAAACATATCGATGTACATTTTGCATGCGTGAGCATGTCCAGAAAAAAGACCACAAATATTGATACTATGTATCATTTGTATGTGTTCGTTTCTCAGGGAGGGGGGGGGGGGGTTGAAGAGAAACGACTAGTTTTCGTTTCTAGATAAATGTCGTTATTTACGGAAGGCCCCTTAGTCTAAAATTATCCCTGGCATAAAAGGACTTCTGAGACCAGGTGGTCGGCATAACCTTACGATGCTGGCTGAAGGTTGATGCTCCAGGCATATTTGGGCATGTTACAGGAAATAACCTGGTGAATGTTACCGCTTATAAGCCGTGCTGTCATGGTGCCAGAATCGTTGTACCGTTGCAAAGTGCAACAAGAGTGCAAGGGTACAGTGTAGCTGCTACGCTCCTCACACAACCCCCACTTCATGTTGCAATGTACCATTGCTAATGAAATGGTGAATTGCGTATCGGAGCTTCGAGCTTCGATATAGCAGTGTATGTTGAAAGCGCTAACGCCATAAAAGCAAGAGGTAAAAGAGAACAAACACGGGTAACGTGAAAGGGGGAGGGAGGGGGCGTACATAAACCGTAGCAAACAAAGTGCACAGCCAGTGTTCATGCCGTACGGGAAAGCTGAAGCACAGCTGAGCCAAACTCAGCCCGGGCAGACACATCCGAAGACGGTCTGTGGTAAAAGCGACGGAATGTGGATTCCTGGCGCCAGTCAACCATGGCGAGGATCACATCAGTCGACACGCCCCCGGATGCAGCAGCCGACGTAGATGCACCACGGGTGGAGTGTGCCAGAAAGGCCGGGTCAATGCCCGCCTTCCGCATGACCTCCTTGAGCCAACAAGCGATGGTGGGGAGGACACAGCGCGATGAGGTTTGCGGAAGGAAACCAGCAGTTGAGCAGGGTGGCAGTCCGGGTGCCAGGTGGCCGACCGCCGGGCGTACTCCAGCAAGTGGACGGTCGGACAAAGGCGAGAGTTGGCGAAAGCCGCAAACTCAAGCCGCTTCAGTGGCGCACCCACACACTGGGTCCTGGTAATGAATGGATACCATGTCCGGGGGCACAATAAGTCCGTCGGAAGCCAACTTCCGAAGCTCATCTGCCCGCGTGGCACCAGTATGGGCCAGCAGCATCACCAGGCGCAGGGAAAGCAGCTTGTTGGTCAGGTTGGCAACAAGAGGGCAGGTCAGGAGAAACGCCAAGACTGTGTGCACATCCCAGGTACGAGAGTAGCACGTGGCCGACTATGGTAAATGCCTTTGAGCAGGCGGACGACCAGCGGGTGGGAGCCAATGGGCGAACCATCCATCAGCAGAAGAGCACTAGAGAGGGTCGAATGAGAACCGGAGATGGTACGGTAAGCGCGACCCTCTGCGAACAGCACCGACAGGATGGTGAGTACATCCATTAGACGCGGTCGAACAGGATCGACTTGCAGTTCCAAACACCAATGATTCCAGCGTGACCAAGCGCTGTCCTAATGCCGTGCTGTACTCCGGCGCCAGGAAGCCACGTGCAGGGTGGACACTGATGAAGGAAACGATCCACCCGAGACCGGCGCCCGGATACCAGGCAGGCGATCAGGTACAACTTGCTGGCCTGGATCAGAGGGTGAGGCTCCTCAAGGGGACTGGGGAGCAGGTCGGCCCGGGATGGCAGGAGGAGGGGCTTGGCCGTCAGGGTGCTGACTCTGCTGAGGAGAAGAGGGAACCAGGCAGCTCCCCGTCTCAGCGGCACGATCAGGATCAACAAACCCACCCGTTGGCGGAGCACTTGGCGAATAACACGGCCGATCAGGGCGAATTAAGGAAAGGCGTAACTGGCCACCTCGGCCCAATCCAGGGTCAATGCGTCGGTATCGATGGACGATGGCTCATTGGCATAATTCCAGCATAATTTAGCATAATCACTGGCGTAATTTGGGCATAATGGAAAGCATGATTCTGCTATTAATTCAGCAATTTACCGAGCATAATCCACCAAGGGCTGTTTGTACTGAGTTCACCATGTACCATTAGATTGGACCGCAGCATAGTATAGCACCATCATTGGCATAATGTAGCATAATCACTGGCATATTCACTGGCATAATGGAAAGCATAATTCAGCTATTTACCGAACATAATCCGCCAAGGGCTATAAGTCTTCCCTCCCCCAGGTACACTTTGAGATGGGAAGTTTTGTGAATGGGACTTTGGCTCTGCCAAGTGATTTCGGGTTGCCTATCCTGTTTGGGCTGGGCACACTCTGGATGCAGACTACAGTCCATTCATTAAAAAAGATGAGCGCTGGCTCTGGTGATCTCCCGTAATTGGTGATTTATAGTGATGTTATCGTACGCGGTGCAGTGCCGTGAAATTTGAAACTTGGAAAAGGGTCTGAAAAAGCCTTAAAAGGTACCTCCACTGGGGTTTGAAGAGCATTCCATGGGCGATTGCAAGAAAAAAATGTGAAAACTCAAAATTTGACCCATTTATGGCCAAAAGCTAGGATATCATCTTTTTGTGAATGGACTGTAAGCCTGAAGGGACAGTTTGTCTCTTTTGATACGTCCACTGAATCGTTATGTCCCCATCCAATAAAATTCCTTTTTCTTTATCATCATCCGGCCCATGGCGCAGGACAGTTTCCTGCCAAAGTTGGCCGTTGAGGACATCTACCCCTCGAACGAGTTTCATAGTTATTCTTCTAGCTCACTGACAAGTTGGTCGAGACCAGCAGATCTTAAAAAGTATCTGAGCAGAAACAGATACACCCCCCACCCCCACCCCCCCACCCCCAATACATACAATGGATGGCGGAAAGAAGAAATGAGAGCGAAACTCACGCACACCTGACTCCTGGCAAGAGCTAAGAAAAAGTCGCTGTGAGATTGGCAGATGATCACCAAGGTGGAGAACCAAAAAACTTCCAACTCTAGCTGGAGGGAAATGACGGAAAATACTGCTTTTAGATTATTTATGACGCAACTCTGTCAGATTCTCAACAGCTATCAAAGCAGGAAACAGATTCAGTCATCATTAGCTCTTCAGCTCACAGCACTAATGGCTTCATGGGTTTTGCGCTGTATGTCGGCTGTTTTGCAGAACTTTATCAAAGCCATGCGTCTGTTTGTCGGTGAACCTGTCTGGACACCCATCAATCGGCCCTGTGACGAACATCCGGCCCGCTTGGGCTACCTCAAGTCTCTCGCTTAACCTCAGCTTTGCTCCGCTTCCGAATTTTACTGTGCCGCTGCTCCAGCTGGCTCGCCATGGCCGATAGTAGCTCCAGTGTTTTTGCTTTGAGGGCCCGCACAGCGTGCTATATCTGTAGCTTTCGTTACCTCCTTTCTTCTCTCCTTTTTTGTAAGACTCTCATGAAACTCACTCGCCGTGACCCAGTATGCATTGAAATTACTGCAAAACTCTGTCAACTGATACTTAGGAAGTCACTCATGAAACTAGTCAGGTAGCACATGCTGGCCATGCAATGCCGCCAATAGAAAGTAACATGCTGTTACAGTTTACAAGGATCAAATCAGACATGTGTGACATTCGCACGGGCGGTTTTCTCATATTTGCTGGTCTTATATGGGCAATATTTGTGCAGTGCACCATGCCTTTCAGACGCTCAATTTTGACAGTCTTTGTACTTCAGCTTTCTCGATCACTGTGAGTTACGCTATGCTGTTGGGTACTTAACTCTGCGCTTCTTTTGATCAAATTTGAACAGCAAGCTTTACCGGGGGGTTACCTCTGAATTAAATTATTTGGTTTTATGTTCCACTGAAGCACTGGACGTATATACGATGTACAGCAAACTCTCCTGATCTGGACACCCCCGTTCCCTGGGGGTGCTTTTCTGATACCTTTTTATAATCTCTCACGAAAACAAACAAGTAACGGCATGAAAACAATAAACTCCCTCAAGCTTATGAAAACAATATTGTACAAAAGAGAAAGACCAAGGAACTACAAGTTACGCTATACTGTCCACTAACACCACCAGTTACTAAACAAAACTCATGCGATAACATTGCACGACACTGACCGACGGTACTGACGTTCTACAACTAACTTCTACGACTGGTGGTGTTAGTGGACAGTATAGCGTAACTTGTAGTTCCTTGGTCTTTCTTTTTTGTATAATTTAAACCTTGGCTCTCCATCTGAGTCCATTCCAAAACAATATTGATTGGTATAAACAAAGTGGTTACTTACATTCAATTCGCATGCAGCTTCCGAGGTGCAGGCAATTCCTAGCTATGGTCAAGGCCCGATCCTAATGTGCCCTGATACGAAAGTTCAGCTGTACTTCGTATATCTAGCTACTGGCTGTTTGAAACGGTTACTGTAAAAGCAGAAATCTTCGATGGTGTAATGTTTTCGGTATTCCCCAAAATCGGAGGTTCGGTGGAGGGAAATTTTCGGTAAACCCGTTTTTCCGGGTATTAAAGTGTACTACCGTACTGGCAATATATGTTGCCGCGTAACGCGTAACGCAGGGGGGTGCGGCGTAACGCGCGACCAGGCTAGTGCGACAAATTTTCGTTGAGTTCGTAACGCGCGTCCGGCGGGGTGCGGCGATCTTTTCATTGCAAAAAAGGCTGAAAACTGTGAAAGCACGTGTACCGCGTGGTGAAAAGTTCAAAACTGGACGCAGCAGGAAGTCCTGCAATAGCAAAAAAAGGACTGCGGCAATATAGAAACCTGTGTAACGGCTCCTGTGCGACTTTGCATGTAACGCCCTGCGTGCGGCAAACATGTGCCAATGTAACGCTTCATGGCCTCACTGCGGCAACATATATTGCCAGTACGGTAGTACCGAAAATTTCTGTTACGTTTTATTTTCAAGCGGTAGTTTGGAGGCGGTGAAAAACAGTTTCGCAATCTGCACCTTCGCATTCAAAGACGCACATCCACACAATTCAGTAGACACTTCCTTCTATCAAACGTTTTCTTTCCCTTCTCTTCAGGATAGTACAGGGAATGTTGGAAATTAGGAAAACACATAATTATAATAGAGAAACGTAACTATATAGAGAACGTTTTATTTTGGTAAAATTGTAGGCACCGAAGTTACCGAAAATAAAACACTACCGAAAATGTCTTCTTTTACAGTATTCACCTTGTTCTTTGGGTACCGTGGGAATGTGGCACCTTGTTGGCTCCTGCATGCTGGGAGAGAGAGAGAGAGAGAGAGAGAGAGAGAGAGAGAGAGAGAGAGAGAGAGAGAGAGAGAGAGAGAGAGAGAGGGAGAGGGAGAGGGAGAGGGAGAGGGAGAGGGAGAGGGAGAGGGAGAGGGAGAGGGAGAGGGAGAGAGAGAGAGAGAGAGAGAGAGAGAGAGAGAGAGAGAGAGGCAGTGGCAGTGGCAGTGGCTCCTGTTCCAGCACCCCTAATGCTATTGAATGCTGTGTGAGGTTGACAAAAGCCTAGATATGTGCCATATTTTGAAATTCCACTTTCTGATCCGTTTGTTAAAAGTTGACACTTAGGTTTCCAACTCTTTTTGGTGTGGGGCCGGAGCACCTAGTCAAGCGACCACCAGCTAGGTTTACTGTTGCCAACACCAACAACACCAAACATGTGGAGCGTGCCTGGAATGGTCACCCTGGTTTCAGAGACCACTTGGGTTCAAACTTCAAAGGTGGGTGGTGGGTTGGTCCTATGAGTGGTTACTGAAACCAGGCTTTACTTTTCTATGTTAGTGTATCAGCACACAAGCCGGGTACCAGTGTCTGCTCTAGAATTCCAAGCCAGCCGGGTACCAGTGTCTGCTCTAGAATTCCAAGCCAACCGGGTACCAGTGTCTGCTCTAGAACTCCAAGCCAACCGGGTACATGCGTTCCTGGCAGAACTCGTCCAACCGGCTCAGAGCCGAGTAAGTTCAAGTGCGGCTAGCCTACTGCATGTAGATCAGGGAGCTGTACTGTATACATATACATGATATAGCATATAGCATATAGCATATAGCATATAGCATATTATAGCATATAGCATATTGCATATAGCATTATAGCATATAGCATATTGCATAATTATAGCATATAGCATATAGCATATAGCATATAGCATATAGCATACAGCATATAGCATATAGCATGCTATATGCTATATTATAGCATATAGCATATAGCATATAGCATATAGCATATAGCATATAGCATATAGCATATAGCATATGACTAGTCCCAACCAGGCCGTCACGAATGACCCGGTTTTCTTTTTCCAAACGGGTCCAAGTACCCCAACCGGGTCGCTGACCCGGCTGACCTGGCTCTGGAGCACACAGGCTAGGGTACCCCACTGAAAGAAGAGTGCTTTTCAAAAGCAAAACAATACACAGGGAGGTCTACCGTCTAGTTTGCTCATACAATAGAAAGGAGTAAAAACTTAGTTATGGTACGTCTCTGAGTTTCACGCTCTAAGCAATGATCAGCTAACTGTTGGATTGGTTGGAGAGAACCTGTACATAAGAAGGAAAGAAGGGGAGAGGCCATCGCACCTGGCTTAGCGTAGATTACACGCATGCGAGTGAAACAAGCAGAGTCCAGAAGAATCTGAGCAAGCTTGATTGCATGACAACTGCCTGGGTGAGAGTGCTAGAAGTGTGTAGTAGGAAAGATGTGGGATACTAATGATGGGTATGGTGGCCCAATGCAGAGCTAGGGGAGGGGAGAAGGAAAATAGAACTACAAACTGCAAACAATAATTATACATGTGTTCATATGCTCAGGTTCCCTCCAGTCCGTGCAACAGTTACTTGCCAATCCCTTGAAGTTGAAGGCTGCCTTTCCATACACCTCAGCAGCTAGATCTGCTTTCCACCTGTGGCGGTTTGCTCCCACTTCCCATGCACACGCTTGTACTTTCAATAATTATTCATTCCTTTTCCCGGGCTTGCTCTACGAAATAATGGCATAGTCAACCACGTGTCAAGTCAAGTCGGCAAAAAGCGCGAGCTCCAGCGTGGGAAGCAACCAACTTTCTCATTCATTTATACCGGTATATTCAATTGCTCTGATGAGAAAGCGCCCAAGTTGGTATGACTGTCATGATGCTGAAGTGAAGATCCAGTGGCGTTACTGTGCCTCGGGACTGAACAATAGTATGGAGATGATGGTGTTTCAGGAGGGGCCTATGCTAGTAATTGGTGCATAATGGAGAGGTATATCTTGCATACGTCGTTGTTGTGATACAGTGGAAAATACCGGTCGTTGTCGTGATAGCGAAGAAGTCGTACAGAACTTCAATCTGGAGCTTGGAACTGGCATTCAGGAATCTTACTTCCGGATGATCACTTACGCATGACATTGACAGGCTAGGCATCTTGCACCCTCCATATACATGATGATTATTGGATAAGTGCGGTATTGCTAGGTCAGCTCTCACTCTCAGATTGAAAAAAGCAACCACGCGTATGACTATGAAGACCCGACCAGACAGTCTCTTCTAGAAAGCCTGCCCGACGGTTCCGAAGTTTTCTACCGGCACCGGCACTCGCGGCAGGACCTTTCCCCAGAACCGTGGTCTAGAGCTATACTAGTATAGCTGTCATCACTCATACAAGTCTAGTCCGGGTTCATGTGGACGAAGGAGCAGGCGTAGGATAGTACATGACTATACTGTGGTAGCGAGAGTGGAAGCAATCTGATCATGATGCTCACCTGTCATACCTTGGTCACGTTGGTGGTCTGCTTCTCAAATCTCCTTCACTGTTGTCTGATGATTGCTAGAAACTTGGAGTAACAACAAAAAGCCCTACTTTCCCTAATACATGTACAATCATGTACTAGTACCTTGGTGGACCGTAACAGTATGGTCGGGTACCGAGAACACTTAGCTGAAGAACACTTACAGTAGGCTGGAAAATGGCACAAGCTGAAGAACAATCCCGGGTAGATTTACAGATCCTAGAACGTCATGATTGTATTATACGTGGTGAGATCGCATCGCATGATGCTCTCCCTGATCGCGGAATAAGAACAAAACGACTAAAATCTGAACATTTTCGAACAATGCCAGGCTACGCCTAGACTAGAGCCTCTCTGTTCTTCGGCGCAGGATCTTAGTATTCTTACTGTAGTCATAACTCGTAACACGTTATCGTTGTCCTTCCTCTATTATTAGGAGTGTTTAACTACGAAATAGTGGTTGCGACTTCGGCGATCATGTGTTAGGAATGGGTTTGCTCCCCACTCTGGAGCTCGCGCTCGGAGCCGACTTGACTTGGCACTTGACTACCGCCAGTACCGGGTATACCAAGGTATACTAGTAACTAGGCCAGGGCCCACTGTTCGGGGAATTCCCCCTGATCACAAACATCCTGGCACCAGGGATACAAACTACTTACTTACAGAGACGCTCCGTTTACAACACGACAAACACCTCGTGAACACCAGATAGCAGCGTGAGCGTGAGCAGTGTCGCTCATGCCAGTCATGGAGGTGCTGAACATATGCTGAGGACTGTTGGCCATTCACGACGTAACGTTGTTGCCTCCAAACCATCTAATCCGCAAGCCCGCGCCAACAATGTGAAGAAGGAGGACTCAGGTTGGTACGACTTCGGCGATACTTGGGGAATTGTGTGTTGCTCCCTCCCTACATGGGAACTCGCGCTTTTCCTGCCGAGTGCCGACTTGAATCCTCACTTGAAAGCGCGAGTTCACACGTAGATCTACGTCGTAGGGAGCAACACACAAAAAGCTCCTAAGGCTAAAGGGGGCGGGAGAGCACTATATAAGTAAGTGGTGCTCTTCAGGCAGAATCTTCCTCAGCCTACTCAAGCTCAACTGATGAGGGGTGAATTCCCCGAAACGCGGTGTATTGAGTAGGGAGTGGTGCTTTCTTGCAGCTTTTCCGAGTCGAAGGCTCGATGGACTTCTCGTGTGCTCTGGATGGCAATCGGGAGTCAGTCAAGTGAGAATTCAAGTCGGCAGGAAAAGCTCAAGTTCCCATGTAGGGAGCAACACACAATTCCCCAAGTATCGCCGAAGTCGCACCAACCGCGGCTTATTACGATGTCAAAATAGCGGTCACCCGGGTGGTAGATGGGGTAGGTGTCTGTATGTGTATTTCGTGACAAAACATCTGGGTGCGGCTTTATACTCCAGTGCGGCTTATTATACTCCGGAAAATACGGCAGCTTGCAACTTACTAATAAAGTAATAATATAATAAACTTTATTTCCGGATTACCCAAAGGCTAACGCCTATCTGGGGATCTCCTATTTGTGTATGATTGTACTAGTAAGAGAAAGTGCGCAAAGTGAGTGTGAAATGTTGCTTTTAAAAAGGAATATTATAATAAGAAACACAAGGAAAGAAAGTAAGACAGAAAAGAAAAGAACAAGCATGTAAATCAATGATTGCACATCAAAGGTGTAGAGGCGACGGTTTCAAATAGGAAATAGGTTGCAAACCGGAACGGACTCAATATTCACTTTCTCTCTTGGTATTTTGATTAGAAAACATATGTCACAGTGAGACTACGATGTGTTATACTCCGAGCCAAAATTTCATGGCTCTGCGATGACCAGAAGCGCCATATCAAGCAGGTGAGTTTTTGACGTGTTGCTTCGCACTGCGACTTGAGTTTTACGACTTTCGAAAAATCAACTTCTTGTCGCAGGTAAACAGCGGCTCGCCTCTCGCCGATAAAGCACCGCATACCAATCAAAACTAATGGAAGCACACACAAGGCTTATTGTTACTCTGTACTGGCCGTCGTGGAGCGATAGCAATTACCTAATTTCAGACCCAGAGTGAATTTGACGGGCACTCTAAAACGTGTCCGGTTTGGAGCCACCTCTGATTTGAACTTTTTTGAAGCGAAAAATTGGGCAACTTGGAGGCAATGGGTCAACACAAAGGAGTGGCTCAGTTCGATTGACTCTGGCCCCAGAGCAAACTTCAACATGCCAGTTTCCTTCCACAAACATATTTCGAGTGAAAAATCAACGTTGATGATCGTTTTGGGTCTATACAAATTTGGCTGTCAAAACGTTCCGGTATCGAGCCGTCTCCTCTACCAGTGCAGTCGACTTTGTAGTACACTACTACTGGTAATCTCAATATCTTCCTGCTGTAGTTATACAGTCAATATTAGATACGTATTATATTTGCCTGCACCTTTGTGGGAATGTGGGTTCATACAGCCGGCTGGCATGGCATAATAATGTTTTTCATATTTACAATGGATATTTTACCTCGGATGCTTCTTCACTTTCTGCATCACATTTTGTGGATTGAACAATAAAGATGACTACTACTGGTAGTACTACTACGATCGTAGTACAAGCAAGACTCTTACTTAGTACAAGTGGTAGTAGTGAGGGTTTTTGAGCGTTATACGCTAGCGGCAGTGCCACTAGTACTAGTAGCGCCGGAAAAGAGGCGAGTGTATGTAGCATACCGGTAGCCTACACGCCTATGCTAGCACTATCGCTAGCCAGTTGCAGTCGTAGAAGAAGCGCCTAGCCTGCGCCTAGCGCCTACGTAGCTGTAGACTACCGGTACGTAGCCTAGGCCGCAGTAGGCGTAGTGTCCATGGTCTACCGCCTTGATTTTTGAAAAGACCACGTGCATGCCCAGTCTGAATTTCGCACTTCTCAGTCATCCATGTCATGTCGACATGTGCATATGATCGACAAGACACTGAGCCTGAGGCCGAGTGAGGAGAGGTACGCACGGTTGAGCTTTGAGGTCGATCTGAGCTACAGCCAGATGAGGTGAGGACATGCCAACTCGCGCCTGAGCGCGAGGAGGTCGCACAGCTCTTGCAGAACCACATAATCATTGTAGAAAGAAAAGTAGAAAGTAGAGCATTCCTTTTTTTGTAGTATCGATTGGCAGTGTGACTCGAACCGAGGGCTTCGTTCCAACAACAGCAGGGCAAGACGGTTAGTAACCAGCAGTGCGGACTTGACTACGCCCCTGTCCTCCAGTCCAGGCAGCGCAGGCAGTGTTCGCATTCTGACCTAGACTGGCCAGAGACGGGATAAGTATTTCCAGACATCGGATGCTACAGGCTAGCAGCAGCTAACTGCCAGTGCCATCGCTGCTGCTGTTGCTGCACACTGAGTTATTTTCCTGCTTTGGAAACGAGTTACGTGCGGAGCTGACATCGTACTGCCGTACGGCTCCTAGAAAGGATAACGATGGCGGATGATGATTTCGATATCGATACCCGAGTGCAGATGAGCGGCCTCCTCCTGAAGAAGCCGTTCGGCCACAAAGCGAACAAGTGGCAGAAAAGGTACAAATGATTGTGTGAATTATTTACGCTGCATTTTGCGTCTTTGAAATGAATTACAATGGCAATGTTTCTCGTCTCCCTTTCTTTGGTGAATTGCTTCCAGTTTCGTGCTGTGCCGAGAATAGTGAAATTGTGACCGCCACTCTGTGCTGTTTAGGGACGCTTGTGTTCAGAAGGTCGTAGGTACTACTAGGTCTACGTGAAAGTGACAACGTTAGTTAGATGACTCGTTTTTGCGTTGACCAGGTGGTTTACTCAGTGTGTGTAGTGCAGTGGACAAGAACACGTCGGCGAAACGCTGTTTGGCAGAGCATTTCCCGTCCAGAGTGACGACGGTCTTGGTCCCTGTAGAGCTGGCAGATCTACGCTAGAAACGAAGCGGATCCGATCGACAGCTGTTGTCGACGTTTTCGGAGACTCGGGTGCTCGTGGCGCCGGACATGGTAGATCTACACAGACATGGAATTGTGCGACTATCGCGAGTTGCTCGGGACGGATTAGATTTAGACTAAGAGCTCTTTCTTCCCACGAGTGGTTGCTGCATGTGTGTACAATTATGTACACGAGCGTAGCGTCTACTCTCCACTCGGCGCAGTTTCCCTGTGCGATCTGTGGACACTGCAAAATGCCTCACTGCAGGGAATGCATTTAATACTGCCAATACCTGAACACTGGAGGTCGTGTGCACGGAACAGGCGACACAGCCTGTCCTGACCTTTGTATGGGATCCACTGAGGCCTGCATACGGGACTGCACTGCATGCTGCATTGCACACCTGTGCTGTGCCTGTGGTCCAGCTGCCTGTTGCTCAACATTATGCAGCAGGTTGGCTTGCTCCCAAGTGGAGCAGTGCAGTGCAGTAGACCTGACCTGACCTGCTGCATCAACAGTGTCATTCACCCATCCTTGTGTAAATTTGTAAATTAACTTTGCAAATTTGCAGGTGAACAGATTGTGATTGAAGTAGTGGCATTCACATTGCCAACTGTAGGATATAGTGACTAGTGAAGCTGTCCAGATAGCGACTGTGTCACCGGGGTAAGCTCGAAGCTCGATAGGCTGATGGTACAACCGCAGTGTCTAGTCTAGCGAAAGCAGCGTCGGAATTCACAGTGTTTGACCAGGACGCATATGGAACTGCGGCATGTGGCGAGATGTGAGAATTAATGGAGTCACTGCTGTTGCTGCGACTGTGACCCACCAGTACTTTGCCTTCAATATAATGACCAAATGCTAAGGCTACAGCGGTGCGGTACCCATGACTGGGCATATTTGCTGGTGTGTGATGCTTGAGAGCATACACACAAACACTTGCACACGCACACACACTTGCACACACACACACACTTGCACACACACACACACACACACACACACACACACACACACACACACACACACACACACACACACACACACACACACACACACACACACACACACACACACACACACACACACACACACACACACACACACACACACATATACACACATACACACACACACTTGCACACACACACACACACACACACACACACACACACACACACACACACACACACACACACACACACACACACACACACACACACACTCACAAACACACACACACACACTCACACACACACTCACACACACTCACACACACACTCACACACATGCACACACACATGCACACACACACACACACACACACACACACACACACACACACACACACTCACAAACACACACACACACACACACACACACACACACACACACACGTACACACACACACACACACACACACACACGTACACACACACACACACACGTACACACACACACACACACGTACACACACACACACGTACACACACACACACACACACACACACACACACGTACACACACGTGACACACGACAAGAGTGCTTGCATATCATATTCATGTGACTAGGGCAGATGTTGGCACTTGGACGGCTGTGTTGGGGTGTTTAAGGTTAGTTGCCCTTGGTGTGCCATAGCACACCGCCTTCTGTTCATAATGATTGTTGCTATTGGGTGTGAATACTGAATAGCAATGGAAAGCTAATTGAACAATACCACTCTACACAATACACAATTTTACACAATTTTTCGGTGTTAGGCTGACTGCCTAGCTTTCTTTTCTCTCTCTCTCTCCTTTTTCTCTTCTTTCTCCTTCTTACCTGACTGTCAAAGCTTGTGACATCTAACGTTTCAATAACTTTCAATAACTCTTCTGAAAAATGCTACCCCGGGGGTTTCGTTTCGCCACGTTCAACGTGCGCGGACTTTGTTCTGCGTCGAAGCAACAGCAACTAGCTCGTGACATGGACGCCTATCGTATTGATTTCTGCGGACTTCAGGAGCTCAAGATGACAACGACCGTCGATAAGCCTCTCGGTGATTCGCATCGGTTTGTCAGCTTCGGTCAAGCAGAGGGCCGGCATGGAGGTAATGGATTTGTCATATCGAACATGCTCAACAAATTTGTATCAACATTCAAAAAAATTTCCGACCGAGTCGGAACTGTCGACCTCTCCATTCCGCAAGGCAAGGGCAATACCTTACCTGTTCGTTTCGTCGTGGCATATGGCCCCACAAACCCAGCAGCGCAGAGTAATCCTGAGGTTCGTGAAAGGTTCTATGATGCCTTGTCCACAGCCTGGAACAAGTGCAGTGGAAGAACACTCGTGATTGGGCTTGGTGATTTTAACAGCAAGGTCGGAGCAGGTGAAGCAGCGTGTGTGGGTCAATATGGCAAAGGTGTAAGAAATGACAATGGTCAAGCGCTGGTAGAGTGGGCTAACATGCATCATCTGGTGTTGGCTAATACGCTCTTCCGCTACTCAATGCGCTATAGAACCACATGGACTGGATGCATGGCATCCCCTGATGGCCTCAGGAAAATGATCCACAACATGATTGACTACATCGTGATCCCAAAGCGCTACAAGCCACTAGTTGTGAGAGCTCGTTCGTATGCTGGAACCGAGACATTCAGCGATCATAAAATAGTCATTGCGGACATGGAACTGACTGGTCTATACCGTGTACACATTGCCGCAGCAGGCAAGGCCGCTGCTCCCATCGCAATCCAGAGACTAGAAAACGCTGACGTCCGTAAGGAATATCAGTCCAGCCTCTGCCAGAAACTGCGTGAACAACCTGCATTTTGTGGGTCATCTGACAGTGGCTCCGTGATCAGTACCTGGGACTCAACAGCGCAAGCGGTCATGGACGTGGCAGAGAGCACTCTTGGACGCATGCACAGAAGCGGTTCACGCAGGGTTTGTGTACCTAATCCAGAGGTTGAAACCCTCTCACGGCGCCAACGGGAAATCAGATTACTTCAGCAATCAGGCCATCACAATCCAGAAGAGCTAAAGAGGGAACGGAACTGCATCATGCACCAGATCAGAAATATTCAGCGCAGCGATGCCATGGAACGCCTGGATAGGATTGCAGAGCGGGTTGAAAAGGCACCTACATCTGCTCAGATGTTTACTGCAGCAGCGCAGCTAAAGAGTGGTAGTGGACAACGATCACCATTGATTGTCGAGCGAGCTGATGGATGTATTCTTGCTCATGCCACAGACAAGGCCAGTCGAGTTCGAGATCACTTCTCCTCACAATTCAGTGCCAAAACAGCAGGTGAAATACCACCGCCATCACCATACTCCCTCGCCACTCCCATCTCCGAATCTGAAGTCGCCACTGCCCTCAAGCGCCTGCGAAACGGGAAGGCCTGTGGTCCAGATAAAATCCCAGCAGAGCTCCTGAAATATGGATCCGAGGTGCTAGCGCCGGTCATAGCAAATTTCGTCAACGCTGCGCTCTCGCAGGGTGCCAATTTATCGACGGCTATTGGACCAGGAATACTCATACCTCTCGCTAAGCCTAACAAGCCCAAGGGTCCTGTAACCAGTCTGCGGCCCATCACTTTATTAAACTCTATCCGCAAAGTGATATCGATCATTGTGCTTCGGCGCATCACGGAATCCGGGGCACTCTCTCGTCATCTTGGTACTACACAGTCCGGCTTCCGCCCGGGCCGTAGTACAGCGGACGTGGTATGGACCCAGCGGTGGATCGCTGCAAGAGCCATTCGTTACCGACAGCAATTTCACATTCTAGGCCTGGACATGTCCAAGGCCTTCGATACGATTAACCGCCTGAAGCTGCTGGAGGTGATGTCTGCAATCACCAATCCAGATTGCACATGTCTCATCCACCACCTACTCCACAACACAACTATCACTGTTAAGGTTGCAAGTGCCACAGCTGAACCGTTTGAGAGCACTATTGGAACACCACAAGGCGACAGTCTCAGCCCAGTTCTCTTCATCTGCTATCTGGAGGCAGCACTACAGGAATGCAGAACTCGTCTCGCGCCCCGCCCTGCTGGCGACGCAAGTCTACCACCAGAGACGGGTTATGCAGATGACATCTCCTATTATTCAACCTGCAGGCTGTGGCTTGAGAATGCTCTGCCTGTAATAGCAGACACACTGCACGATTGGTCATTAAAAGTAAATCCAGATAAAACAGAGTGGATCCGTGTGTCACCTGATTCCGAGAGCTGGCGGACATCTAGGCAGCTTGGCTCCTTGATGGGGGAGGAAGAGGATGTTCGGCGCAGGATGGAACTTGCCTCTCGCGTGTTTGGCCAGCTGTACGCCCTATGGCTGCGTAGAGATAAAGTAGCGGAGAAGACACGCTTACGCCTGTACAACGCTATCGTACTGCCGACATTCCTGTACAATTGCGAGACCTGGGGATTATCGTCAACAGCAATGGCCAAGGCAGACGCATTCCACCGGCGTCAAATGCGATCACTCCTTGGAATACGATACCCAGACACAATTTCAAACGACGACCTATACCGCAGAACCAAGAGCAACCCTATATCAGACACAGTTGCATGTAGGCGACTACGAATGACCGGTCATGTGCTACGGATGGACACGGACACGCCACCGCAAGTAGCCATGAGCGGCTATTTTGACAAGGGCAACAAAGCACCTCGTGGACGGCCAAGGTTGACACTGGCCACAAGTTTGGTTGCTCAGCTGAATAAGCTGGGTGTGCCAATGAAGACCATGGAAGACCTTTCCAGGTGCCGACAGCAAGCAGCAGACAAGACAGACTGGAGGAAACTGTGCAGCTCGACACCCGGCGAGAAATCGGTATCAGCAGCTACTACACCTAGCTGATGATGCTCACAAGACAGAAGCGGAAAAAACACTGAATTTCTTTATTTAGTGCTCTACTACGCGAAATGTGCTATTATTATTATTATTACTCTACACAATTGTATAGCAAGTGGTAGCGCGAACCTGTGAACTTTACCGTTATTTTCTTCAACTAGCCTTATTTAGAGAAACGTAATGATACCATCCTGGTATTCCGTTCATTGTCTGCCACTGTGTCATGTGTGTACATAGATTCTTCATAATCAAAGAAGGTTTCTTGCTCTACTATGGGGAGAGCGAAAAGAAGGTATTCGATCGGTCTGGACACTTCAACATTCACCCCAAGGTACGTAGGCCAGGCACAGTCCTATACAGTTTACAGTGATCATGCCAGACCCCAGCCCCCGACCCAATATCCGGGGGGGGGGGGAGAGAGAGAGAGAGAGAGAGAGAGAGAGAGAGAGAGAGAGAGAGAGACAGAACGAATACGCTGTATATCAAAGTCTGATAGGCATGGTTTAAGTCTTTGAGCCCATTTTCTGTCTTTTTTGGACTTTTCTCATGGAAGACCTGAAAGATTAATGGTCGGGCTAGTGCCCTACACCCAGAACGACAGCCCAGAAAACATTCCCAGAGCTACTGTTAGACATGTATATATAACGAGGAAGTAAATCTATCGCTTTAACGGATGACATTTCTTCGTTATAATAAGATCCGTTGAGGCTGTACTGCTTCATAATGTTGTGTGTGGATATGCCGAATACTGCAAGGTCGTTAAACATAACTTCTCGTTAACCTATGAATTTTGGACAATCGTTAAATTTGCGACTCGTTATAATAACATGTCTTACAGTATAAAGTTGTGTGTGTGTGTGTGTGCGTGCGCGCATGTGCATGTGTGTATCCACATGTGTTCATCCGCTCACCAGGGTGTCATTCCCCTAGGAGGCATCACGGTGAAGCCATCGGACGAGTCGCTTGCCCAGGGCAAGTTTGAAATTGTCATCTGCCACAAGGACTTCAGGGTACGTATTGCCGTTGTGCATACACAGTGACATCATGGCTACTTTCTTGTTGACATTGACAAATCCAAGCACTTGTAGTATGAAATTGGCGTCGTTGTTCTGAGCTCCAGACAGATGCACTTGATTGGATTACTAGTATTGCACATGTACAGTGGATCAGTGGTGCTGTTGTAACTATGAACTTGTATCTATCATTAATGTTGAAGCTGTAGACCGAATGTTAAAATAAGAGGGTTAGTAATTCTATCATAGAAAAATCACGATTTATGTTGAACGTCAACCAGACTGATTCTTCCACATGCATGTGTACACACGACCATCGGAGAGAATAAATTTGCTAGGCCTGTGCAGCTCCTAAAAGGGGGCGGGAGTGAGTAATATCAGACCCACTAAACTGGTCGAAGACAGGAACATCCCCTTCGCTGCGTGCAGCTAGCAGACCCCTGACAAGTCACACATTGCAAGTCCTGATTGGAGCACACATTACAGGTCTATACGCACCACTGTGGACATAAGATATCCATCCCTTTGCAAGTAAGTACATTATGAGGCCGAGGGTATGGTACCGTATACTGGCCAAACAAGTTCTGCAACGCGCTGTGCTTGTATGACGGCAACTGTTCTAACTAGGGAATGATCACATTGGCTGCGGAGTCGGCAGGTGACCGTGATCAGTGGATCTCCGTCATCAACAAGTCTGGAAAAGTGTAAGTACATGTACTGGTATGTCACATCATCACTTACTGGTAACATGTGATGATAGCCGACGGTATGACTGTGTGGGTGTCTTGAAACTATGTTCCAACTTTCTTTCCCTGAGCCGGCGCGTATACAGTGGGTGCTTGGTGAGACCATTGAAATCTGAGCTGCTATCATCTTGCCGTGCGCTATGCAGTACAACTGTGGCACGCTTTGCCAGTGGACTTTCATGTAAAAAATACAACAATAGGAGACCAATGCTGTGATGTTGTCGTTTGGAGTTTCGTGCACATTGCCCTGTGCGTTTCACTGTTGCTGCATTGCAGGACATGGAAGAACGCCCAGATTGGCGAGGCCATGGTTCAACAGCTAGAGGACAACAGTAAGAAGATTGCAGAGGAGAAGCAAGCATACTTGGGTAAGGAACTGGAGTACACGTAGCTTTCTATCTCTAGGTTACCACATGTACCCAACTTCTTAGTTGTAAGTTTTGAGGTTGTGCATCCAATCGAGGTGGTGCATGCAGGGACTAATTTAACCGGTATCGCATCGCAGTTTGCTACGCAATTCTTCTGAGGTGCGAAGCAACTTCAGAAATGTGCCGCAGAAAACTGCGATGCATACCGGTATGCATGTTGATTTTTCACTGTACCCTATGATGCACAGTGTACATGACGGGTGTGTCTTTTAGGGATAAAATAGATGCATGAAACTTCGAAAGTGCTGAGCTATGCATCCTGGCACCAGGCTAGGTTTGCAACTAAGGTGTTACAGTATACTTGTGGTCTGAGCTTGCATTCTGATCAGCTCTCCAGAAGGATAATTACCAAGTGTTGAAGAAAATTGCTACGCAACATTTTGGAATTGCTATTCAAGTTTGATTTTGCATAGCAAAATTGCTATACAAAAGATTGAAAGTAAATTATTCCCTGTGCATGTAATTTTATTGTGACCCGTACTCGTCACAGATGGGTGTAAACTGTTCTGTTTGTTTCCTGTTCCTGGTGTCACTGCTGACTTCATATGCATACTGCTGTCGTAGTCGGCAATTTTGTGCATGTCATGCGTGTGTGTGTGTGCGTGCGTACGTGTGTGTGTGTGTGTGTGTGTGTGTGTGTGTGTGTGTGTGTGTGTATGTGCGCGTGCGTGTGTTGTTACTGAATTAATGCATGCACCTTTTGCTGTTCTGTTGGAGTCGCTCTTCATCCCTCAAGTTATTGAAACCGGAGAAAGTTGGTCTCATTACTAATAGGCCTGATTACTAATCTGGAACTACAACTACGGTTGATTCGGTGCAGACTTGTTCGTTATCTGCCAACTTTCATTGACTCACTCACACCTGTCCCTCTCCGTCATTTGAATGTTAATGCTCCTGTCTACAGAAAAGCTTGAGACCGAGGCAGCTGCCTTGAAGGAAGAGAAAGGTCGTAAAGAGGTAGGTTGGCATGTTACGTTATGTCCTGTATGGCTCAGTTGCTGCTACTTTTCTGTAAGTAGTATGTTTGCCTCGAATGCTCTAAGAACACGAAGCCACCCAGAAGTCTTCTGCTTCTGAAGTATAGAGAAGACTCCTCCGGGCTTTGCTAGGCGTAACAGCTTGCTTTCATTCAAGTATCTAAATAATTGTCCCCTGCCCAGCAAGTACATGTTATCCAAGGCTTGACTTTTGTTAGCATGTTCCTTTGCTGATGTGTCTGATAGGAGCTGGAAAAGATGGCCGAAGCGCTACGTGCTGAGAAAGCCGAAGTGGAGAACTCGGCAATGCAGCTCCGGGAAGAGAAGGAGTTCACGCAACAGTATGTGAAAGAGTTTCTATAATTTCTAATCAACTCAGAACACCGACAATGGAGTTATACATGTATTTGTGTACTGGTGTTACGAAATTCGATTCGCTTATTATTTACATCCGTTGTTGTTCCTGGTCTCGCTGTCTTGCCTTGTCCGGTGTCAAATATGGTCTGCTGTCTGTACGGGAGTGATGCGTGGTGTGCAGTATATGGGTGTGATGCGTATGACGTGGTGTATGTGGTGTATGCGTTGTCAGAGAGTGTGGATCTGCTTCTGCCTGAGTGAGTGCGTTTGTCTACTAGTTGTCGCGCATGCGTGGATTATGTGGAGCATGCGCTGTGCGAGTCGAGTTCGGGTGCGAGGGAGTGATGTGATTCATCCACGATGTTGTTGTCTTGGTTCTGGTCACATGTATCGTACATACTAGTCGCTCATTGCTTGGTTCTGGTCACATGTATCGTACGTACTAGTCGCTCATTGGTCGTTTCGATGTGTTCGCCCTTTCTCTGTTTATAACTGTTGGTTGTTTCGTCTTTCTCCCCCGTTCTCTCGCCGGTCACTTGAGTATTAACCTAAAGAAGTTATCGTTCAGCCACGAATCCTTGTGTTATTGTGATGAGTGAGAGAATCGTTGTTTGGCGAGGAGCGGGGGGAAATTCCTCAACAGTGGCGCCCAACGTGGGGCTCGAACCCACGACCCTGAGATTAAGAGTCTCATGCTCGACCGACTGAGCTAGCCGCTGGTATAATTATGTCCTGCATTGGAATGGTGGGTACGCTTTAAGACCACACATGCGGCAACCGGTAAGGTCAACGTCCGCTTGTCACGAATAATTTCTGTCACAACTGTATGTATCCTGTGCTTTGCAGGGAACTTCAAGCCAGTATACAGGCTATGCATCAGATCGAGCAAGCCAAAGAAGAGCTTGCAAAGACAACTGAGCAGATGGCCAGCCAGCTTGAGGTATGTACACTGCAGTATGTAGGCATGCAAGAAGCCAGACTAAGCACACGGAAAGAATAGACAACTAGCCATTGTGTCTCTCAGATTCTTCATCTGTAAAACCAGCTCAACAGCAGCATATGGCCAAGAGCATTACGCAATGCACTGTTACCATGACTGTGCACATCAGTACTACAGCCGTGATGTACAATGCATGACTACCACATTACCCCCCTTCCCGAAGAAAAAAAATTGTCTGCAAATGCAAACCTGTTTGAGAAAAAAAAAGGAGAGAAAAAAAGGAAAAAGAAAAAAAGGAGAAAATTGCCGACAAGAAAAGAACAATAAAATTGCAGAGGAAGCAAGCAAAGAATCAATTCAAAGCAACAAATTCGATACACCCTGACACTGACGGGTCAACTCACTGAAGATACATCAAACCTGTACCACGATACAAACAGAACAAACCAAACCAGCAACTAAATCGCAAATTGGCATAGTTATGCAACATGGTCAGTCAAAATGGAGATATTACATCAATGCACCAGCAGCTTTCTCAGTGAGCTTGACAGTGCGGCCAGCGCGAGTTACATAGCCCTCGCGATAGAGCGAGCCAGACTGGGCATCGGGCCGTGGTAGGCGTGATTGACGACGTGATTGGTCACTGGACTCGGGATGAATCTGAGCATCGGCCTCTTTGATCTCAGATTCCACTCCTGCTTCACACGGAGCAGTAGGCGTAGCAGGCGGCACATCTGCATTAGGTGCCGAGGATTTCACTTCTGACTCTGTAGCTGGCTGGGGATCTGGCGTCGGAACTGGCTGGAGATCCAAAGACCGAGAAGAGGTGGCAGTTGATGACGCAGGTGAAGCATGTTCTCGCACATGCTGCCGATTTCGGAGCAGTATCCGCCTGCCATCAGTGACGCCGACTTGTCTGCCATATTGCTCCACAACACGCCAAGGGGTAGTTGGGTCGGAATAGCCATCCTGCAAGACTACCATTGTGCCGGGACGCAGCATAGGCAACTGGCGGACACCGCGGCGACTATCATGCGAGACTGCCATGTCAGCTTTGGCGCGAATCTGATGAGAAGCATTCACAATGCGTGGGGTAGAATGGTGAGGTAGACGGGTGCGAACCATGCGACCGAAGAAAGCCTCATTGGGTGACATGCCCAGCATTCGGTGCACTGAGTTGCGAATATCAAAGAGAACTTGTTGCAAACGGCGTTGCAAAGACAGGGACGGTCGTAGAGATTGAATTCTCTCTTTGACGACTCGATGAAGACGTTCCACCATGCCATTAGATCTGGGGTAGCGTGGGCTTGATCGATTGTGCTGGATACCCAACCGCTGCAGGAACTGGGCCATTTCGGCTGAGGCAAACTGAGGGCCATTGTCGGACACCAACACGCTAGGCAGGCCGAACCTCGCGAACACTTCCATCAGCCGGTCAATGACAGCTGCGGTTGTGGTAGCTGACAAGGGAAGTAGCTCCGGATAGCGTGAACCGTAGTCGACGATGGATAATACTTGTTGACCCTCGATACACACCAGATCAACCGCCAGTTTCTGCCACACTCCTTCAATTTCTGATGGCAGCAGCTCTTGTGCGGGGTTTGTATGACGGCGCCAACACTCTGAACACTGCTCGGCGAACTTGTCGGCATCTTTAGACATGCCGGTCCACCATACTCGTCGTCGCAAAGCATCCTTGAATATGTCCCGACCTGGATGACCTTCATGGGCCAACTGCAGTACGGCATGTCGGAGAGCTTCTGGTATTACACAGCGGTTACCGAATAGCAGGATGCCGTCAATGGTCGTCAGCTGATCTCGGATAAGGTAGTATGGCTCTTCAGCGGGTGTGACTTGGGACCATGATTGCATCAAGACGCGCTGCTGTATGCTGCGCAACAGTGGGTCATCACTAGTCGCCTTGGCGATATCGTCGATATTGACTGGGCACTCTTCCAAGACCAGGCCAATGAACTCAGCCATAGAGCGAGCTTCTTCTGGTGAGGCAGTTGAGTCTTGGACAGGCGCTCTTGACAATGTGTCTTCACACACCATCTGCTTCCCAGGTGCATGTGACAAGGTGTACTGGTATGGCATGAGAGCGACCATCCAGCGCTGCAGCCGTGGTGGTACTTCGTCAAACGGCTTCTGGACGATTGAGATCAGGGGCTTGTGGTCGGTCACAACTTGAACAGATCTCCCCAGGACGTACTGTCGGAATCGAGTCAGAGAGAATACGATACCAAGCATCTCGCGCTCCAACTGGGAATAACGAGATTCAACATCGGACAATGAACGGCTGGCGCAGGTGACAGGTAACCAAGTGCCACTCTTGTCTTGCTGCCACAGAATAGCACCCAGACCAAGTGGAGATGCGTCACATGTTACCTTGGTTGGGACGTCCAAGGATGGCTTAAAGTACGCTAAGCACTCTAGCGACGAGGCCACGGCTGTCTTCGCATCGGTGAACGCGGCCGTCAGCTCATCATCAACGACGAATGGTTGTCGCTGAGCCAGTTTCCTCAGCGGCTCAGTTGTCTGTGAGAGCTGCGGTATGAATTTACCAAGGTACGTCACCATACCAAGGAAACGACGTACATCTGTCAACGTCTGCGGCAGCTGCAACTGTTGGATTGCCAGCAGCTTGTCACCGTCAGGACGCACACCATCCTTGCTCAGCCAGTGTCCCAAGTACTTGATTTCTGACTGGCGTACGCGACACTTCTCCCAGTTTAAGCGCAGGTTGGCTTCGCTCAAACGACGGAGTACGGCAGCCATGCGCTCGTCGTGTTCCTGTCGGTTGCGGGCATAGATGAGAATGTCATCAATATAGACAACGACTCCCGGTAGGCCGGCAAGGATGTCAGACACCACACGTTGAAATATCTCCGGTGCGCAAGCAATGCCAAACGGGAGTCTCTTGAATCTAAAGAGGCCCTTGTGAGTGGCGAAAGTGGTGAACGGACGAGATTCAGCGGCCAAAGGGAGCTGGTGAAAGCCAGATTCAGCATCCAGAACGGAGAACACTGTTGCACCGTCCAGCTGCGCATTGATTTCGTCAACGGTGGGAAGTAGGTGACGCTCCCGGACTACGCTCTTGTTTAGGACGCGGTAGTCCACGCGGAGACGCAAAGCACCGCTTGATTTCCTGACCGGCACCAACGGTGAGACCCACGGAGTAGCTTCTCGCACTGGCTCGATTATGTCATGCTTCACCAGACGATCCAACTCCTTGGCAATTTCATCCCGGATGCTGAAAGCGTGCCGACGGGGTGGGAGTGCTGTTGGAGTGGTGTCAGGGTCCACTGTGATAGAGATGGGCGTCACGTTCACCACATTGACTTCAGCAGAGGTCAGCAACTCCAGTTCGGAGATGACGTCCTGGCCATACAGGATTTGGCGGCCAGACGCGACTGGGACAACAAAACAACTACATACGATGCTGCGTGATCCAACAGAGACCGTCACATCAGCCATACCGAGTGTCGAGATGACGCCGCCATTGTACGCTTTCAAGATTCGATCACTCTTTCGCGTTGGCTGGACAGCATCATCGGTTAGCACTGATCGGGTAGCACCGGTATCCAGTAGTCCTTCACAGGGACGGCCGTTGACGATCAGCGTCTTACGAAACAATTGCTGGTGCTGAGAAGTATCCACTGAGAATGCGTAATCACAGAAATAGTTGGCGTCATCCTCCTCCACCTGTTCGGATGTCATGCGCGCATTATCAGACTTGCGCGACAGGCATACTGTTGTAAAGTGGCCGACTTTCGAGCAGTTGCCACAAGTAGCATCCGCTGCAGGGCAATGCTGCTTGCCTCTTGGATGCGAGCGGCCACAGTACTTGCACTTCCCAAACTTCTTGTGCGCAGAGGCAGGCTGGGAGTGTGAAACACGGTGAATGTGAGAGAATGAATTCGACAATGGAGTAGCTGCAGCGTCACCATAAAGCTTGCTGTCCGTGATAGAGGACTCGAGTGCCACAGCTTTGCTCACAGCATTGGCTAGTGTCAACTTTGACTCTTTGAGAAGTTCTTTACGTAGCTCCTGGGATCGCAGGCCCTCGATCAACTGGTCACGGATTTGTCCCTGATCAATGGTGTCCACGGCAGTAGACGCAAATTCACAGCGATCAGCTGCTTCGCGCAGGCGTCCCACAAACGATGTGACAGACTCACCCTCATTCTGGCGAAGCTGACGGAACCGGTGGCGCTCCGACGTTGTGTTTGTGGCAGGACGAAAATGAGCAATCACAGCATCCGTCAGAGCTTTGTACTCACATCCGGCACTGCCATCGGCCTGAGCTGGGGGGTCTGGTCCAAAGTTGACCCGAAACAAATCAGAAGTGAAGACAGCCAAACCTGTCTTCGCCATTGCACAAGAGAAACGGTGCAGCGCACATCTCAAGTTGTAAGGCATGCATACTTGCCAACCATACCGGTTTTCCCGGTATACTACCAGAAAACTAGGGTAACTTCCGGCATACTGGGGATTTTTGACTTTGATCGAAAAACTACCGGTATTGGTAGTGCAATTTGGCACTGAACCACGAGTGTTCAAAAAAAAGGTTTTGTGGTGTGACAAGGGCACATGCGGCCCTGCATTTCACAGAATCACACATGTAGAGGCGATCTGACAATGAAGAAATTCCGGTTTTGTCCCCCAATGAGCAATGGGTTAGAAATAAATAAAAAGCAAGAAATACGCAAGAGGGAAATGAGAGAAAATTAAGGGAAACTGGGTATGTGACTAAGGGATTTGCTTTTGCTGTGTTGCAAGTATGGGCATGGCATCCCCATCTTGTATGTCACACCCATGTCTTTCAACCAGCTGTTGTATCAACTCTTAAGCGGGATTCACAGAAGCTTTTTTGCGATGCGACACGCGATGCGACGCGATCTGCGATGGATGCGTGCGATGCGAACTCGCGAAATACCATTCACAGAAGAAGTCAGCGATGCGACAAATTCTTGCTGATTTGGGTACGTCACCATGATATTCGCGCGGTTTGATACAACTTGTACAAATTTATAGGCAACTCTTGAACCTTTGTACAACTTTGCTGTAGAAAAGGTCAAAATCGTACGCCAAATCGCTTGTCGCATCGCATCGCATCGCAAAAGTTGAGCCAAGCTCAACTTCTGCGATGGCATGCGATGGCCCAGTTGCGGCAGTTGCGTGGGGTGCGACATGGCTGCGATTTGGGGTTTTCCCGGTTTCGCGCCTGTCGCATCGCGTGTCGCATCGCAAAAAAGCTTCTGTGAATCCCGCTTCAGGCTTCCTTGGGCTTGCACTCCGCATGGTTATGATGAAACCTCGCAAGCTGAGACTGGGTGAGACTGTGCTATAATTAACCTCTGGCGACAGTTTTTATTCTTGTGCAGGTCACTTTAGGGTCAAGAGGTCACTTTAGGGTCGATAGGTCCATTCAGGGTCAAAAGGTCGCTTCAGGGTCAAAAGGTCACTTCAGGGTCAAAAGGTCACTTCAGGGTACATGACTGTCTTGCTCTCGTCTCGTTTTTCCCTCTCTCTTATGTCCTTCCCTATTTTTCTTGGCACGCTTTGGCTGTGCAGACGCCAAGACCACCAAGGTCGGCTGAGCAGCAGGGCCCCGCCACCACTTTATTCGGGAGCATTTTTTCGCAATCTATACCTCCAAACTACTGCACGAGCATTATTTATTGATATTTACGGATAATCTAAGGGCTGCAGTGCCTACTAGTATGTCAAGGGCTGTTTCCGGACAAACACGTATCATGTAATCACGGATGTTACAAGCTGTACTTTCTGGCGACTTTTGGTACGCTACACCTTTTCTGGCCTGGGTGTGGGAAAGCCATGGGAACACGGACGCTGTAGCACGCGTCCTACGACGAAATTCAAAAAGTTAATGAAATTTTCCTTCAACTCACTGTCGTTTTAGCTGAATACCGATGTAAAACACGGCCGTTTTCACCTGAAATCCATTGTATACGCCTGCGCAAGAGCTCCTCGGTTCCTCGCGAAAAAAGCACTCAAATTGGACACGTGGCGCCGATGTTCGGTCCTTTTTTGTTCGAGCTTCTTGTTGCTGTCCGCCATTGGCTTCTCCTCGACATCGCTCTCTCTTCGTCGCCTCTTCTTGACCTTCCAATCAATTTCCTTGTGCATGCTTCCAATTTTCTCTTTTACTTCACAGGTTCCTTTCCCTACTTTTCGTATCTTCAAGCCTGCCAACTTTGTAGGTTTGCGAGGAAGTAGCTTTTTTCATGGCGTCCTTGGACAGGGTTGATCATGTGGCCAGAGCGTGCATGACATTTTTAAAACCTTCGACAGCACAGCCTACGACAACCATGCCAAATGCAACCCCAACCATCGTAGAGGGTACAGACACTGACCCCCCCCCCCCCCACGTGTGCGAGACCCAGAATACAACTCCGCACAGGAACGCGGACGCCGCCGAAAAGGGACTACCTACGCCAACGGTGGCCAACAACAGACCACCACCACTACCACCAGTCAAGGATTGGGCTTTCCACAAAAGGCAATCCTCCACCAACGCCTCCCAAAAAGAAAATTGATGTGTCACCGAAACAGCCCACAACCTTCGCGAGCGTCTTCCTGAACTCCTCGCCTTGAAAGGCGCCCCACATATTGAATCCCAATCACAGGTTCCTTAGAACCTGTGTTGGCCTCTAAAGCAGTGATCAACTCACCGCTTTGCGCACCGAAGGACGTGGGTGTGCAGGCTATCCGGGAGTTCCGAAAATACGGTTCTCTTCCGTATGTCTTGGGGGACAAGCCACCCAGGGCTGTCGAAGGCATACTTGAATCAGCAAAGTTGGAGCTTGAAAAATGTCAGCCACACACTACAGAAGCATTCTTGTATCTACAATCGACGACTATTACTCTTATCAGCTCTGGCAACTGTGCCTGTGTTCGACTTCCTCTTGTTGACAAACATTGAATCCAATCTGTACTCGCTCCTTCTCGGTCGGGAGCAGCTACAGCGGACTGGTCGATTACAGGAACGGACCAAGACAGAAAACTCAAGCATAAGTGGACTTGGAATGTTGGACACGCTCTTGTTGACAAACATTGAATCCAAACTCTACTCGCTCCTTCTCGGTCGGGAGCAGCTACAGCGGACTGGTCGATTACAGGAACGGACCAAGACAGAAAACTCAAGCATAAGTGGACTTGGAATGTTGGACATGCTCTTGTTGACAAACATTGAATCCAAACTCTACTCGCTCCTTCTCGGTCGGGAGCAGCTACAGCGGACTGGTCGATTACAGGAACGGACCAAGACAGAAAACTCAAGCATAAGTGGACTTGGAATGTCTACAATTGTTTATAAGGTCACTTCAGGGTCAAGAGGTCCCTGCAGGGTCAACTTTGGGCCAGAACCTCTCGTCCACACGACTTACCAGGACATACAAGAAACCTTGTAGTCTTGCCTAGCTGGCCGGCACTTGAACTGAACACCACTTTCATCATTACTGGCCTTACGTGGTCTCCAAGGAGTGCTGGCATGGTGGTGTATTGGATTGACTCGGTTCTCTTTGGGATTGAAGAGCGAAGTTTGCTGATACCATTCTATAAGGATTCTTGGTATTCATTTCGCCATTGTGTGATGGTACCTAGCATCTGCTCCAAATGAATCATCGAAAAGTCATGTTGAATTCCAAGTTTTCTCTATTATTCCACTTGTTTCCTGCTAGGATGTCGACATGCAGCGGCGGCAGTTAGATGAAGAGAAGCAGCTTGCCGAGGAATTGTAAGGACGGTGTTAATCTGCATCCTAGCGGTTGTCTTTCACCTGCCATGCACATGTGCAGGGGAGTTGTAGGTTTATCGTTTCACAAATTCCAATGCGCAGCTATGATGTCCTTGGTGCGCGCAGTGTATGAGACGTTGTATGATAGTCATAACATTACAGTACACTTAGACAGAAGACCAGTCATGTGTTCGGGACAGAGGGGCAAGGTGTTACTTAGCTGTGGAAAGGTAGATTTCATGAATACCGTATGGATCTAGGCCGCTTGACTTTATTTTGCCCTTTTCATGAATCCAGGCTCGTGGAGAAGGAACGGAGAGCTCGTGTTCTGGAGGAGGAGAGAACGAAATACGACGAAACAACGTCAGAGCTGAAGATGAGCCTTGAGGTAGGGTAGGCCGGATACATGACACGAAACAGGCTTCGAATAGACAGAATGTTCAGACATGGAGCCCATTGGATGTGTGTTAACTTCAACACATGCCGCAAACCTAGCGGATGTGCGCAGCTGAGTCTGATCTATCATGATGTGACACAACTGCAGTGTTTCCGATTACGGCTATTCGGATGACTGATATTCTGACGATCAGCATTATACTGTTGTATCAAACAGAGGTCCTGGGATGTGCTCTCTGAAATCTATTACTGTGTCTTTTAGAAGGTACTGTACTACTATTTCCCGTCTCGGACAACATCAGGGCTTCTAAGTTCTGTGTTGGCCAATATTAGCAATTCTAACTTCTGGTTTCTCTGTTTAAATGGTCTAGACGGTGGCTCTGGAAAAGCAACGCACCGAACACAGGCTGAAGGTACTTGTTCTAGCTCCATTCAGTGTTTCATGGGTGCACGCTCTCCGTGTGATTGAAGATGTCTGCAGGCAATGCAGAGTTAATAAACGAGACACATGCCGATGGTGTTACAATGATGCGGTGAAATGCATCAGGCATATGCATCAAATGGTTATTCCTATGGTCAGCTCAGTTTTCCCTCCTTATGGGGGGGGGGGGGAGGGGGGGGGGCATGCAGTAGTCATATATGTTCCAGGAATAGTGGTATGCCTTATCAATTCTGTAGCGGCTCAGTTGCCAGAGTTTCATGCATTGAAGCGATCATCAGACGGCAATGACTACAATGTTCTTTGGACGAGTTCCGTCACACATGTGAGCGCATGTGTGTACATACTGTGACCCGTGGTGGTATCTCAGTGCTCCATCTTATGAGCTGGATGAAGTTAGCCATGACGATTGGGATCATGGGCAAGCCGAAAGTCACACCAACCCTAGCCAATGTACTACATTGTAGTAAAACAGAGAGGTTCCAGGCTGTCCAATAGAGTGCAGTTCTATAGAGTGTCCAATTGTTTGTACTACATTGTAGTACATTGCTATAGCTTGGAGTGCACCAACACTCAGTAGCCAATTGTGAATGTTGTATTGTAGCAAAGCTGTGCAGTGGAGTGCACTGCCGGTAGCCCTGCACGCGCACACGTGTGTGTGTGTGTGTGTGTGTGTGTGTGTGTGTGTGTGTGTGTTTTGTCTGATTCATGCTTGGATGTAGCAAGAGAAGATAAACCGTGTCAAGACGGAGAAGCGGCTTCGTATCGCCGAGGATTCCCTGCGGAGATTAGATAAGGTGAATTCTTATTGAACCAAGCTAGGGCTCACTTATCAACCTCAGTCACAACTCACACAAATTGATTGTTGTGCCGTCTGTATGTTCCCTCCATACTGGATCAGAATGCAATAGTTACTTTAAATCTCAACTTTGATGTATATGTACATGTATGCAGGTGTGTGCGCTGGTGCCCTTCAAAGGGGGGTTCCGGGGGTCCCCCGGGGAGAAATTTCAAAAAATGAAGCAAAATCCTGCATTTTGAGCGAAAAAAGGGGGTTCCGGGCACCCAGGAACCCATACGGGGCACGCGCCTGGTATGTGTGTTGGGGAGGGGGGGGGGGGGAGGGGATTGTCTGAGATCGGAGAGGATGGTCATGGTAGGCAGTTTCAAAAAAAGTCTGTGTAGATGGATCAGACTGACAACTGTGCAATGCATATGGTGGTAATGGGCTGTGTGTCTATGTTGTTTCAGGCACTGAAAGAGAGCGGAGTGAAGATAGACATTGAGCTGGAATCAGATGTGTCCAATCTCAGAAGTAAGTCGCCCATCAAGCATCCGAAATGGGCGTGTTCCATGTGCAGTGTTACAACATTTCAGTGTTTGTTGCCGCCAGTGTTGGGAAACGGCACACAGGAAGTACAGCGAGCCGGTTTCCGGTAAAGCCCGATGCTTTCCTGTATGACTGCACTGTGTCTTAGCCTAAAATTTGGCTTGTTTAACTTATAAGAAAGGGTTTGCTCCCCACACCGGAGCTCGCGCTATTCCGCCGACGTTACTTGACTGACTTACGACTGCCATCCAGAGCACACGAGAAGTCCATCGAACCCTTCCTTACAAATCATCGCCGAAGTCGCAACCACTACTTCGTTTTGTTTAACTTATATCTGTTTTAATTAAAAGCTGCATGTTTGTTGTGTGGCTTCTCTTCAGAATTCTTCGAGGAAGAAATTGAAGAAGCCCGGTTTGAAGCCGACATGCCAGTTATCATGAGAAATGCAGTAACAGCACAGGTCGAGTTCAAGCGCCAGTCGCGACAGATTGACGACGAAAAGGATTTCAGTGTCTCTGCCGAGCCACCCAAGCCGAAGCCGAAGAAGCGCCTGTCAACGGCCAGCATGGGTGCTGAACTTCCTCCGCCACCGGAGGTTTTAACGCCACCGCCAGAAGAAGCTGTCTTGCCACCACCAGCCGAGTAGGATGTGCCTACACCGTGTCTGCCTGAGTGACTCTTGCCGCGAGTACAGTTGTAACAACATTGGCGGTGGCTATCTGCCATTGGTCATGCCGTACGCAACCCTATTAGTAAATACCGAGCTTTTTTCAATTATCTCCCAAGTTATTTTACGAGACAAGACATGTCTATTCCTTTCTGCTCATGCTCGCGAGCATAGATTGCTTTGCTGTAGCAGTAATTAGTTTGGCTTTCACTAAGCTTTAGCAGTGCTTTTAGGTTTATCGTAGGCACTTACCAAACTAGTCCTGACTAGCCTGCATGTGGAATCATGCCATGCTGCTAGCTGCCATACATCAAACTCAGCTGTGCAGTGCTGAGTCACTGTTGACACACTATACCAGTACTATTGTAAAACCGTCTAGTAGTTAGTTCCAGAGTTGTGCCAGCCAAGACGAGGCTGAGCCATTTGTCGTGCATATCGGCTGTAATAAATTATGCTGCCGCAGAGGTGCCTGACCTTGCCTGCCCTAGTCCGTCCAGGAATGAATATAAATTAATAGGGCAGCTAGTGAATTGTAGGTTGCTGACTGCTTACAGCGCTTTTACGCCAATGCAAGGTGCTTCCCCGATGGCAATGTGCTCGCTGAGACTGGCACTGGCAGCAAGCCGCTTGCTTACCAGTACATGAACACTACCGTGTCTTGCCCTATTCCCGATAGTCTGGTCATACTTGAAGACTGATTCATTCTCTGAATTAGCGCTTGTGATGGTGCTGTGGCTCTGAATGTGCACTATATACTACACTCCCATGACACCGGTATTTGAATCATGAAGGTGTAAGATTACCTGATTTGGATATCGGAGGTGGGCTTTTTTAGTTAGCTTCTTGCCCATGGCATGAGGTACTGTTCACATTTTGTGCATGCAAATATAATGATTGTTTCGTATGAGGATCAGATGAGTGTACAGTCTGTATCGGCTATAGCGTACTGTAAATATACAAAATTTCGGCGCTGCAAAATTTCGGCACTTCACGATTTTTGACATTTTGGCGGCGATTCATTTTAGGCGTGGGGTAGAGGGCATAGTATAGTGCGACAGATGCTGTGAAAAATTTCATCGGCGTTTTAATTTAGGCGTTTTGGGTCGGTGCCGAATATAGCCGAAATTTGTATATTTACAGTACCCTTTTGATTTCCGTGATTTTATCACTATAACCGATGCATCACTATATGCGATACGATCGATTTTTTTCTTTTTCGATCGACACATGAAAGGCAAGGAAATACTTCCAGCATGGCGTTTTGACAAATGAGCATGCTGCATA
The DNA here is from genome assembly GCF_964019385.1 of Sycon ciliatum. Taxonomy (NCBI): domain Eukaryota; kingdom Metazoa; phylum Porifera; class Calcarea; order Leucosolenida; family Sycettidae; genus Sycon; species Sycon ciliatum. Next base: position 23,821,685 of record NC_088646.1, read on the forward strand.
GTTGACAGTGCCCGCATTTCCATAAAAAAATTCTGTTATGTAAAAATAAGCAACGTGAAGAAAGTATAATAATAAGGCCTTTGATAATATTGCTGAAAGGAAAGAGACATTATGGATACGAGTTAAGAGTAACTCTCCATCACTGTAACATGATACATGATGTCTCTTTCCTTTCTACATTTATTTATGGCTCAACATCCGAGTTTTACAATTGCACACCGGATAATATTGCTACATGTATTTTTAAAGTTATCACTATAGCCGATAATAATATAGTGTGTTTATGCATGTTTTGATTCTTTGTTGCCATCATAATATCCGATATATCATTACATCCGATAATAATTATTGGTTAGGGGTCGTCCACAAATAATATATTAATATCGATGTTTTTTTAGAGAAGATATTCGTTCGTTGGGGGGGGGGGGGGAGGGGGTTTGGGCCCTGTTCGTCTCGTCTTTGCAGAAAAAATATCGAACTCTATCTATGGACGGGCACTGTTCGAACATGTAGTTTATGACCCACACAAAGCGAAAGTCAACCTCATGAGCATAGCCATGGCAAGGTTGTGCGACCGTGGCAACATAAACCTAGGTGTATGGTGAAATTAGAGTTGCAGCTGGTCACGTTTCATGAGGAAATTGAACTTCATTAAAAAATATCGATCCTTGCATAAACATGTGTATGTTCGTTTTGAGGGGGGAGGAAGGGGGTCTGGGGAGAAATGAACAAATATCGTCTTGAAAAAATATCGATATTTGCGGACGGCCCCCCTAAGTTATACTTATACTAGTGAAGGTTATACTTACAGTCAACTTCGCCAATAACGACATTCGGCGGGGCATCAGAAAAGTGTCCTTATTCGCGAAGTGTCCTTATAACCGAAGTCCCATTTGAATGTATGTGAACCCATATTTTGTATAGTATGATATGCATATCAAAATCAAGCTCTTTTCTTGCTCTATGTCAATGTGTACTTTATTTTCATATTGCAGTTGAAAGGAACTAAAAATTCAATATGCAAGGGAAATCAATTGAAAAATATGCCTTTTTGAGCCATCTACAGGGCCAGAGACATGTACATGTATGATGATTACTGTACAATTATGTACAACTACATGTACATGGTATACATTATACATGTAGGTGTGCTGGTAAATCCAACAATTTTGAAGCCAACATAAAAAAGGAGGAAAAAGTCCCCCCTCCCCCCTTGGCTGCATTTTCTTTCATGTGTGCCTTTATAATTATTATTATTAATAATTATCCATCACCGGTGCACCATAGGTTCTGGTACTTCTGCATGACAGGTACATGTACTTGACTGATGGGTACTTGAAATAGCTGTCAAAAGCCCAGAAAGTCGTTATTCAAGCAGTGAATATGACCACGGGGCACTAAAAGCATGTCGCTATACGCGAATTGTCGTTATTCAGATAGTCGTTATATCCGAAGTTAAATGTATACAGTTAGATGGGACTTTGCTCTGGGCATGGAAATTCGGTCGTTATTCGCGAATTGTCGTTATATCCGCAGTCGTTATTAGCGAAGTTGACTGTATAGTGATATTTTTACTGGATAAAATACATTTTGCTTTTGATATTTTTTACCAATATCACTGTAGCCGATATATTCTTACCGTATTTCCGCGCATATAAAGCCATGGCGTTATATCCGAATATAAGGCCACCCTCACTTATAAAGCCATGGCGTTATAAGTGAACAAAATTCAATGTGGAAGAAGTTGCATCTGGCGTTAAAGGTGAGTTCAATTCCTTCAGTGAACCTACAGTAGCGGTGATTCTCTCTGCATGTACCCATCCCCACTGTCACGTGCCATACCGCCACCGCACCTTCACACAAGTTTGTATGCCACCCTGTACACAATAGGTTCACAACTTGAAATTTTCAGGGAAAATTGAAAGTACATGGATGCTCGACATGAACATCCAACGGCACCGTACGAGTACTGAAAGTTCATACTGTGCCGATTTTTTTAAATGTACGCGTCTCTCACTTTTAGCGCCATGGCGTTAAAACCCAGGCTACTGTAAGACATGTATATATAACGAGGAAGCAAATCTAACGTTTTAACGGATGACATTTCTTCGTTATAATAAGATCCGTTGAGGCCGTACTGCTTCATATATGCTGTGTGTGGATATGGCAGAATACTGCAAGATCGTTAACATATCTTCTCGTTAACCTTTGAATTTTGGATATATCGTTAAACTTGCGACTCGTTATAATAACATGTCTTACAGTATTTTCTCCATAGATTTGGTCCAAAACAGCGATGTTTCACCTATAACGCCATGGCTTTGTATGCGCGGAAATACGGTATATCCGGTCACTCTATAGCCGATACAGACTGTACATGTATTGTCCAGAGTATGTCACAGTCTGAGCAATAATGGGGGGGGGGGCTGCATTTCTAACGACCTGTCCCATTTATCATAAAAATAAATGTTCGGTTGCCAGGGGAGAAAAAGAGATGTGATGTGGAAGATGACCATGTGATATGTGATTTCGTCTGGCCAGGGCTGGGCCTGGGGTTGGTCTAATATTCTCTACTCTTTTTATTTTGAGTTCCTAAAGCCTATAACTTTATAAGGAACAAAACAAAAGAAAAAAAAGTCTACAGCACGAGGTATTCCCAGGCGGTCACCCATCCAAGTACTAACCTCGCCCGACGTTGCTTGACTTCGGTGATCGGACGAGAACCGGTATTTTCAACGTGGTATGGCCGTAGACATTCGTACAATCGTTACACGAGGTTTTATCGTTATGAGAATATGACTGAAGTGCTACAACAAAAGAAAAAAGTCTACAGCACGAGGTATTCCCAGGCGGTCACCCATCCAAGTACTAACCTCGCCCGACGTTGCTTGACTTCGGTGATCGGACGAGAACCGGTATTTTCAACGTGGTATGGCCGTAGACATTCGTACAATCGTTACACGAGGTTTTATCGTTATGAGAATATGACTGAAGTGCTACAACAAAAGAAAAAAGTCTACAGCACGAGGTATTCCCAGGCGGTCACCCATCCAAGTACTAGGGAGGTTCCGGAGTACGATTTTTCGTGCCAAAATCCGTAGAGGCGCTACGGATTTTTTATACGTCGTTTTCGAGCAGTGAAATGTTCCGGAGTACGGAACTTATGTGTTTGCCGTCATTGCCTAGGTTACGATCGCAAACACGTCACATTCCCGCGCTATGCCTTTTTATTTTGAAAGTTTGTACCGAAATCAAAACTTCCCGCGGAAAATCCATGTTTCTCGTACCAAATTTGTACGCGAAAAATCTTTCTGCACCCGATGACGCAAAATCTCCATACGAAACATGGTTCGTGTGAAAGCCAGTCCACACGGATTCTCCGTGCCGAAAAATCGTATGGAGCACTCCTGGAAAAAATCCGTAGCGCCCACACGGATTTTGGCACGGAAAATCGTACCCCGGAACCTCTCTACTAACCTCGCCCGACGTTGCTTGACTTCGGTGATCGGACGAGAACCGGTATTTTCAACGTGGTATGGCCGTAGACATTCGTACAATCGTTACACGAGGTTTTATCGTTATGAGAATATGACTGAAGTGCTACAACAAAAGAAAAAAGTCTACAGCACGAGGTATTCCCAGGCGGTCACCCATCCAAGTACTAACCTCGCCCGACGTTGCTTGACTTCGGTGATCGGACGAGAACCGGTATTTTCAACGTGGTATGGCCGTAGACATTCGTACAATCGTTACACGAGGTTTTATCGTTATGAGAATATGACTGAAGTGCTACAACAAAAGAAAAAAGTCTACAGCACGAGGTATTCCCAGGCGGTCACCCATCCAAGTACTAACCTCGCCCGACGTTGCTTGACTTCGGTGATCGGACGAGAACCGGTATTTTCAACGTGGTATGGCCGTAGACATTCGTACAATCGTTACACGAGGTTTTATCGTTATGAGAATATGACTGAAGTGCTACAACAAAAGAAAAAGTCTACAGCACGAGGTATTCCCAGGCGGTCACCCATCCAAGTACTAACCTCGCCCGACGTTGCTTGACTTCGGTGATCGGACGAGAACCGGTATTTTCAACGTGGTATGGCCGTAGACATTCGTACAATCGTTACACGAGGTTTTATCGTTATGAATATGACTGAAGTCCTACACATCTACCCTTGTCACAGTGACCACAGGCACGGTGACATGCAGCTCATCACTGACATCAGGCGCAGCTTCATTTGACCTGTTTATTGTTTTAGGTCAATAGGATCAAGACTAATGATTGATTTGATTGATTGATTTTATTTAAGGATTGTAATGCCTAATGGTTTGTTTGATTTCGAACAGCCACCACAACGTGAACTTGTGAAATAATTCCCAATGGAGGTGGAAGTGACACCATGGACGATTTTTGTGGGCCTTTGGGTCTACTTCGTCGTTATGGTCTTCATTCCCGCCTGCTTTGGGATTGGTATGGGTGGTCGTAAGATTTACATCTCAGTTCTCTCTCGTTTGTTCGAGGTGAGTGTTATTTGGATTTCTCAGTGGAGAAATACTGGCTCGATGCATCATGGCAGTAGCGACGGGTTTCCCTGGCTGTTTTTCTTGTTCAGTTTGGCAGATCAGGCACTACAACTGCCGGCTATAAGTCTCCTTTGGCGACACCAACCACTGAAAAAGGTACCGTAATCACCGACGCAATTTGTGACTCGTGGTAAAATTAGCTACGTTTGCACATGAGTAGTCATGTAGTGAAAATCACTTCCTGGTCGCACTCAACATGACTGAATGGTGCATGTGAAATTCCACCCATGGCTTGATACCACAAAAAAGTGTGCTGTGGAGTACTAGTAGTAGCCTTGTGGTTACTACACCCAACACATGACATTGTGTCGTGGGCAGATCGTCAAATGAACCCCCCGTCTCCCAGATTACAAACCAGAATAGTCAGCATTCTAAGCTAGTTCACACAAGAGCACTACCCACCTTGACACACACACACAAGGGATAAAAAAGATAGTTTGTTTAAATGGTAGGATCACAAAGCAGATAGAAGAGAGAGAGAGAGAGAGAGAGAGAGAGAGAGAGAGAGAGAGAGAGAGAGAGAGACTAGGTCGAGAGGAGGCGAATAAAGGAAGAGTCTATTCATACAACTGACGGCTGATCCTAAGGACTACTGATAACGGGCGATACGACAAGGCAGTGACTTACAGTATATTCGGGCACCGTAGAACACCTCGCCGAAGAATACTTAGGCTGGAAAATGGCACAGATTGAAGAACAATCCAGGCTACATTTGCAGATTCAAGAACACTTCTACTGCTTTATACGTGCATGATGCTCTCCGTGATTGCGGAATAAGAACGAAACGACTAAAATTTGAACGTTTTAGAACAATGCCAGGCTGCGCCTTGAGCCCCTGCGTTCTTCGGCGCACGATCTTACTGCAGTCGTGCTCGCGCCCAACACACATCACTACTGACGGGCCTGGATCACACTATGGCGTACCGTGCATAGTTTTATATTGAGCATCAGTGAAGACTTGCAGGTCGCATTATGACAGGCACGGTAAGCTTTAGCAGCCACCACCATGCTGTCAACGTTGGACGATAATGAGGATATCCTCCCAGAGGTATGGATTGCTTTGTACAATACCCCCCATGCAGCCAAATGCCAACACTGTGAGTGACTTACAGAGATGCAAAGAAATATATCCGAAAAAGCATTTTCTGAAGAAGAATTGAATAGGGCTTGAAAGTGATGACATCAGAAGTAAAAAAATAATGACAAATAGCGACTTCTGGGTCCACTCTGCCCAAAGGGAAGCACAGAATGGTATAGAAGTTATAGAACAGCATAGCAAGAGGTGATACAATGCCATATACTTGAAGTAAGAAACATGTACCTGATTTCCAAGAATACCATGAACAGTAGCATGTAGTTTGTAGAAGCCCCTGGCATGTACTTTTGCATTTTCTAAATATACGCAGTTTGTACTTTACACACTGGCTGTTCTGTGCGTGTGCACTTTTTCTCGCAGATTTGAACTTTCCACCCACCACTCTTCAGCGTCGCGACAGCACAACACTGGTGCGCAACAGGTCGTTCAACTCATTCCGACGACAGTTCCACCTCGTTGATGTCTGCGAGTTTGCGAGCAATGCTGTGGAGGTGAGCTGACCACCAGTACTGCACTGTCGGGCGCCGAAGAATGAACCGGCTAGAATCTTATCAGGTGCAGGACACCCATATCTACATGGTCGCTCAACTGCAGTGCTGCTCAATGAAATCCAGTTGCGAGAGTCAAGTTGGCGCCGTGCACCTTTTCGCAGCCTAGTGTTGGCAGGTCTAGGGCTGTGCAACGCCCGGCGTGTACTTGAGGAACTCGACTGGATTTCATTGAGCAGTACTGTATACAGACAGCTCTACATGAAAAATAAGAGCCGCCTGCGCTTCGACTCTGCCCCCCCCCCCCCCCCCCCGTTCTTCAGTGCCAGACAGTACTCGTACTACTACACTATCAATCCAGAAATATTCATACACAGTGATAAAGCTCCCAAACCATTCCTATCCACGAAATATTCATACAGAGAGGAGGAGTCCCTGGACTCCCATGAGAACGAGTGACACGGGTAATTTCATATGCATTTTTTTAATTTTCTTCTAATTCTTCTTTCGGTAAGCCAGCATATGACATATTCTGCATTTACAGTATAGTGTGTGGTATGTCATCTGGAACTCTGGATTGTTCACAACTGCATTTTTGCTCAGCTGTGCTCTGAGCCTGACAGCCACTCATGCAGAGCATACTGCACTGCATGAGTGCAACTACGTCATATATTTCATGCTCAATGTTAACCCATCCACTCCGCACTCATGCTCGCCTGCTTTGTTTGTGATGCTTGCAGTCAATCATCGATGATGAAGTCACCAAGGGCTTTTCCGCTGAGCGTAAGTTGTGCCTAGCCATGGATCAAGTATTTTCCCAGTGACCTATAGCGCAGTTCTGTACTATATCCAGAAATTCCATACAGTGTAGGGCGCCTTCCCTTTTGTTGAGCAACAAGTGTGGGTACTTGCTATGTGGTTGGCAAAATGATGATAGCATTGGCCTTGCAAGCATGAGGTTGTGAGTTCTGCACTATTGTGGACGCAGAACAATTCTACCCTTGCCCCACCCCCTAGGAATCCCTTGTGGGATTAGTTACTGGCTCTGGGCGTGGAGACAAACGTGAACAGGGAGAAGAGTTGAGTACCGCCTTAACGATGGCAAGCTTCCGCCTCCTACTCTTCCGGCCCGACTTGGCTATGGACCAGCAGCTTTACTTTACCCATTACGGTATGAGTACCCTCAGTCCCGTGCCTGGTTGCTTTTATCCCTTTGAGTCATGTCTTATTCCATGTGGTGTCGTGTTGCCTTGTGTGCATGTAGAGGTGGCTAACTGGAATTTACTTTGGAGAACAAAGGGCTATCACTTTATCAGGTCAGTGAGTGTCACCCAGTCTGTGAGCAGTTTCATACAATTCGCTATTCACGATATTCGTACTTGAAGCATGCGCACAACTCATTCCAATGAACAAGTTCACTTTCTCTTTCGTCAAAAGTCGACTTACAAGAGCTGTGTGCAAAGATCTGTCTTGTTGGATCCTGTTTTTCTGGGAATGTGCTACAGCTACTTTATAGTACATAGGTACTTTGGAATGTTGTTCTATCTGTGTCAGACCGCTGCTGCTGCTGTGTTTTGTCCAATGCAGCTGGCGACTGACCTGTGTCTATTTGCTTGGAGTGGTTGTACGCTATTTCATCTTGCTGCCCATGAGGTGGGTGCCGTGCTCGCTGTACCGTGGGGTTTGTGCTAGCGTATTTGTATTCATGATTCTCTGCTTTGTGAGCAAATGGAACAATCTATTTTTGTTGTCAGTTTCATGCCGAAAACCAATCATAGACAATAATAAGCAGCCTGATTTAATGTACTTCAGTATCTACAACGCAGTGAGCCCCTGATATAACGTACCCTATCGAGGCAAGGAGAAGTACAGTACTTGTGTCCGGGGTACTCATTATACACCCAGTTCTCATCAACACACAGGGTGTTACGATGGAAGTCGGAATGATTTTTGAATTTCAAGCAGGCTGATCCTCAGCCGAAGACCATGGCCTTGTTGGCGGTAATGTTGCATTGGTTTTACTGCATGTTGTAACTGCTGTTCCCAGCGTGATATGCATGTCTGGCTGCGTACATGAACATTCTGCCTATCCCAGCGTCTTGTGTATCAGCTTCTTTATCCGTCAATCGTGATTCATGACTAAGCTAAAGAATGTGAATCTTGCCTTTGTTTTCCTCTTCACTTCTTGTTCTTTGTGTGTTGCGATGATGTAGCCGAATGTCGTAAGAAGAGTAGACAAATTGCCGTTCATGCTTCTTCTATCATGTGTTGTGCAGGCTGATATGCATCTCTGCGTCGCTCACCTGGCTGGTTCTGGTCATGTTCGTGTTCTCCGTGTTGCCACAGTTCAGGTATGGACTGTTCTGCAAACACAGCTGTGGTGTTGACTTACTAAGCAAGTTTGGCATTGCAGCAGCCAGAACAAAGAGTCTCACCAGATTGTGGCTTTTGACGAGGACTATAAAATACATGATAGCGTAATCCTGTACATACGAGAACACCATTGCTTATAAGAGAACATGTTCTAATGCTTGAATGGAATGGGACTGTAGTAGGAGTACTGTACTAGTACAGTGCGTATCGGTTATAGCGTGGTCGTGTAAAAGAATATACCGCCTACATGAACTCTCATGTTTTCATAATCATAACATGGGTTTCAACTTTCAAGTGCAATTTTATTCTTACAAGCAATTTTATCGCATAGTAGAATATATCGGTCCTAAGGATGGACTTTGTGTAGCAAAACATGCCAGATTAGTACAAAGTGTATCGCCTGTAGTAATAGCATCTGTCCCATGCAGTTCTGATCTGACTTGCGTTGCGTCGTAGTGCTGCAGGTTCAACTGTTGTGGTCATGTAACTCGTGTTGGATAGCCACATGGTAAGCCCATGGGACTATGACCAGCCGCATGCACATTACGTTGCACGTGGGTCTACGATGATCTTCCTGCCCCTGCGCACATGCATATGATATGTCACACTTGATGTATCGTGTGTAAGAAATATCGGAAATAAGAATAGAAAGTCGTTTTTCAAACACCCACGCTATAACCGATACCTACTGTATCTAGTATACCCTGCATCACACTGTATCTATGTACATGTGCATCATATAAGTTACATGTATGTGAAAAGCTGTACCGTATGCTGAAACTGCCACCACAAACCTAGAGTGTAAGCATGTATGCTTGCATGTATATGTAGACAAAAATTGCTCAGTGTGTTTAGTCACACGGATTCAAAACGTGGAAAAGAATGGATGCGAAACATGTTTTTTTTCCGGACACAAACGAAACCTTTGATACGGGTTCGGGTACAAAAAAAACCCCGAAGGCCTTTGAACTTCAAAGCACGTCAAATAAGCATGGTTTATCTTTGTATTGATTATGTGTTGACTAGCTTCGAATGTTTTGAGCCTCGCAGTCCTTTTCAAGACGACACATCACAAGCATTTCGATTTTCAGCACGTCTGTTTATCTGCATCCGAATATCACCATGCTCCATGTTCTCTGTGAGCCCTCGCATGGAACTGAGAATGACGAAAACACTTTGAAAAGCCAGTCTTCATGCAACAAAAAACAAAAGAGAAGATGAAGATTTGAATGGAGTCCTGCTCATCACGTGCAGTAAAACCTATGTGTTGCCGGACTCTGTACCAAGCGGAATCCTGTATTGTCCGGACAAATTGTCATGCGCCAAAGTGCTGTGGGTGAGCTCCTATGCACGGTCTATCGTCAGTCAGAAAACGTAAATCCGTGAGTCACTGGATATCACGTGGTCACGCACACACGTAAATTGCACATGGATTACGTAGGACTTAACCTACGAGTATTATCTATCTCCACATGTGGGTGCGACTGTGTGTGTGTGTGTGTGTGTGTGTGTGTGTGTGTGTGCTTCTGTGTGCTTCTGTGTGCACACTGCTGTTCTGGGCAGATATCGGAGAGCGATTGAGAATTGGTCAACGACAGTAGCTCACCGCCTCTTCTGCCGTGGCCTAACAGCTGAGATTAGATACCATGACAAGTAAGTGTTGGTGTTAATGTGTTAGTGTTACAGTGTTACAGTAAAACCTGGTTTAAGCGACCACCCCACGGTGCAAGCAAAAGCGGTCGTTAAAGCCAGCTGGTCTTTAGAACCAGGTCCCACAGTGTCTGTGTAGAACTGTCGTTGCATGGAAAACGGTCGTTAAGAGCAGGTGGTCGCTAAAGCCAGAGGTCGCTTACACCAGGTTTTACTGTATTTGTTTTCATTATATTTGCGCACATTTTGTTCATTTTGTTATTTTTCCCGTACAAGAGGCTTCTGCGTAGAGTAAGTGTGCATGTGCCCTCACTAGTGTGTGGTTCACTATTTCCCACATCTTTACCTGTCACTGTCACTTGTCATGTGTTGGAACACCTGTGGATTTTGTGTGCGGATCAGATCTATGTGTAAGCAACGTAGAGCAGCGAACGTTGGCAATTTCCTCGCCTGCAATTATCGTGTGCACATATGTGTATTTGTAGTAAAGTAAAGTTCGCATGTCCGCGTTACAACCGGCTATACAATTGCGTTGAGAAACACAACCAGCTTAGGAAGTTTCGCTCGTGCCAGGCCACCACCATACCTGTGATACCAGGGTGGCAAATGCAGCGCCTAGTGGCGAGGGTGAGGTGGTAACTCTCACAACCAATGCCCGACAAGGGGACGAACCTCGTTAGTTGCATCCATGTGTGTATTTGTGCTACTGTTACTTGAAGTATATTTCCCTTGTACTAGGTGTAGGTGTAGGATATCTGGTATTGCAGGGTGTGGTGTGAAATCTTCATCAGCACTGTGTGGGTTGTCAAAGTCTGCGCATTATTGTGTGTGTGTGTGTGAGGGAGAGAGAGAGAGAGAGAGAGAGAGAGAGAGAGAGAGAGAGAGAGAGAGAGAGAGAGAGAGAGAGAGAGAGAGTTTGTGTCAGTGGGCAATTGACTGAAGTGTGAAGTTTTGCGCATACGAAGTACCTGTGTATAACTTTTCACACGCACCCTAGTGTGGTATTCCCACCCTCGGTGTGGGTGGCATGGCTTGATATATTAGAGCATGTTTCAGTTGGTTTCTTTCCCTCTTGAAGTCATTTTGTTGTGTGCTGCTGCTGCTGGTTTTTTGTTGTTTGACTTCTTTATTCTCATGTTGTCGTTGTCACCGTTGTTGTTGTGGCTGCTTTTGCTGTGACTATTGTATCATATTTTATTTGATATCTTCATTCTCTTGTTGAGCTATGGCCAAAAGTGTAATGACTGCGTTGCTGTTGTTGTTGTATTTGCCTTGTTCAGGCAGAATGCAGCTCTTCCTGGCGGTGTGTGTGTAGCAAATCACACATCTCCCATCGACGTCGTGGTCTTGTCATCTGAAGTTCCCTATTCACTTGTAAGGTTGTGATGTTATGTACTCTACCTTCATTGTGTGGTTGGGGAGAAAGAGGAGTACAGAAGTGTGTGCTTCTTGATGTGTTTTTGGCTTGAGTTCCTTGCTTGCGTATGTCTTCTATAACCAACAGAGCTTTTTCATAGTGCTGTACTACAAAAAGGTGGTGTGTCCTGTCCACCACGTACTTCATAGTACAGTTTTCTGTGATGTCTATGATCTTTAGTTGTCTGTAATGTCTATAATATATAGGTTCAACCACCTGTTCTCCAGAGCTCACTTTCTGTACCCTTGAACAACCTACAGCTTATCCTGCTCAGGTAGCATAGGGTGAAGCCCTGTACCTTGTCCCATGCCACCGTGTGTGCGGCATATGGACTGATGACAAGTGCACACACACACACACACACACACACACACACACACACACACACACACACACACACACACACACACAAACACACACACACGCGCACATACACACACACACACACACACACACACACACACACACATTACATTAGTGGTGTACACATACAGTTAGTCTATGCGGGATGTCTGAGCATATTTTTCTGTTCCATATGTACACAGTACTAGTAGTTCTCTCATTGATATCGTTATGTACCTGTGATGTGCTCAGGTTGGCCAGCGACATGGTGGTGCTATGGGCATGCTGCAGAATGCGCTCTGCATGGCACAGAACCATGTCTGGTTTGAGCGCTCGCTGGTCAATGATCGTGCAGCAGTGGGAAAGAGGTGAGCAATTGCTTGAATTTTCTGTTATTTTAGACTCATGCCATCTCTCTGTCTCTCTCTCTCTGTCTCTCTGTGTCTCTCTCTCTGTCTGTCTGTGTCTGTGTCTGTGCACCTGTAGACATTCAGAATCATTGTCCTTTTCTGGCTTGCTATTTTATTTAGATTACGTGATCACTTGTCTGACAAGAGAAACAACCCGATTCTCATCTTCCCAGAAGGTCAGTATCATTATTCATTATATCTTCTCGTGCTGTCTAGTCTGGACTCTAGTACTCGATGAACAGTACTGCTTCAGTCTCTGTAGGCGCTTGCCGCACTTGTAGTGCATGAGAATGGACTGAGTGACATGGGGGTTTGATTGTGATATGGGGGAATCGCATGCTAGTATGCCTTGACCAATCAATGTTACTGTGCTTCTGGTCATGAGACTAAGAGTATCAGGATGGAGATAAAAAATTCATTTACTCCTCTGGTCTAGTTCCGTAGTGGAATGCCATTTTACAGTGCATTGGCCTATCACACCACCTTGCAGAATGCCAATACTATGTGGCAAAAGTGTTACAGTATATTGACCAATCACACAGCCTTGTGAAATGTGTATGCCCTGGGGCACCCTGTCATTGTGCATGTAGTCTATCATCCTGCTTGTGTTTTGTGTTGTAATGATTTTCTTCCCGCCAGGAACATGCATCAACAACACCAAAGTGTACCAATTCAAGAAAGGCAGTTTTGAGCTCAATGCTCCCATCTATCCGGTAGCCATCAAGGTGAGCCTTCCAGCCAGCTGAGCGAATGTCAATGCTCCTTTTACACGATATTGTGGTGCCTGCTTATATCGCCTGCTTCTCCGTGTAGTACTCACAGTATTCAATTGTGCTTTTTGAACTGTGTGTTTTTTCAACGCACCGCTATCATCATTTCCTATCGTGAAGTTTCTTTTCCTTCTTTTTGTGTACAGTATGATCCGCAGTTTGCAGATGCTTTTTGGAACTCGTCCAAGGAGGGTATCGAGACCTACCTGTTTCGCTTGCTGACCAGCTGGGCTCTTGTAGCTGATGTGTGGTATCTCGACCCAACCGAAATCAGGGTGAGTGCGGGTGGCGACGGCTTTATTACTCTGGTTATCTTGGCCGTAGCTCGTACATCTGCATGTCGGCTTTCGTGAACATGCCTGCTTCCCATTTGCTATGCACATTCTCTCTTCCTTTAAAACTAAATTAAAAGACATTCACATACTTGTTATGCATGTGTATCATTGCCTGTTTGCTCCAGGAGAACGAGAGCGGCGCTGACTTCTCGTTGCGGGTGAAACGCAACATTTGTCAGAAGGGAGGTCTCGTGGAAATTGGCTAGTAAGTCGCGCGATGCTGTCATGATGACCGCTGCATGCAGGACACTAGTTTGAGTGGCAATTGAGGAATTCTAATGGGAACCTTGGCTTAGGTGGTCACCGTCCTGTTCTGCAATTGACCAAATTCCAGACTGCAGAGAATCTCATGCTACGCTCAGAGAATGTTCACATGCCACAACATTACCGTAAAAGTCCGTAAATAAGTACCTGCCCGAAACGAGAGAGCTTGGAAGCTCAGGGCCCTACGCTATGCTTTTTTGCCTTGATGACCTAGACAAAAAAAAGCATAGGGATGTTATAAATTCTTTAAAAAATTCCTTTTTTTAAGACATAACCTGGGATTCGAACCCGCACTATCGCGCCCTGCATGCATCCCCCGATACACTTCGCATACATACTAATTCTTCCAAGTTGCTTCACATTATGATCTTGCATTTGAAAGCCCTATTTGAATATGCATTGTGGCCAGCCGTCTTTGATGGTACGGTACGGTAGGGATAGGTACGGGACAGGTACGATCGAGGGTGATACGACACCGTCTCCCGTACCGTACCATCAAACACAGCTGGCCACATACAGCTGCCCGCAATATTCAAACAGGGCTTTCAAACGTAAGATCATAACGTGAAGCAACTTGGAAGAATGGGTATGAATGCAAAGCGTATGGGGGAATGCATGTAGGGCGATAGTGCGGGTTCGAATCCCAGGATATGCCTGAAAAAAATAGGAGAATTGAAAAATTTATAACATCCCTATGATTTTTTTGCCGTCAGATACGGGATAGCGCCAGGCGTGACACAAACAAACAAACACACAAATACCAAATTAAAGCTGTGTGGACCCTGGCTAGCGCCAGACGTTACTGAAGTAACGTCTTCTGCATAGCTACGGGAATAAATAACCCCTTCATTCATTTGACTCCTGCTGTTGAAGTCAAGTTGAGCCTGATAAACATACTGCCCGAAATAAGTACCAGTACGGTTCGCACACGCAGCTCGTATCATGTACATCTACATGAAAAATGACTTCTCCACTACACGCAAGTCAGGTTCGAAGGTTTTTGTGCCCGAAAGTATTAGGGCACGTTTGATTGGTCGCATCCGGAACAGGATCGTTTTGAACAGGGGCGTTTGATTGGTCTGCACTGGTCTGCTCTGGTTTTGGAGTGTTCAGAACATGTTCTGACCACTCCGACCCCCGAGGCTGGAGCAGCCGGAGCATGTTGCAAAGCCCAATGAAAACCTGACAGGACTGCGCAATGAGTTTCGTTTTTTGTTTTGATTCGAATGGATTTTGGCATGTCAGTGATTACGAAAGGGCGTGGTGATGTACATGGAGGTCTACGTGTGATTTTGCACATTACACGGCGGTCCCCACGTCCATGATTGATATTTTGGCTGTCTTCGAAGCTTCTTCTCCGGTTGTGGTTGCCTTTCAAGTTTGTTTTGCCTTCGCATCTTGAGCAACGTAAAAATCTTTGAACTCTGTGGAAATTTTGAAGTTCGCGGCACGATGAGCTATCATGAGTTCTACAATATTTGCGGCAAAAATATTCGCCATTCTGTTTGATTGGTAGCTGGTGTTCTGACTGCTCCAGTGACTCTGATCTGAATCCGGATTCACCAATCAAACATGCCCTTAGTTAGTATGGGTGTGACCACTAAATTCAAAAGTATTAAAGTACGTTTATTTACGTTTATTATTTTTATTTACGGACTTTTACCGTAGTTTCATCGGCGTACAGGGAGTTATTTGGAATTTTAGCAAGTCATTGACATAAAGCCACAACGCTGTATGAACGGCCCTTGAGCCTTTGATAGGTCGAAGAAACTGGGCTGAAGCTGTGTCAATGTCTGCATTCGAACAAGGTCTGAGTGTGAAGCGGGCAAGTAATTGCGCGATGGAATTCCCTTTTACTCTCCGGAATCCAGATCGCGCTGAAGCTACTTTAGTTGTAGTAAAGGATTTTCATGGGCATACAACTGTTCTTACATGGTCACACAGTTAGTTGCGATATCGCCGAAAGAGTTAACCTAACTGCAGGGTTTCTACTTATCATGCTGGCATGTGGCCCAGGTATGTTCATGCACAGCATCACACTTAGCAGGGCTATCCCAGTCGGCCATGAGAGTTCAATTTAGTTCCATTCGTATTTCGTAACTTAGTGGGCCATGGTCCCCCATGGACTCTCTGCTGCAAGTATTTTTTTAACGTATAATTATGTCTCCATAGCTGTTGCTTGAGTGGTCATTTTAAAGCTTGAAAGCCTGGTGAAAGTGGAGAGGTTCTGCATTTCGAATTTCGGAATATTTTTGACTACTGGGTTTGACAGTCGATGGAGCAGTCAAACTTTCAGGAAGGTTGAATGGAAAGAAGCAGTCAAGTCGAATGTTATTCTCAGCTTCTTGTTTGATTTTTTAAATCATTTGTCTGCCCATAGTACAGTCGACCTACCCTTATAACGATATTTGCGTCAGACCAAGAAATATTGTTATAAGGGTAATATTGTTATAGGGGTAACTGGTTCATTTCATACACATACGTCATAATGCATGGATTTTGTTCATTTTTTACACTCTTTATAGCCTAAAAAACTGATGTACATGCGCAGTATATACACAGCAAGGTGCCCACTGGTGCCCCTATTGCATTTCGTCATGTCCCAGCGACTTATCAAGTGAAGCTTGCCCTACCTGGATAGTGGGCTCTACATATTCCCTGCTAGATATTGTTATAAAATGGAAAATGTCGATTGGTCAGCCCATGTTATATCGTTATAGGGGTAATATCGTTATAGCAATATTGTTATAGAGGTAAGCCATTGTATACAAAAGTCAATGGAGTGATTTGGTTTGGCAGAAAAATATCATTAAAAGGGTAATGTCGTTATAGAGGTTATCGTTATAAGGGTAGGTCCACTGTAACCACATAGCAAGGGGCCGTCCGTGAATATCGAACTTTTTTCACCAAACGAATTGTTTTAGTTTGGACCCAACCCCTCCCTCCCTCCCCCTCAGAACGTAAAAAACGTTGACATAATACATGCAAAAGTCGCAAGTGTGCCACTGCTCCTATGGCCATGCACATGTATCAATGTTTTCTGAAACGAAATTGGTCAACCCCCTCCCACCCCATAACGAAATTATTTCGTTTTGTGAAAAAAAACTTCGATATTTATAGACGACCCCTAAGCAGCTACAGTGTGTTCAAAAATATAGACACATGATTTCAAAAAACCGTTAGGCCAGCATCTATACCACGTAAAATCTGTGATCACTTTGTGCATAAAATTTTCGAAATTGGGCGTTTGCTATCCGATCGCTTAAAAATCTATATGAGAGTAATTGCGGGAAGGGCCTGAGCAGTATTCCGAAAAAAATTCTCAAAAAGCTCCAGCCAAATTTGAAATATCTCAAAAATACCATGCGTCTATGTTTTTGAAATGGACTATAGTGCAGGTTCAGAAAGAGCTTTTCGGATTGCAAACCAGCTTGCGAGCTGAAATTCGGAATCTCCTAATTCGATCGCGGCAGTCGGAAAACATTTTGAAATTCGAAACACAGGCTCTTGAATAAGTCTTTATTGATGTGTGTGGGTGTGCGTGTGTTGGTCGTGTGGTTGTGTGTGTGCCACCTACTCTGTTGCCATCTCACAGTGATGGAATGATCAAGAGAGAAATGCGCAAGGACATGATCGATCAAGCCAAGGACAGCATATCAAAAACGTATCGCACACGCATCCTAGGACCGCATAAGTAACTCGTGCCCTTGCCCATTCCCGTCCCGGTTTTTCCTTTCCTCCCGCATACCAGAACAATATGTTAGCACGCTCGTTCTCGTCCTTGTTTTCCTTCCCTCCTTCATACCTGAAAGATCTATTTTCGTATCATCAAGTTGATCTTTGATCTCCGCCGCCGTGTATCTATTCGCTACTTAGAAATGGCCATTTCGGCACAGCACGTGCACACGTGCTGCAATCATGATTATTTTATTATTTTTCTGCTTGGCTGGCCAACCAAAAATAAACACTGCTATTAACTCTGTATCCTGATATAATATTTTTTTCTCATGGTTCGTGGATCGTCCCAGCCGCTTATTTTCAATGCACTGCACAGAAATAACAATGTTTGTAGTAGCTACAATGTAGTTGGCACTCGGAGCCTTATAGTAAGAGTGAGCGGAGCTTCGTAACTACATTGCTGCTCAATGAAATCCAGTCGAGTAACTCGGGTGTTCAATGTTGCAAGGCGGAAACTGTTCTCACCTCACCGGATTTCATTGAGCTACGCTAAAACCCTGCACTAATGCTAGCCATTCACGGCTCATTTCACGTTCACACACTTCTTCTGAAATTAATAAAACTCACTACTGCATTGCGTTTATTATAACGGTTCAATCTCTCTTCTCATCTAGGTTGTTTCATTGTCATCATCCGCTCCCTTGGGGAGTTTTTCGAAAAATGTCTCAGTGGTAATTAAATTAGGATGCCGTAGCTCTGCCGCTTCGTTCACAAATGTGGTCACTACCACTGGATTAGAGTCGGTGAAGCAGACAAACTTCAGTGGGGTCAGTGGGTGATCAGCCAGGAAGGTTAGAGTGGTGTACAGTAGGAGTCTGCAGCACAAGCCCGTCGGCCACTTGTTGCAGCCGGCGCCCAGTGCGGGTATCGACACGCTGAAGTAGCGCTTGTCGTGGCACATCAGCAGTGCGTAATGCAGTACGGCGCGCAACATACGGATCGAGTAGTCGAGCTCTTCTTCCGTGCCATCGTTATAGACGGGTGCTGCAGTGACAGACAGATCAAGCGGCCAGAAAGAAGAACCAAGCGTGTCTATAATACAACCAGAAGACCTACACGTTCAACTGAACCCTTGGGAGAATGACAGCATTCTGAACAGCATTTTGTTGAGTTGAGAATACAGTCCAGTGGTAAAGACAAAGTAAATTTAGGAGAACTACTGCAGTAACTGCAGTACTGGTGAAAAGCGAAGCACTGTGGTGTAGTTTAGTACATGTACAGGCTCAGCATGTAGAGTTGTGAGGTGCCTGGAACGCAACAACATGATAACCAAGAGAGACGCAGGCGCCCGCCTATCTACATGTATGCAAGGATGACTCATACACGTATGTCTTCTTCCTTGGAGAGTAGGGCAAATTGATTTTGAAGAGTGGGTCAGAAACCGACCTGTGCAAGTACTACAATACAAGAACATGGAAAGGAGCCATTCTTGGTACATGATCATGACCCGGCACGCCCAGAGCGAGTTGCGGCAGCTTCCGTTCTACGCATAACCTGCTAGGAACTTACTGACGGCATGGATGATAGAATGGCACGAGAGAAATCCACCCGTCGTTACGCCCACCGAGCCAGCGGGGATCTGATAGTGGCGCAAAATAAGCTTCTCATTCTGCCGCTTTGCCAGGTATCCCGCTGTGTTCATGATGTCTGAAGATAGCTGCAGATTGGCAAAACACACAGAGGCACAGAGGAAATAACACCAAAAAATGGGGATCGAACCCTTCCTCCATGGAAACTCACCTCAGACGAACATTGTCGTAAAAGACCACCAAGCTGCTCACAAAAACACGGAAGTTCAACTGAAGTTCACTACAATTATACAAGGTAGAATGCATTATCGGTGCGAAGAACTACGTGCGAATATAGCACCTTCTTTGAGTTCGCACCAAACAATTCTGATGCATGTGGACCTTCAAATTGCATTTTAAAAATGTGACAACTAGCATGGTGTGAAAGGGGTAGTAACGTGACGACTACAGTAGAGTCGCTGAGCGCTGAAGAACGTGGAGCCCAAGAACGTCCAGCCTGAAATTCTAAGAACGCCACAGCCTAAAGCTAAGAACGGCGGCGTTGGTTTTCTGGCAGCTTGTGCCAAGTTAGTTGTGGGATACATATGGTCCAGTACAGATTGTTTCTAAGAACACAGCCAGATTGCTGACAAATAAGAACGTCCCAGGCAAACCCCTTGGAAACAACGTTCTTGGGCGCGCAACTCTCCTGTATTATGGTGTAAAAAGGGTCAGGTGACGACTACTAGTAGCATGATGTAAAATACACCCATCCACTACAACTGCAAACAACCTGTAGACTCTGAAAGGCATGTGATCACTGATGAGCACAAGTTCTGTGGAGTTGTGTCTGCTGTCGAGTTTCCATTGGAATGCTCACGGGGCACATGCTGCATAGCTCACACATACACACATTCACCGCTCGAGCTAAGCCAGATTGGGTGGGTTACAATTCTGTCACGTCCTGGTCTGATCACCGCTTGTCACAACAGCGAGCGCTGACTGGGGCCACACGTGTAAAACTACAATGCCAAGCACAGCCACCCTACAGCTTTCTCACCTTTGATTCGTGTAGAAGATACTTGTCAGTAGGGTTGACTATCGCGTCAACATCCTCGTCAAGAATATCACCTTGTACAACTGGTACAAAAGCAAAGGCAAGAAGATAGGCTATAGTATTGGGTAGGGCACTTTCCAAATGGAGTACTAGTGGTGCTAATGCAATGGGACGTATTCATCCATTTCCCGCCGTTAGGTTTTGCGGGGCAAGTCCACTACAACCGTACACACTGTGATACCACCTCTGCATAAAAGGTCATGAACTTTGTGAGGTCCTACTCCTAAATGTACTATAACGGGTTGTACCTGCCAAGTATGGGGTAACTTGCCCCGCAAAAAGGTGACGGCCAGCTTAGATGCATACCTCCCATTGAGTTAGTATTGCTACAGGCTCATCTCCTCGCAATGACTCTTGACAACCCATGTTTGTACTGAAACGCTAACGCTAACAAGTACCAGTAAACCTGTCTATAGTTAGGGATATCAGCGAACGCACTGCGCAGGTGATCACGTGCACATCTAACGCGGCCGACAAGCCGTGACCATCCACACCCGAAAAAATTCGCAAGTAAATCAGGATGGAAAAGAAGGACGGAATGGCGAAGAAGTGTCTGAGGAAGAAGACCAGCTAGAGCCGAGCTACTTCGAAGCTTCCCTCTACGACGCTGGGCGATGGCTACAAAGGTTATTACGAATACATTCATCGTTTATTACACTGTTCTCGACGTCGTCCACAGGTTTTCCGAGGCACTTTCTTCCAGCTCAAAAATGGACGATCGTCAGCTAGATTTCGTAGAACGTCGGCTGGTACCTGGCAAGATCTAACCAGGGAAGTTCCCTTTTGAAGACGTCATTGAATTGGCCTGACCATGTGGACTACACGTGCCAAGATTGGAGGAAATCCACGGAGGCGTTCGCGCGAAAATAATCGAAAGATTACTTGGGCACCATGTACCGCACACATATGGCGCTTTTGAAGTTTTGAATGACAGTGACGAGGACCTTTGCCCAAGTAGTTTCTAGTCATGGCTGTCTAGACAAGGGAGTAGGAGCCCAAGTCTTGGAAACTTGCTTGGCGTGGCTGGAGCAAAATCAACAAGTAAGTTTCAGACGCAACCAGAGGTCACCAGGTGGCCTGTTCAAGCACGAGTACTGTTCTTTGTTGCAAACATAGCTCCATCCAGCTACGAACGTCTTCTTCCTTCATCATGTCTTTACTTGAGAACGTTTACCAGGCATGGGTGGAGAAGAATATTAGCTCCTGATGTCTCCTTTCCTGAATGAATCGAGCTCAAGCAAACCAACAAACAGGCTTCTTGTCGAGTGTCGATTTTAATTTTTACTCCTTGCCGGCTGCGCTGAGCCTGATCCGCGACCTGATTTCAGCGATCGCCATATTTCTTGTCGGCCATGCGCCTCATAGATTTCTGCATGACGTAAGGCATGCGCGAACACGCTGCGCAGTGCGTTCGCTGATATCCCTACTATAGTTATTCCTACTTCTGAACACATGCACACACACACACACACACACACACACACACACACACACACACGCACACACACACACACGCGCGCGCCCACGTGCACACGCACAAACACACCTACACACACACACACACGTATACACAATAACGCCTCCTCACTTTCTATCCGCTGACCACTCTTCGTTTCGAGACAGGCCTTGACACCGTTTCCCTAGCACACAACATAAAACATATCCGAGGCCGAACAGAGTTAATTAATAGTCCATTCGGCATTTTCCAACCGGCTATGAACTATTTCAATACTTGGAACTGTGTGTACACTGCACATCACATTTGCCTTCAAAACTCATGTACAGTCAACTTCGCTAATAACGACTTCGGGTATAACGACAATTCGCGAATAACGACAGAATTTCTATGCCCAGAGCAAAGTCACACCCAACTGTTATACATATAATGGGACTTCGGGTATAACGACACTTCGCGAATAAGGACACTTTTCTGATGCCCCGCCGAGTGTTGTTATATGCGAAGTTGACTGTAAATTGTTCACAGTGGCATGCTAGCGTTGTGTAACATACATGTACAGTGTACCAGGTGGACATACAGTACACAGCTTAAAGTGCAACATGTACCATATCACATCAAGTCGCCAAAGAGAGTCGCATACTGTAAAACATGTAATTTTCGGTGATTTCGGTAGAGAAACCAGGCACCTAAATTTTAAATTACACCTAAAAGGCACTAGAGCACACCAGTGTGTGAAGGGAATGCTGATCACCTAATTCTACGTTACACCGGTCCGGAAACCTAGCAGGTCCCTGGCACCGAAATTTTAATGCACCTAAAATTACATGTTTTATAGTAAACCCCTACAACATCTCTCCAGTACATGTACATGATTGGGGATGGAACCTCAAGTCATGTGAACTGAAGCTAACAGCATGGAGCCAGCACATCCCGGCCAGAGTATTCCTTTTACATGCTGCGTCACTGCAGTTGGAAGTGCAATGCCCTCGTCACGAGCACCACAATACCGTGCTGTAAAAAAAACACCCATTAATGCGGACAATGGGCAGTATCGGCTCCGACGCATGACCTCAGGGCTGCACCGATCCGACATATATCAGCTGGTATTGCCGATATAGTCACTCGCAAACATAGCCATACTACACTCTAAAGCTGATATGTACAGCACTGACCAAAATAACACCTGGCCCACATTATGACATATAGAACCTGATGAAAGCTCTGAACTGACAATCGACTTCAAGGCGCTCGGCCTATAATACATCAATGCTAGTACAGTTGACATTCTGGTTGGAAACAAGAAAACAATTATCGAAAGAAACACAACCGATCCACAACCAACAGACACCGGTTTGTTTTGAGAGAAACATTTTCTCCAGAATTCATCAATGAATCCATCTGGTAGCTGAGCAAAGACAACGGTGTCTGTTGCTTTTGGATCGGTTGTGTTTCTTTAGATAACTAGTAAAGCCGCGTAACTTTGTATACCGGCATTACATTGTTCCCTGAAAGAAGAACGCTGCATGCCTGACCAATGCAAAGAGAGATTGAAAACAGGAAAAGTCGGCCACTACCATAGTGATGCACATAAAAGAGCGAGTTTTTGCATTATTTGCTATATTTTGCGGGTCGTTTTGTCTCACACATAGGCGCATGCGCTTGAGTTGCTAGTCTACCGGTGCCTTGTATAATTATGCAAATAGTGCGATAACGCAGTGCACATTAAACTACCGGTAGGTGGACATGGTGTTTCTGTGGTGTCTGTGTGCCGCGGATGGAATTGCATTTAGGTTCACTTATAAGCCGATGCGCTTATTCGTGAGGGTGCGCTTATGCCCGGGTATAGGCACATGCGCTTAAATGCGCGTCACTACGGTACTCAGAGTTTCTGTGTATAATTTTGTATTTGTGTGTACCAGTATCCGATTTAGGCTGAGGCCAGGTTTAATTTAGGCGATTAGCCTAAGTCAAGGGAGTATCTGTCAATACGTTTAATCTGAGGAAGAAGAAGCCGAAAATATGGTAAAAATGATGAACTAGAAGGGTAAAAAAAGATGCACTACCCCTACCGGGACCGCAGAAATATACAGATACGGTCCTGTAGGATAGTGGTAGTTCTCCTTACCATGCCTAGTGTCGTCAAGTCAGACGAGCAGTTACTACCACCACGGCAGCTCTCATGACTAGTGCTGCCGCTGCTGTTTATGTTGTTTCCACTCACGCCATTGCTGCGGCTGTTCTCGCCCGTTGTTTCGCACAGGGTTCTGCACGGAAACGCTCGGTGCAACGTCCGAACTGGTGGCAAGCCAATCATCGTCTTACACAATTTCAAAGCACAAAACATAGCCACTATAACGTGACCGCCACTATGACGCAAGCAGCCCAGCCTGTACTTGTAGCAACCGAAGATAACGCGGGCATAGTAATCAACTAGAGAATAAATAGAAATACTTTACGTTGGCTCGGCCATGATAAGGAAGGAGCTGAGTGAGCCGAGCGAGGAAGAAGTAAGTATTATAAATTCCCTACTCGTACTCCATCGCTCGAATCCGCAGATATGGGCTACCGACTGGCATTATCTCGGTGATATGTACATATATATGCCTTTTATAGAGAAAAAATTAATAAAGTATAAAATGAATAATGTTGACCGAATCAAGGACGTCACCAAGGTTACGTCCGCACAAAAATAATTTTGCAGTCTGGTTATCATGGTTATGCTAGTGTAGTATTGTCAGTACAATACTAGTAGTGATAAACCTCTTCCTCAAGTTCTTGTACGGGCAAAATGAACTGCACATAATCATCAAACAAATAATTCAAATTCAGTTGGAAAACAAAAATAAAAAGTAAAATCAACTGGAACACAAAAAAGAGAAGAAAAACCCTAGGTGAACGAGCCCACACAGACATTACCGTACTGGCAAAGACCGGCAGCTGTTTATAAAGGCCCTATTCCTACGCCGATACGATGCCCGGGACCCTCGGATACATGTGATTGCCCAACGGAGCAGAGACAGTGACAACATACACCTTAACTGGCCCACTGACTACTGAATAATGCAAATCATGATTCTTATCCAATGTGATAGATACCAAATTCTGCTAGTACTGGTGCTAGCAAGAGTACACGAGTCATGACTGATTGTACTCTTGGTGCTAGCTCTCTGCAGTCTCTGGCCTTTTCACTCACCACTGCGGCGTCATAAAATACCACGACTCTCTGCCGGGGATCCCTGTTATCTGAGCACTGCAAAACGTGCACACTCAGCCACAGTTTAGACTAATTTTAAAAAGAGTCGAACTAAGTTTGGTTCGCGAAATGTTGTTGAGCGATCAATCCGAAAGTTATATTCTTTACATGCATGTAAATTTTATGTTACACATGTTTGCAAACTACATGTAAACCATTATCAACCGGAGATAAAACTCGTCCCGGGGCGAGTACCAGACGAACTCCCATAGTATTATTATTACAATAATAAAGCGTGTCTACAATGACCTGAGTACAATCTCATGAACATGTCTGTGCCCTGCATCCACGCAGTGTTTGCAGCCCTGGGCCTGCAAACACTGCGTCCGGGACTTGCAGTTGACTCGCACAATCGGAATTGACAAAGGGAACGCTATCAACAGCATACATGTACATGTGCTACAGTGACACATTTGCACTGGAACCCCAAGCCACAGTCACAAGACTTAGTAGTGGACAGCAGACTGCACACCCGTCACTCAAGCATCCGTTGGTGAATGGCAAACATTGCCACTGAACTATGCAGAGCCCAGATTTACAGACCTTAAGACACATGAATACTAGTACAATGTAGTACATTGCATGCCGACCTACAGGAACAGTGTACAACATGCGCGCCTACTCACACCCATGTCCACACACGTTCAATAGTTTCTGCAACTTTTTTCAAATATAATGCTCCTCTAGAAAACGCACCAGGCGCATTTCAGCACACACATGTCGAAGCTCCACTACTACATTCTCTTGGCCACAAAAATCAAAAAAGAAAACAAGAATGTTAGCGAAGAGAACGCAGACTCAGGATCAACGGCACCACATCTGCCCAGCTATGACTTCACAAACTCCAGGTCGTTGATGACTGGCAAATGGTCGGAGGGGAATCGGAACGAAGGCAAAGCAGTGAATTCTCGCACCACCTCCTCTTTAGGCATCGGTACCAGCTTATGCAGCTTCAGCACACTCTCATCGTAATAAATATAGTCGAGCATGCCGATGAAGAGGCCTGTGTAGTTGGTCCACGGTACCGACGGGTGAGGCAGAGAACTACCAAACTTGGTTGGGATTGTGCACTCGTAGTTTAATCCATCACGATTAGCTTCCTTGAAGCCAGACGTAGGTGCCACCTGCCCTGTGGTCATGAGTTCGTGCACAGTCCTTTCTGGAATTGTGTTAAAGTCACCACAGAACACGACCGCCAGGGGCAAGGACGCCGTCGATGCTTCCATTACGGCCTTCTTGAAGGCGTCGAGCAAGCGCACCATACACAAGGCCAAGATTAACCGCTGGCCATCGGCATTGGGGGAATAGTACAGATGAGTGTTGGCCACGATGAGCTCACGGCCGTCAGACTTCTGCTGCAAGTGAGTCAGCTGCAAGACAGAGTTCCGGTTTCTTAACTCACTACGAACCCAAGGTGGCACGGAACTGTAGATATCCGCGAGAAGTGGATTGTTCATGAACTCCTCGCGCACAATGTAGGTCTTGCAGTCCCGATATAGAAAGCGGTCAGTACGCCAGATGGTTGCAATGCCCTCCGGCATATTGTGCTTCATGACTGTCTTGCCTTGGTACGACAGTGGCCGAAGACAACTCATGATAGTCGATTGAAATCGCTTCTCCTCCACCTCTTGTAAGCACAAGATGTCTGCATGATACGCAGGCAATTCGCGGCTGAGAGCCATATCACGATAGCCTAGGCTCAGCGCTTTGTTATCGCAGTAGGAGAAGCTGGATCCGCCGAATCCTTCAGTCAGGTACATGTCGGCTAGGATGTTGTAGGTAACTACGCGCAGCTTCGCCGAGTCAACTGCATGCGGCTCTGGCGTGTGAGCGGAAAACTCGGTGTAACCTAGCCGCACCACGTCATCGCCGACTTCAGCTGACACTATCGTACGGCCGCTTGCCGGCAGAGCACTATCTTCGACGACTGGCGTAACCGTCAGTGACAGACTGGAGCCGACATCTTCCAAGGTCGGCGTGTACGCTTCTTCTCGTGACACGACAACTTCACAGGTATTGCCTCCCTGGTTGACAATGCGACGCCACTCGTACGTGAACACATTGTCCGGCACGAACTCTGCTTGTACAGACGGGTAAACAGTTGCGCCTTTTGAAATGTAGGTGGGTAGTGAAATTCCCAGCACACTTGGTGGGTTCACTGAAACTATGTATTGGTCCTC
Organism: Sycon ciliatum; assembly: GCF_964019385.1. Taxonomy (NCBI): domain Eukaryota; kingdom Metazoa; phylum Porifera; class Calcarea; order Leucosolenida; family Sycettidae; genus Sycon; species Sycon ciliatum. The sequence continues at coordinate 23,848,672 of NC_088646.1, forward strand.
ACCAATCGACAAAATATCACCGTCCAGGAAGGCTTTGATGTTCGGAATCCCTGGCTCTTTGGGCTGCCCCGATTTCTCCCCGCTACCATGCACCAAGACCACTGGATGATCACCATCATACTCTGCATTGCCACTCACAACTGACGAGACAAGGCCAATGCGATGGAGGGTTTTCTCGAATGCATCTGTACGCACGCGGTTCAGCATGCGCGACTTGCCGTCTAGATCCAAGTACATGCTCATGAACAGGGAGCCATCTGCAACGCGGACCACTATCCGGCCCCTTGCCTTCTGATTCTGCTCATCCGCACAGGCATTGATGAACCGAAAGCTGTTGGCAGTCACTCTTGGAAGTCCAACATATCCACTGCTGGATAGACGATGGCAGCAGGATGCACACAGACGACCAAAGAGTCCAGCCATGAGGCCTAATAGATCAAATAGATCACCGTCATGCCTTCGGGAATAATATTGCCTTCAGCAGACAACTAAAAATAGTTGACCATAATTGTACTGCAGATCAGTTTCAATTGTTTTTTTACTTTTAGCTTCCTTGCTGATTTTGTCTGAATCATAAAACGATTTTTTCGAAGGTCCCTTGTTCGGGCGCCGCAGGCCGCGGTGCCGAGAGACCCGCGCCAACAATCGCCATGATATCCATAGAAACAGTAACCATGGTGAGTCGGTGACGCATGCAGTTTCATTGTTTAACGTCCTTTTTTTTCGCGAAAAGGTACGCGGGAGGGCGGAAAAAAAACAAAAGCCCATTCCAAAAACTGGAAACCCCAATCAAACATTTTGACCAGTAAAGCATGTGATAATAAAATTATATACAATATTTCTGGGTCTAACGGCACTTGCAGGCATAGAACAACACTCTTTGATGGTACATTGGAGCACATGCCTGATGAATCCAACAAAACAGGTACATAGCATGGAGTTAGCATGTCATGAATTCATTACATCTGGATTTTTACTTGGACACACACCGTACGATATTTAAAAGCCAACAAAAAAAGAAAAAGAACACAAGACAAAGGCATGCCCGGGAGGCAAGATTATAAGTTTAAGGTCATGATCGGCACACTGTGAAACTACACAATCATGTATTTACAACTTCGCATATTATTGGTACTACTACTTTCTTGTTTTTTTTTCCGGTCGGAGGCAAAAAGGTACGCGGGCGCGGACGTTAAACAACGAAAAAAGAAAGGGTGGCCTTAGCCTTTCGCCTATGCACTGGTCTTAGCTGCGGACTCAGCTGCTAGCATGCACGAGACTTTATCATTGAGAGTTTATGTCTTGACTTTTATTAATACTGCCTTAGCTAGACCGTTTAGACTAATGTCTTATATTATTAGAGAGGTTAAGATGCACGTTATTTCCGACGTGACGCGCAATTTCACGTCAAATTTGGCGTAAAACTCCAAATTTCGACGCGAGCAGCAGGTCACTCGCGTTGATTTTTCGACGTGCGAGCAAATAACGCGAGCTGAACTTTCGCGCCACGTCGGAAATAACGTGCATCTTAACCTCTCTATTAGAGAGGTTCCGCATAACGTAACTAATTACGTTAGTAAATAACGTTGTCGATCTACGGAAAGTCTTACGCGTGCGCATCTGCGTTCCGCCATACGGAGTTTTCAAATCACGTAGCTGCCCTTAAGCCTTGGCAACTCCGAACGCGGAAGTGTACGACCAGATTGACCTGGGGAGAGAGTCATAAATTTGTACCCCAATCCACTTACGGACCAGCTACATGTACGTTATCAGAGCCCTATCTTCCGTGTCGCTTCGACGGTCTCGGGCTGCCCCACCCATCGTCGCGAGCCTCCCAATATCAGTCTTCTCGAGACATCACCGCACCCCTGACAAGCCGTATCTTGGTCCAAGATATGGAATTAGGCACCGCCATTGACGATGTACGCGCTGCCAAGAAGCAAGCGAAGAACACAGTTGACGCCTCGGTTAGGGCTGATGCTGTGCTTCTTTCCTCATCTGTGGATACTGAGTTGCAGCGGGTCATTGCGCTAGCGTCGGAGAAGGGAGCTTCTTCCTGGCTGACCTGTCGACCCTTGAAGCGGCATGGCTTGACCCTCACCAAGGGTGAGTTCCGCGACGGAATCCACTTGCGCTACGGCTGGCTTCCACAGCGACTGCCATCATCTTGCAGCTGTGGAGCCACATTTTCAGTCGCTCACGCTTTGTCTTGCCCCACAGGGGGGTTTCCATCGGTGCGGCACAATGAGGTGCGTGACCTCACTGCCCATATGCTGAAGCGAGTGGCTCACAATGTCTCCGCCCCACCTGCAGCCGGTCACTGGGGAGCAGTTCCGGTATCGCACCGCTATCCAGACTGAGCAGGCCCGTCTCGACTTTGCGGCAAGTGGCATCTGGGGTGGCCGGTTTGAGCGCACCTTCATCGATGTGAGGGTTTTCAATCCTCATGCGACCTCAAACCGCGCCACCTCCATTGCTTCCTGCTACACCAAGCACGAGAAGGAGAAGCGGCGCTGCTACGAGCAACGTGTCCGCGACATAGAGCATTCGTCGTTTGTTCCGGCCATATTCTCTACCACTGGTGGTTTGGGCAAACACGCGGAGTCGCTCTACAAGCGGATAGCTTCTCTTCAAGCCGCGAAGACTGGAGAAGCATACAGCTGTGCTATGTCTTGGGTTCGATGCAAATTGAGTTTTGCCCTACTCCGGTCCAGCGTGATGTGTTTGCGCGGATCCCGGAATCTTCAGCCGGTGCAGTTGGACTCACCTCCCACCTTGGCGGTTGCTGAGGCAGGCATTCGCATTTGATACCATTTGCCTCTGGTTTTGTCTGTATTGGCTTCGTCTGTGCTCTTTTCATCCTACTACTGTACTAGTAAGTAGTAGTTTTCAGTCCGCTATTGGGCGGCTGCACTCCAGCTCTGCTTTGCACTTCTCTTAACTTCTTTTTCGTTTTTGTAATCATTGCTGTCTGATCAGAGCCCTATCTATTCTACGTACTCTACGTAGACAACTTTCCGTAAGTGGAGTGCAAACGCGCGAATTCACGGGTTTTCCCCGCCCACTAACGTAAATTTGCTCAACTTTACGTAGTGCGGAACCTCTCTAATAATATTATTATTATTAGGGCTCAAACGGTGAGTCCGATTAACCGGTTGCAGACCGGTTACGAAGAATTAACGGTTAACCGATAAAGATAACGGTTACGCAGTAACTTTTCAGTCAATTTTTCAAGTACTGTATCAGGTCGTTGCAAAGACTTTAATTAAGTGTGCACTTTTGCGGGCTGTCGCACGCGTAAGCAATTTCTGGGCTGTCAACTCGGTCATATCTGGTCTCTTGGTGTGAGAGTATGTATGAATGAGCATGCAAGAGAATGTACAAGTGTGCGTTGTACTGAATAGGGTACATTTTTTGAATGAGTATAGTCAAATATACGGTTAAAAAAGAGTCCGCAGGATTGCCGTGGCTTATAGGTTATAACCGGTTAACAGACCGTTAGCTTAGCAGTTAACCGTCAGGGGTAAAACCGTGACCGTTTGAGCCCTAATTATTAGGGAGGTTCTGCTATACGTGAAACGTAGAGAAATCACGTAGAGAGCAGGTGTCTGGGTTAGAGTCTACGGCTTCGCGTGTTTTGGCTCCAGATTTCTACGCGGAGATGGGGTTCTCTACGTTGTGGCACACGCAGAGAAAATGCGTACGGATTTGCTGGGTATCGATCAACTGCATGCAGAAAACTGCCAAATATGGAAGGGGAAATTCCCAGTACACATTCCACGTGACTTCTCTAGGTGAAACGTAGAGCAAAACAGCATTTCTTTCTCGTAATACGTTATACGGGAACGCGAAGAAAGTTCGCGTGATTCTTTGCGTCGCGTTCCCAAAACGTAGAGCAGAACCTCCCTATTATTTATTAAATTTTTAGAATCAACTCGTAAAAACTCCAAGTCAATCTCACACAAACCTCGTTCATTCAACATAATCATATCCTATCCAATAAAAACAGTTCATAAAAACAGCTTTTTACAGTTTAGGATCGGACCATGTACCAGTCCGCATAACCAAGAGAGCTAGCTCCCTTGGCTGCTGTTGGAATATGCAAGAATGGGCCTTCCACATAAGGTCTAACAAGGAGAAGTGGCTATAGTTATGAAATGAACACCGGTAACCATGGAGACAGACCACACTCTCATTTATATAGATACTGGTTATAAATAGACCGAACAAGGAAAATGATCTGATAGCCTATGAAGAGTAAAAGAAATTGAACCAATGACAACAAAATACTCGTCCAGCACACGAGGTCGAGTTGTCATAGCAACACAAATAACAGCTGTCCACTAATTTTGTTGTTGAAGATTGAGTAGGAGTTTTTACTGGTTAATTCTAAATACAATAAATGCTCCGGCCTTGGGTTTATGACCAATAAAAACTAATTATAAAAACCTCGGGGGACCTCGGTTTTTATAATAGTTTTTATTGGTCATAAACCCTCGGCCTCCTCATTAATTTATTCTATACTTAATAGGGCATATCTTGACTTGTTGTTGCCGAGGCGGCTATCCCCGGGCCCTAGCCTAGGCTATTATAAGTATTATGCCCTGTACTGTACTGTTGAGGTCCAGTCTGCTAGTCGACTGCTGTGCTCTGATACAATGACTACATGTACATCTCATATTTTCTGCTTTTCTTGCTTCTTCTTCTCCTTATTTAATAATTATTATTATTATTATTAAATTTTGAATAGGGCAGCCCCACAGGCCTATACTATAGGGCCTTTTTACAGGGTACCCTATGAATTGTTGACTTCTTCTGTTTGTTTGTTTCCTCTAGTTTTCTTATGTTCGCGGAGAGCCGGAACGCAGAACCTTTCTTTATACATGTACTAAAAAAATTCAGCACACTGTACAATGACTATGGTTACGGACTAACGGTACATGATTCAACTAACGTAAAAAATAGTCGTTACTTGGTAGGCACCGGCGGATTCTGCTCGAAAAGGTGGCAGATTCTGCTCGAAAAGTAGTGAAATTGTCAGAACCATACAAACCTTATGGCGGGCAATTCCTCGCTCCATTTCTTTATCCACATACCAAACATGCATGAAACTCACCAGAAAAAGTACCGAATTCTGCCAATTTTTCTGCCGGCATTATCCGCCGGTGCCTATTACTTGGTACATGTACTATTCTCTGCTCCAAATTTGTTTGCACGAGCATCAGCATGCACACCCAGCTCTATCACACACAGCAGCCATTTGAACATGCGGTGAATGCAGACCTGCTGCACAAGAACTTCTTGCCATAGCTAGATAATGGCGCTATGCGCCTTGGAAGAGAGCCAGCGCTGTAGCCCGAACTTATTGTCAGCAATACATCAGAATAAGGCAGAAAACTAAGGCAACGGCAGCTTCAGCATTTGCTAGGCTTCAGGAACCATGCTTTACTACTTCGTTTTTGAAGTACGAAAAACTCGCCAAGCGAAGAGTTATAGGCATATAGACCAGAGCATCATGAGTCACACGACTACAGTCTGCAGCACACACTACAGCGAATAACGGCAGCGCACACTAAGAAGATAGTTGACCAGGGTGGGTGGGTGGGCAGCTGCACACTTGGCAAGAAGAAAAACAATGATCTGCAGAATCACAGCAACAGCACTTTCAACCACAGCACACTGCCCTCGTACCCGTTCCGCACGCACGTGCAAAAAATATTAACAGAGAACTAGATTTCTCGTTTCTTTCGCTTCGCTCAGCCAACGAGAAATAAACATTTCTCTGCTCCAAATTTGTTTGCACGAGCATCAGCATGCACACCCAGCTCTATCACACACAGCAGCCATTTGAACATGCGGTGAATGCAGACCTGCTGCACAAGACGCACAAAGCATAGCCGGGTTTAGTACCCTATCCATGATAGGAGCAGGAGACTCGGTAGAGGTCGCCGAATACTTTGGCTAGTCACGATGTGCGCTGTCCCCGTCTACCCGGTGGCAGTTCGCGTCTCAACGGGCAGATCACTATCCCTCACCAGCAGCCACAGCAGCATCAACAACATGGCACCTGGTGCCCGGCACTTCGGATCCAGGATCCCAGCAGCTTAGCGTAGCACCCGGTGCTACCTGCAGATATAACATACAGCACACAAAGACACGCAGCACTTCCGCAGTAAATGTTCTTATATAAACTTTTGATGGTTGTATTGTATTGTATTCACAATTTATGAAATCAGACGCACAATATGACATCGGTCTAGAACTAGCCACACTGAATTATTTTATCAATCAGAGTATGAATTATACAACATAGCTATGTCAAATATTGCTGCACTCCTCGACGTGTTCGTATCCTTCTTACATTGGCCGCCGATTTTGCTGGCCAGCGGCCGTCGGCTGCTGCGTGCACACTCTGACGAAATGCCCTGGCTGCCCACATCTGTGACACACCGGAGGGGCCGAAAGTTACCTGGCATATGCTGAATGGGACCTGGATGTGGACGAGGTGGGATCCCCATCCCCTGCCCTGCCTGAACATTAGCATCGACCGAACCTAGGCTACGCACACCTCCGGCCGCTTTCTTTTTCACCCCTTCTGCTTGGATTGCGGCCTGCAGCCGCTTCTGCTTTTTGGAGCCTGCCACCAGGTCCATGAGCAGGTTGCCTCCTTGGAATGCAGTCGCCACCTGGTGGCCATGGTTTTCAGCGACAACAAGCCACTCCTGCCTCTCTCTAAGTACACGCTCACCTTTTTTCGCTGCTCTTCTCCTTTTTCTCTTCGACTTCATTGAGGCAATGATGTCCAGCAATTCCTCGTTCAATGCAAACTGTTTTGCATAGCTGGTCGTTTTCCAGTTCAGCTCCGTGGGTGCTCCGGACTTCCTTTTTTGCCTCGGCGAGCGGGATCTTGATCTCGACTCTGAGGAGGACGAGGACGAGGACGACGATGATCTTGCATCAGGGGAATTTCCCCCTCGTCTTCTTTTCAGCGACCTGCCTCGTTCTGCCAACCTTTCCATGCCTCTTTCCAGCATTCGGATCTTCATGCCCAAGAGCTCTTGCTCGCTCTCGAACTCCGTGGCTGCCTTGGACGCAGCAGCACCAGCCTGTTGAGGAGCTGCAGTTGGGGGTGCCGAGGGCTGGTGTTCCACTGCCGTTTCATACTCGGACGACGACGACGTGGTTCCGACCCTATCGGAGTCGGGAAACTCAAATACGGCTGAGGCACGAGCGCCTCCTCTCTTGCCTCTACCTCTACCACGACCAGAGTTCACAGCTTTTCCTTTCCGACCACTCATGTTGGCAACAGAAAAGAACAGCACCAGGCCGATCTACACGACGGAGGAAAAATTTTGGGCAGCTGCACACTTGGCAAGAAGAAAAACAATGATCTGCAGAATCACAGCAACAGCACTTTCAACCACAGCACACTGCCCTCGTACCCGTTCCGCACGCACGTGCAAAAAATATTAACAGAGAACTAGATTTCTCGTTTCTTTCGCTTCGCTCAGCCAACGAGAAATAAACATGTATTAGATAATCCAATACCGGTACTAGTACAGTACATGTACTAGCTGCACCAGATACAATTATGATAATCCAATACTACTATTACTACAACAGTACAGCACCAGCATTAGATAAACCTTGTTATAGTTCACACATGACGTTGTTGGTTTGACAGCATGAAACAAGGTGGAGGACACCGACGGTCCGTGTTCGGAAACAGTGACCTTACTACAACCATCCACGGTTGGTAGAGCCCCGGTCCGTTGGGACTAGGCATTGGCGGATAATGCTCGAAAAGGTGGCAGATTCTGCTCGAAAAGCAGTGAAATTGGCAGAGCCATACAAACCTTATGGCGGGCAATTCCTCGAATTCTGCTCCATTTCTTTATCCACATACCAAACATGCATGAAACTTACCAGAAAAAGTACCGAATTCTGCCAATTTTTCTGCCGGCATTATCCGCCTAGTTGGGACGGCAACGTCTGTAGGGCCTTCCCTATCAAAATAATAAATTCTACTACTACTACTACTACCAGGGAGTAGTACACAATACCGTATTGTACTACTCCCTGACTACTACTACCATCTGAACCATTATAATTATATTTTATGGATGTTGAACCCGGTTCTGAACTTCTGACCCTCGTTACGCCAGGGGAGTTTTTAGACTTCTCCTAATGTCAGTCGTGTATTCCTTGATCGCTCCTGGATGTCGCCCTGATAGTCATAAAAGGTTTGCCGAGTGGAAGGTGCGACGTGCTCTTCGTGTGCTCCGGATGGCAGTCGTGAGTCAGTCAAGTGTCAAGTTCGGCAAGAAGAGTGTATTCCTGGTTGGAACAATCAACTTCATATTCTAATCTGAATTGTTTTAACTCCTTTTTTCTTCTAATTTCTGCCCATGGCGTCCATCTCCCAGCTCGTCAGCTGACAAAAGTTACTGTCACCACCATGACACTCTCGTGAGAAGGTGCTCTCTGTAGACGAGGTTGGTGATGTCCCGACGAGGCCATGCTTATCAAGGGTACCCTATCGAAAAAGGCCTTTGGCCTTGTTGTTGCCTGGTGTAGGGATCACCCTATTTTTATTCAGATCTTTTAATAATACTACACTCTACCCTTGTTAGTACTACTTTAGTATTAGTAGCACTATTTGCAGCAAGGACCTCAGATGACATAATGTACACGCACGCACGCACGCACCACCACCACCATAGTACAAGTAGATGCTAACGCCTATTTACTTGTAAGTAATTAGTTGTAGACGGGCAGGCCTCTTTTCTCGATCTCCACGAACAAAGTTAATCGTTCGTTAAAAGGGTTTCCACTGCTAACTTGCACCAGACCAGGGTACAGTCTATTCCAAGTGGATACAAGAATGGGTTAACCACTTTATTTATGCACTGGCCGTCGAGTCTGTAGCAGGCCATCCATGGATCCAGGCAGGTGAGTTTTTCACCATACAACGGGGGGTGGGCTCGTGTTCCGTCGCTCCATTAACGACTATGCTGCTCTTTGAGTTTGAGTATCCCTGGGAGCATGGCACACGTCAAGCGCGAGGAGACGCAAGCTAGCGTCGCTGGCCTCTCTCCCCTTCTCTCTCTCTCGCATGAGCGGGGTTGGATAGTTGTGCGTTAGCCCTGGCAGAACGGATAATTACAACAAAAGTGACGCTGCTTCAAGAACTATTGCTGTGGCATGGTTGGTAGAGCACGCACAGAGGACCGCTCCTGTCACTCCGATGACCCCGCAGGAAAGACGATACATCCACCAAAGACTTCGGTACTAGTATTGGCTGGTCGGTGATCTTCGTCCAGACCGCTACGTTTCTTGCTGTTGCACACGCTAGGAAGAGACGCGTCGCCACGTACATGCACGTGCGGCGCTCTTAAATTAGCCACGGCCGAAGTCACAGCTACTGTGCCGAGAGCGTAAGAAGTATCTCACCAGTTTCTATTCACGCTCAGTCGTGCTATAACTAGAACAAGAGAGAAGGTCAGCTCAAGCGAATCGACACCTCTTGGACCTCGCCACGTCCACTTGACAAACAAACTTACTTGACGAGAAGCTAGATGCAGGCCCAGCGCTCCTACAATACATTGTACGTTGTGGTGCCCTCACATTATCCTGTGACTGTGTACAGTCGACTAGTCAGGGGGGTAGAAAGACAGTTACACTGCGGTCACAGTGCTGTGGCTAGAGCTTGCGGGCGACTGTGCAGTGTCTCCCTCACGGTCTATTCCCTGGCCGACAGGGTTTTGATGCGCTGTGGCGGTGGCTTGCAATAGCACTGTGACTGTGACTTGTGCTGAGGTTACTAGTTGACATAATAAAACACAACGACCGAAGAAGTGCCATTTTAGTTCCTCTTTCTGCATGTGACAAGTAGCCTGTATTCGAGGGCGACTGACTCAGTGAGCACGGGTGTGGAGTTCATTACTCAGCGTGAGTGAGTGAGAAACTTTGTGAGGATAGTTGGAATCAGTTCACCTGCTATCCAGAGCGAAATCAACAGCAGCATAGCAATCCCGGGCAAGAGCGTTGCTTCAGAAGTATTACTAGTTGAAGGTGCTAGCATCCTTCGTGTCGTGTCAGGCTTCCTGAGAGTAGTAGAGTTATAGCTGTGGTCCTGCGCGCATACTGGACAGTTCTTTCCATCACAACTGTAGTCTGTACTGTAGTAGTCTGCTACTGTAGTGTGTCTGAATAGCCGTGGAATCTGTAAGGGGATTTCTGCTAGTGCGTTGTGATCATAGTTCTCAGTAGTAGTGTAGGGTTGTGCCCGGCTCCCCCCGTTTTGCTCGTGCATCGCCAGTCATTTCGGAGTTGTAGCGTTGCGTTGCAGGTGCTTACTAGTATCTCGCAGTGTTGCTTTGAAGTTCGCATTCCCGACAGCCGCCAACAGAAGGTTTCAGAACCCGTAAGTAAGTAAGTTAGTAGTTGCTGTCCGTAAGTCTGTGGGATAGGAACCGGGGCATGTAGTCATACTGATTACTAGTAGTACTCTACAGGAAAATCACATTCTACTGTTCGCTTTGCATGTACTCATGTACTAGTGTATTCACAGTCAGCTTGTAGTAGTGCTAGCACCACTGCTACATGTATTATGTACAAGTACAATAGTTATCACAAATATCAGCAAGAGTACATAACCCGTGCCCGGAGCCGAGGTTATGTCCCTTGATAGATTCTGTTACCCGGTCAAGCCAGGTACATGTACTGGTGGGTTCATAGCCCACTCAGTCATTGTTCTGCGGCTGGCATGTACCAGAGGAAGAAAAGGAAAAAATGGCACAGCTACATGTAGTTCAGAGATAGAGCGGGGGGGGGGGGGTACAAGGACTAATCACGTGACGTGACTCCCTGGAATATACTAGCAGTAGTATAAAGAGAAGACAGCCTTTCTGATTGGTGATACATGTGTGCTGGTCTGCTATCAAGCTCTTTCTCAACAGAACCTACACTTACCTTCCCGATCTGACAAACCCAACATGCATACAGTTGGTTAATGGTCATGCGATGCGTTGGTCATATTATGGTATGTGTGACTGAGAAAGGTCGGCACATTGGCAGCGTGGGGAGTTTGAAGTGATTGTAGAGAGCGATAGGAAACTGGGGGGGGGGGGGTGTATATACCGAAGATGGAAGAAGAAAGAGAAAGTGTGTGCATATACGCGAATCAGAGGGAGAAACAGAATGAGAGAATGAGAGAGAGAGAGAGAGAGAGAGAGAGAGAGAGAGAGAGAGAGAGAGAGAGAGAGAGAGAGAGAGAGAGAGAGAGAGAGAGAGAGAGAAAAGAGAGAGAGAGAGAGAGAGAGAGAGAGAGAGAGAGAGAGAGGAGAGAGAGAGAGAGAGAGAGAGAGAGAGAGAGAGAGAGAGAGAGAGAGAGAGAGAGAGAGAGGGAGAGAGGGAGAGAGGAGAGGGAGAGAGGGAGAGAGGGAGAGAGGGCGAGAGAGAGAGGGCGAGAGAGAATGAAAGAGAGCGCGAGAGAGAGTATGAGAGAGAGAGTATGAGAGAGAGAGAGAGAGAGAGAGAGAGAATGAGAGAGAGAGAGAGAGAGAGAGAGAGAGAGAGAGAGAGAGAGAGAGAGAGAGAGAGAGAGAGAGAGAGAGAGAGAGAGAGAGAGAGAGAGAGAGAGAGAGAGAGAGAGAGAGAGAGAGAGAGAGAGAGAGAGAGAGAGAGAGAGAGAGAGAGAGAGAGAGAGAGAGAGAGAGAGAGAGAGGAGGAGAGGAGAGGGAGAAAGAGTGTGAGAGAGCCAGAGAGCGAGAGGGAGAGAAGGAAAGTGCATGTTTCCGATGATTCAGCGGGTACTCTTCTATCCAAAACGCTAAAGGACAGGTACATAACTGCACGTCACTGGCTGCGTAGCGTCACTTTATACAGAACGGTGTGTGAGCGACGGCGTGGATTGTGTGGATGGAGATTAGAGGTCTGGTCGGGTACCGCCAAGATATTCTTGATGCGCTGTGTTCATGTGGTGAGTTGGGTGACACCGTCCCCAGTTACGTGTCATTTGGGACATGCATTGCACCTGCATTTTACAACCAACTTTCTAGATTAGACTCGGGTGGAGACGGGCTTAGGATAGGCAGGATACCGGTTTTGAGTACGGTCACCTTCTCCTTTCTTACGTTACTTCATACAAGTACAAGAAGTAACTCTTTCTCAGGTAGAACCTTCCAAGTTGGAGAAGGCTGTTGGTTAACGCATTCCAGACGTGATGCAGCTAAGCATCAGGTCGTTGAGTGGTCCTCTCATTTTACTTTCTAGATAAACTACAGTGCAGTATACAGTGCAGTATGATTTACAATGTGTCACATGATCATGTAACTGTAAGTGCAATCCTGGCCAGAGAAAGCTCGACCTCATGATAATTATGAGTAATGGGTTAAAATCAGCGCCGCGTTCGAGGGTTCGTACCGTGTGTGTGTGATGATGGCCTGGGACCTAGCCCTCGTCCTATTTTGGCCTAGCCTAGGCCATAGCACCCCGTGATATTTTGCTCCACGTGTTCAGGTACAGTGCAAGGTGGCATTACACTGGCACTGGGTCCCGGTGGGGGTAACTGTCAAAACGGGTTTATTCGGTGGGGGTAACTACTTTTTGGGGAAATACAACTGCTTTCCTCCGAATGCTCCGATTCCTAGATATCTCGCAGAGTGGTGACGGAATGTAAAACTATCGGCGCCGTCATCAGCACTCCATCAGAAAAGACAGAAGATTTACTGCCATCAATTGTTAAAGCCGTCTTGACAAAGCCGCAGACGAAGCAGGACGAAGGCGTCGCACGGAGTGTGATTGAAATCGACTACATGTAGCTATCATGTGATCTTGCGGAGGCAGGACCTTGTCTTGGTCGGGCAGCTTTCCCACGAACTAATTAGATCTGGCTGTTTCTTCTCACACGCTTTGGCTGTATATGTCGTGTAGGCTAGCAGAACACTTACACCACTGTCAAGCATGAATCGATCTCCACATGCTGGTGCAGGATCGCGTCTGAGCGGCCCGCCAAGCTGACTGGAGTGGAGTGTTGAAACGAGACGGGGACGGCACCAGCAAGGAGAATGAGCAACGGACGCAATTCGTTTGAACAAGTAGACAAGGCAGCTGAAGTACATTACATACTATGTAACATAGCTCGGGATGCCGAATACGGTTTAGCAACAGGACATGCAGCTATCGCGCTGGCAGTCAGAAGCCAGCGGTCATCCTGATAGATTGATGACAGGTGAAGGCGTGTGTTGATTGTCACCTTTCAAACGCTATTGTTTACCCCATGCGAGGTAGTACTAGGCTTTCGGCGTGTGCAGGATACTGTCGATACTGTCGTCGTATTGATCGACATCGATCAGTTCTGCGAGCGGTACACGACGTGCCGAGGATGTAACACTTCCGAAAGCTGGCACTACCAGTTCTACATCTACTCGAGGAAGAGATGGAGAGAGGGTCAAACCAGTCAAGAGAGAGACGCTCTCTAATAATATCAGTCAGCTAGGTTTTCATGCTCACGGTGGAGTATTTATTGTAGTAGTGTAATGAGTCTGTAGAATACCGTGCTGCAGTATGCGCTACTAAGTACTATAGTACTATACATACTAGAAGTAAAGCAAGGCACAGCAAGGAAGCTTTGAGTTTGAGACATGAGACTCTACACACTACAGTGTGCTGTTGCAGTGTGTAGTCGCAGATTGTAGTAACCAGATGTGCACGCAGAAAGCTGTGAAGAAAGTTAGTTTCAGAGCAGCTGCTGAGCCTGTCGCCAGCGTCGGAGAGTCGCAGTGACACCAGTCTCCAGCCTCCAGCCGTATTGGCTCTAGCCTCGCTGGTAGATCTACATGGTTCCGGGGCTGAAGCCAGGATCTAGGACACGCTCACCAGGTACGTGGTGTAGATGTAGGTCACAGATCTTAGACTTGAGTTGAGAGTCTCCGGCTGTGAATGGCAGGACTGAAGACTGAAGCCGTGAAGGTATACTTCTGTGAAATGAGACAACTTACTTTAAATTTTACATGCAGTACATCAAAGGCTTGGAATATAACAATTGATACTTTATGGACGGGGCACATCATCCGTCATGCATAGTCTACACCCGAGGTCAAATGCCTGGAAAAGAAAGTACAGGGTCCCCCAAAAAGTACTTTACAGTATATCCTAGGCAACATACTGTACATTAGATAGGTATTATTTCCTTGGAGACAAGAATGCAATTATACTACTGTCTTATGATAAGGCATGAAAGTATACTAGCGAAAATGTTCAAGAGCCTGAAGTATGTCCTACTTCTAAGTAGAAAGGTATTATTTTGACTAGTTTGAGGGAAAGACACAAACGGGAAAAGTCTGAAGAAAAAATTGACTGTCACCACCAGGACTCGAACCAGGGACCCTCGCTTGTTGCTAGCGATGCTCTAACCACTGAGCTATGGTGTAGTCGTCATCCCAGCAGAGACCGTTCAACACTTTCTTCAGACTTCGTAACTCACACTTCCTGTGAATCCACACAGGCGGGTGGGACGCAGCCCTCACTGTACCCACATACGTCAAAGAAAGGTATTAGCTGACACATATCGGATTATCCCTAACTGCACGGCGTCTTGGATTCCTGGATAGATGTGAAGAAAACATGCCGGTAGAAGTAGCAAGAGCCTATTCGGACTACAATGTAAGTACAGTGTAGATATCTACCAAGGTTGTGAACTCAGCCTTGGTACAGCCATGTCTACGCCGTGGACTGTCACTGGAAACAGGTGGGTTCTCCTTCAAACAGTAGTGTTGGGCTGCGTCATCTTCGAAATACACGTACAATCATGCACCTCACCTTCATTGTACATTGTACAACACAAGATTATATTAAAGATAGACGTCCAACTCACAAGTACTAGTAGCTTCTCCTCAATCCTCATGATGGCTCCCGGGCGACAATTTGATTGAGATAAAATAGGAATTTCGAGTCAACAAGAGACCAATTGCTTTGGTGATGATGTCAGGTTTTCCGTGCTACAGTGCCGCCATTGTAATGACGCCATGTACGTGCGCAAGGCTGAGTGGCCTTCTACGCTGCAAGTGTATGTAGCGTATTGTAGGTCCGGGTTTCACTACAAGCGGGCGAAACCTTTCTGAAGAAATCATCGGATCCAAATGGGTGCCATGATACATACATGTAGTTGCTGTCCTGTTACTTCGAAATCAACAGTGCATGGACTGTCCCGTGTGGGTAAACGTAGCACCAAATGTGATCTGTAAGTGCAACTACACAAGAGAGATTGGAAGCTGTGTCACAACTCTGAGTTTCACGTATTACTACGATCATCACTCCATCAGGCAACTGATGGCTCCAAAACGGACAGGCTGAACATACATGTAACTGGGGAGCCAGGTGAGAAATACTGAGGGGAATCATAGCGCACGAGTCAGGTGCAGGCGCGAAGTTGCTCAGTCTTTAGACTTGAGGCTATGCAGCAGCAGCAGTTCCGGTGAGAATGATATAGAGTAGAGCTGGGGACTTGATTATAAAAAATGTACTCTGTACTCTGTATAGTTATAACTACATGTACTACATCTCCATCGACACAAAGCGGGAAAAAGAACAGAGCAAATACCTTTCCGTAACTCTTTGTGCTCAGAAACGCTCATCAGACGACTATCACTGTATCGGGTCCAACCAGCTATTCGCTGGATATGTGGAGTGTGATGAGTGTGAAAGCATCACGGAGGAGCTGGCTTACTAAAAGGAAAGATGTATAGTTTGTCAATCATGACTTGCAACGTTACGTCCGCATTGTGTACAGAAATGAAGAAATCCAATAATGGGGTTATAAGTGGCAGTGTCTGCTCCAGAGCCGGGTCACTGACCCGATTGGGGTTACTAGTACTTAGACCCGCTTGGAAAAAGAACACGTTTTGACTCAATCAGGGAGTGCTAAGGCTCCCTGATGTACAATACTATTTTTTTACTAATAGCCGCACTTGAATTATGTACCTGGCTCTGACCCGGTTGCGTGATTTGAACGTTTGAAATCCTAGACTAGCCGACACTGATATTAGTGAGTGTTCGCCACTATCTAGATTGGACTACACAGATTGTCCCTCTCTCGTGTGAGTAGGTGTGACCGATGTAGAAAACAGATGTAGAAAACACATTCTGCTCTTCCTCTAATCAATATTGTTCTTGCCCTCCTGCTTTTTCTACTCGTGTAGCTGTTGCTGCTGACTGTTCTGCAAGACAGAGACACGGAGAGGGAGAGGGAGAGAGCGCGGAGGTCACCCAGAGCTGCTGATCTCTTCCTGTGCCATTGCGTAGCGGCTGGACTGCACTGTGCGTTGGCCTGTCAGCTAACGACTACGTCGTTACCAGTGATAGAGGCGAAGAGAGAACTAGGCTGGCTCCACTGCCACCAGGCTCGTTGCCGATATGCACCTTCAAGCTGGATCCGAAAAAGGCAGCCCGCATCGCCAAACCCTAGGAGGAAAAGTTGCCGAACGTCACGGCATCAGCAATGGCAGTAGCAGTAACAGTGATGCTGATGATGGCTCTGTTTACCGTTTCATGACAGCCAGTGCTTTTGTAGTGCGTAGACCTGGCATTTGCTATCCCCAGTTGGAGAATACGACCTCGCCTCCGGAAGAACAGCACATGCGACAGCCATGCTTGAAGCCAGTAATACTAGCTGGCAAGCGCAAGGCCAGTGACCCGCAAGCACTGCGCTATGATCACCATGGTGCATCTGTCGCCAGTGATCCTGTGACAACAGCCAGCGTCGGTGGTGGCGGCTGCTGCACCAGCAATCATGACAGCCCTTCTAGCTCTACATCTTGCAGTAGCCTAGACATAGAAGCCCTGACTGCTAGTGCTAGCACTCTCCCAAGAGCAGCTCTCCCTTCCAGTGATAGCATTGTTCGTGAAGGTCACCATGCCAGCCTCGCTCACTGTGGCATCGGTAAGCCTGACCCAGTGCCACCAGTGAACATCTATGGCCCCCGTCCGGTCGAGGCGAGACTGACAGATACCTCTTCCTGGTTTACTGCAGACAAAACTCTGAAAAAGTTACGGGACGTGCTCCAGGAAGACCACCGCAACAACAATGAAGCTTCCGACACTGATGGAGAAGGTGAAAGCCAGGTACCCCTGTCACATTTCCAGAGTGATGTAGTATTGGACGGCGTCAGAGAGTCTATGTGCTCGGAAACCTGTGTGGCAAGCTCTGATGCGGAAAGTCATGTACATGTAGATGAGCCAGAATTGGCACAGTCCAGTTCTGGCATGTCGGCTGATTCTAGCGACGAGTGTGATGTGCACTGCTACATGTCCGGTCTCAGTTCTGAGGTGCAGCTCCTGATCTGCCGCCATATGGAGGTGGAAGACTTATCGAGGCTTGCGCAGACCTGCTGTTACTTTGCCAACCTAATCCAAGAGGCAGAATCATTGTGGAAATACCTGTGCAAGGTGAGACATGCATGCGTAGACTCTACGTGATCAGTTACTATGTTCTACACACTACATAATACATGTACCCTAATATTTAGGCTAAGAATAAGGATCACACACTGGATGTTTTGTATGCAGTGGCATCATAAGCACTGCTTTGCCAATCCATGCAAAGCATACACGTGTGCGATGTTATTATCGCGATGTGGAGTCAGTGGCTGCGAACAGGTAAGGACATACGTACATGTACGAGTTCACGTAACGTTGTACATGTATTTAAACGTGTAGGTTATTTTGTTTGTTGGTGTATGCAGCAGTACATGTACATGTATGGCACGGTATGCTGAAGTGTGTTGATAATGATTACATTGAGGTAGGACCAGGACCCCTCCGATGGCAGGATCATCCGCACAAGGTGCTCCACGGTCAAGATCTAGATAGGGATACGTCCGACAACGATGTACCACTGTAGACAGTACTAGTGAACAGCAATAGCTAAACAATAGCGATACTGAAAGTGATAATTATTATCAGCAGCAGTGGCGAATTCTGAGCGGCTCTCCCTTCCATTGTTGAACCAAACAAGGATGATTCGGGCCCAGCCAATCAGTAGGGAAGCCATTCTTTGACTGTCCAGGCAGCAACCTGTTACCAATAACGTTAGAGCAGAGATACCCGCAGTACCTCACTCACTCAGGCTATACGGTATCCTCTTAGACGTTCTTGTCAACAGACTTAGGATGCGGACTATTTTCGCATCCCAGGCACGCACGCGCAGCTCGCAGGAATCTACAAGAACGTGCGTGGTTACAATAGACTTATTAGTAGTATCACGTAGTGCAGTGTTCTCTAAATGCCGCGTCGTGTTCGGGTACATTATGCTTCGTCGGCAGAGCGTGTTTGCTGACCGCTGAGTTTGGAGAGGGTTCTGTGCATCTAGCTGTGCATTCCCAGTGACTGCGGAATCATGCACAGGTATGCACCGAATCATGCACAGCCAGGTATGCACCGAATCATGCACAGGCATGTACTGTCTTTATGCCACATGAACATGCAGCGACATAGCGTGCAGAAAGGGTACTTCAGCCTTGACCTCTCTCAAGCAAACAAGAAGGCCCAAGAGCTGTCTTTCAGCTTGGCTGCTTGTCATGGACGCGCGTCAGGCAGTCATGAGTGCCTTGCTAACTTTACTTTGCCTGGGACTAAAGAGGAAAGTTTCGCACCATTGCAAATCTAGAGATAGGAATTATTGCTTTGTCCTGGGTCCAGCGAGCGTTGCGGTGAACAATACAGACCTGACCCTGAGCAGCGGCAACGCGCTTCATCCACTTGTGACTTGACCAGTGCTGCATGCAGTGAGGGTCGAGTCGATACCAGCAACTGGTTGACCATGACTGCCTTTGACAGTTTGAGTTTGGCCACATGCACCCGTTCTTTCCCGGCCTGAGTCTGTGCTAGGTAGCGCTGCAGTACAGGTGTGTGTCTGTATGACCATGCACGGCCGTCTGCGTCGGCGTTGTGTGGCTCGGAAATGTGTCGGCATGTCAAAAGTGGGCGGAGAGGTGTGACGCCTGGAACTGAGAGTGTACGACGCGCACGCAGCTAATGTTAGCATGCCTGCCTGCTGTCTGGTCCCGGATCATCTTCCCTGCTGCGTGTAGTAAAGACTACTAGTACTAGTATGTTCGTACAGCAGGCAGGTAGGGTATGTAACTTGTAAGTAACGTTATTGCTTCGATTTGAAGTATTTCGTTTTAGCGGTGGCAGAGCATGAGCAGGCGGGACAAAGAGATACCGACCGCTGGCGGATGTTTTCATCAATGAGAAATCTCCACTTGCATGTGTCGGACAGGGCCAGGGCATACTCGGCCCGGGACGGACTAACACTAGTATCTATTACTTCATCTTGACCAAATGGGGACTGCCGTCAACAAGCACTACCGACTACAGTATAGAGCTCACGTAGGAGTAATCGAGTATCAACACTCGACAGTGCATCGCTACCACCTGTGGTATGCTCACGACTCGCGAGGCACTTCGGAGTCATGCCCACCGATGTTGCGTTTCCCACACTATCTGATTGCGATGTCCTGAATGGAGGGGAGGAGTTGCTTTACAGGAACACCAAATAGCAAATACTGTACCGGTAAACGTTATTAATTTTAAAATACAGGCACTGTCAATCAATGCGGCGGGGCGTGTTCAAACCGAAGTTTAGGCACTCCCAAATCGAATCACGGTGCGTTTCAGACATTCCGTCATAACACCTCCAGCGCCGACCAACAGCCCACCTGGGCGCGCGCGTGCAGCACACATGTATGCACACAGCTTGAACTACTGCATCAATCCCCACGGCCACATTGTGCAAGAGCACATAACCCCCCAGTATGGGATAGAACCTGGGGAAGGGTGGGGGTGGGGGGTCTAAGTGACATTCATACTCCATCCTCATCCATCAGTTTGCCATCGTGATTTTATGGTCCACTTCTAGGTGTGACGTGCCAAAGTGACCATTTCGGCGAGCACCGGCTCAACGCGTTGTGAACTATACTTCTTCTTCTTGTAATACTTGTCAGCGCTGATTCGGTGACTTAGTCACTAGTCGACAGGCAGCCAGTGACTAACGCTGGCAATAATTGCTACGATCCACTGGTCTAATAACCGATACTTACAACTGGCGATGGGTCGGTGAAGCTTTAGCAGGCTTATGGGCAGTAAAGTTAACGCGAAGGTAGCAACGCCAATCGCCAACTAGTCGTGGTCAGTCTTCCATTGCCGACCCTTCATTGCTGGCGTCTCACTTCCGACGTGAACCAAACCACCAGTGACGAAGAGGTGGTACAGCTACAACAACCCTAAACTACTAGTGGGTCGATTTGCCACTACATCATTCTCAATGCACAACAATGAACCGACACATGTAACTAACATGTTAGTTCAACGCACTTGGTTTCAGCTCCAAGCCGAACCAAAGTAGTAGAACGGAGAAGCCAGCAATGCATACCCTGACCACCACTGCCACAATGACAAGTCACTGTAGAGCCGTGGCACACCATATTCGGCATAACGATCATTGTTACTGTACGTGTTCGTGTAGACTTACGAGTGTACACGATTGTACCGCAAACTAATATTAGTCCTGGGTCATGCAGCCATGAATTCTTATCTTCGTTGGAGCTACACTACAATCAACTTCTCATGTACATGTACATCAATACAATGCCACGTAACGTAAATTTTCCTTCAAGTACTAGTAACTACACTGTACATGTAACTACTTATACCTGGCTACACTACAAACAGGCCTGACTGAACACTGCGTTGAGACCGCCACCAGTCTAGCGGTCACCACGCCACGGACGAGACAGCCAAGGCAAGGCGAATCCATGTGGGCTCATGCAGTCATCAGTGGTCACAGGGCTTACATACGTACTTTTACTGTGTTTAACTACTAAGTAACTATGCACCGCATGCGACTGCACTTGAAAACAAAACCAAACTGTAGTGTCATACAGTCAATGAGAAAACTGAAAGTCCAGACTTCCGCATGGACGTATATTGAAGTTCACACTGCACAAAGTGAACAGTAATGAGTATAATGGGTAGATCTACCAAGTAATTGCTTCTCGGGGGGGGGGGGGGGGGGTATGAGCCGTGTGCTGTGTAAGGATCCAGGTGTCATCCTGATAGATTCTGGTATCTTCTCGACGGCAGAGCGCAGCGACAGAGGCGAGAAGTATTTTCTCGTCACAGCGGTTTTTTCTCGTGTTTTTTTCTCACAAGTGAGCAGTCATCTGATCAATTTCTTTTTACTCGTACATCTTCACATGTTCTCTAAACCGCTGCGCATGAGCACGACTGGCCAGTCGTCTTGAGGTACCCACCCTCCCTCCCTGCTTTTTGTACTTGTCAGATTAGCCACTTGGGGTTTTACACCCGGTTTTTTCCCTCAAAAAAATAATGCGTCCGTCGGCGCGAGGGTTTTTTCCCGGCTGGCTCGGCCCAGACGAATTAATCTGACGGTCCCAAGTGGTGCTTCTGGTTTTCGGTCATTGCTCTCTCAGTTGTTGCCATTGCGTTGCTTTCACAGAATATCCATGTGCTCTGTCCCTTCTTCCGCTATTCTACAATTCCGCATCCTTCCATGTAAAAGAACGTGGTGTCACACTTCTGGCCCTCCTAACCGCAATACAAATGTGCTGTTGTTTGGTGTGTAGCGAGTGTGGCTTATCGCTGTGCGAGAATGGCTCTTAGTCTTAGCAACGCAGTGTAGTAACGAGTGGAGAAGCTCAGCGAAGGCACGCACCCCCTGACATAGTACCTAGACTACAATAGTGACGTTGACACATTAAAATTGACTACCATGCATTCACTTTAAACAGTCTTTCACCACATTTAATTGTGGCTGGTTGCTATAGCAACAGCAAAAACAAACCAGACTCTTTTTTGTGCTCTATTCTTGGTTTTCGCAGCGCGACTTCAACGTGCTAACCCGTGGCAAGAATGCCTCTTACGCTGATCTCTACATTCTGTTCTACAAAGTGCACAAGCTGGCTGCTAGCACGTGTGCAGACCACCTGTACAAGGAGACGGACATGCTGTGGCTTATGGCTAGCTGCTGGGCCAAGTGCCCGGTCGAGCGCTGGGAAACGGTGGCGTCTAACAAGGTGCGCATGCTGGGTCTCTCCCTGGACGATATGGACAGCTCCGCCAAGATAGTGCCAACGGGACAGATTGGCCAGGGCGGCCGCATCGTCAATCACTTCGCCTGGCGTGACGTGGTGGACGTAAGTTGACCTGCTTAGCACACATACACATACAATGTATACCGTTCGATGACACTTCCTGATTACGGCTTCACTAGACCCTCCCGGCTTACCTCGACCACCTATATCCGGGTATCGCTCTTTGAGTAGGGTTATTCTTCTACAGTCCGGCCAGTGAATGTTGCCCCCCCCCCCCCATCCCGGGGATTTTCCTGGTCGGCACCGTACATGTACAAGTGAACAAGGTTGTGCAGTGAGCCTCAATGTGATGCCAGAGTATCACATGGTACAGTTTGATATACAATTTCTGAATGCTGAGATTTTTAGTGAACCTGGCCATTGCACACTACTCACGTAGAAATGAATGACAAATGTTTTCACACTTTCCCGATCAGTTCACTGCAGTGAGCCAACCATTAGCACCAATGGCATGACACGTTGGAACAAGCTGCACTGCACTACTCTGCCAAGCTTGACTCATCTTCTACTTTCGTGTTTGCTGCAGGCAATGAGAGCGCTGCATAGTGGTAGCACGCTGGAGGTTCAAAAGTATCTTATTCGCCGATGCCTGAACCATCGCATAACCAGCAGTGTGCACGACCGCTACGTACGTCATCAGATGGACCAGCGCGAGCACAGCCTGGTGAAGTACTTGGCCATAGTACCAACACGGAAGAATGTGTTGCTAGCTGGTCTGTATCAGGGCGGTCTCAAGAGCCTACACTCCCAGATCACACTACGTGACGAAGCGATGTTCCTCATCCACCCACTGCTGCGCATGTATCGCTGCGGTCACATTCGTTTCGGTGCAAAATCAGTCGCGCACTACGTCGACGCGTGCGACATCATACAACAGTATGTGCTGAACAAGGTCTGGTGCCAGCGAGAGAGTATGGAGATTCGCGATTACTCCATGTGCCTATGTTTGATGCACAAGGAGCTGGCTCAGCAGCTGGAGACGCAATCAGTGAGTATCCCGGACATGCTGGCCGTGGCGGAGAGCTACTACAAGCGCATTGCTGCCGTCTGGAAGTGGCAGACTCAGCACGGTATGGAGTACATGTGGCACCATCGGCCATCCTGTGTCATCACAGCTCATGTAGCCTGCGGGTGAGTAGATCGTGGTTGGTGTTCAGCACCGCTATTATTCATGTCGCAGTACTTGTTGGATGCGTCTTTGAGAATAATCAACAATGCATGCAACTGTACAACTCACGGCATACCAGACACAACAACTACAGTTCAGTGCACATTGCATTGCAATACTAGTAGAGCATACAGTCGAGGAACCAGAGCAGTGAGGACACAAGAGCAGTGAGGACACAAGAGCAGTGAGGACACAAGAGCAGTGAGGACACAAGAGCAGTGAGGACACAAGAGCAGTGAGGACACAAGAGCAACATGAAGATGTATAGGAATGCTGAAGCAAGACATCAGGAGAACACATGCATGTAGTTTGCAGTCACGGTGTCGAAGTACTGTAACCATGGGCACCTGGTTCGGTGACAAAAAAAAGCTTTCCCAGTGGAGCCACATGACAATGATTTAGTGTGTGTGTAGGGGGGGGGGGGGCAGATTGTACTATACTGTACTGTACTGTACTGATACTGATACTGATAGAACATTGCACATTGCATTACAGCCAGGACCCTGGGTCATGCATGACATACGGATAATGATTGAAAAAAATCCTCAGATACATATACCACATTCAAGTACTAGTAAATCCCTGAGGTAAGGTTTTTTTTTAACCATCAGTACGTTGGTAGTGATGCCAACCAAGAATCCACAGGCGCAGGGTGCGATGCAAGTCAAGAAACTGCAGTAAAAGAAGACGTTTATGAACAAGTTGGTCAGTGTCGTGCAATGTTATCACATGAGCTGATTGTAACGTAACCGGTGGTGTTAGTGGACAATATAGTGAAACTTGTAGTTCCTTGGTCCTCATTTCTTTTTATGAAAAAGGCTATTGAAATTTGCTCTGCTGTGAGGTACTCCAACATTAAATTTTATATCTTCTCTTCCTTGCTGCTCTCTTCTTTGTCACAGGAAATATCTGGAGTCGGGTGAGATGGAATACCTGGACACGCTGACCAGGTACTTTGAAACACGAGAGGCACTGGTCAAGCAACTGGACACCATCATGGAGAAGTTGGACGAGTGCATACCCACTGACGAGATCACAGTGCTCTACGTTGCCATGGCAGCCATGCCCAGGCCAGCCTTCCGGGCATGCACCACCGGAGCAGCGCCGCGCATGAACCCCCCGGGAATGTTCACCTGCGCTCACGCTCACAGGCTGGAAAACGCCATGCCAGGCATGCTCGGCTACACTAACCATCCACGATGCAGGTGTAATCATGGTGCCGGCAACGGCGAACAGACAATACTGACGCAGCTGCACAGGATCTCCCACGCCCCGTGCCGGTATCCCGACTGGGTCCAGGCACCGACGGACATCGAGACGCTGCCGAGGCTCAACCTGCGAAGGTACAGGCCGTCGTTTAGCTCGTGGTGGGGACCAGTGGAGCCAGTGGGCTACAACGAGTATCAGCGAACAACAATGGGTTGGGAATACCAAGAGTTGCTGCGACAGTGGCTGCGCGTGTCCGACACCGCACGCCGCACGGAGGTCTATCAAGACGCGTACAACCTGGTGACGGGACTGCTGAATGCAAAGAGCGGCGGAGAGGCTGCCAGTACTGCGAAGCTGATCCAGTTTGTGTCCGTCCGGTACACGCACTGCTCCATCAAGATACATCTCCGCCAGTGTGCCATCCAGCGTGAGCTGCAAGCACTGCGCTTGAATTACACGACTGACAGGTCCAGGGCGGCGACACCAGCCGCACCCAGCACTTTCGCGAAGCCCGTGGCAATCCGCTTTCCCCAGCTTCATACCTGTGCAAGCGTAGGTGCATTGCCATCGACAACGTTGAGACACCCATGGTTCGTATCACCGACTGGTGACTCATTGCTGTGGCCACAGTCCGTGCCAGCATCTGCCATCGATGGCCAGGCTAGCCATGCGACGGCGGCATTAAGGCGTGAAATCGGCGTGCCAAACGTAACCCGTTCCACTCATGCCACAGTGGCGACCAGCAGAGGGGCAAGATTGGGCTTGGGCAGGAGCATCTCGCAGTCCAATCTATCTAGTGCTGCTCACCTGGACCGGGAAGAGGAAGAGGATACCGGCAGTTCTACTCACAAGCTGAGCGCTAAAAAAGGACCAGCACGAGCGGCTAGCCTTGGTCCTTCCCTCATGATGAGCTCAGAGCCCAGTCATAACCGTGGCTTGATTGCCAACACCATGATTGTGACGGGGTACACGCATATTGACCAAGACATCCACCAGTATTTCTGCCTATGCCGCGATGGTCAGCCGTGAGCAGCGATTTTCCGTTCCTTTCCTGGCGTGGCTTGGATAAAGGACATTATAAGGACGTTACTCGAGGTGTCGGCCATTCTCTGTGGTCTGGTCACGCTGTGAATCAATCATAAAATTTATAAGTTAAAATGGAACTAAGTCTTATTTAATACCTCTGTGAAATACTTGAGCAAAACAGTATCGAAGCCCCACTCTGCCATAGTTTAGGTTCACGTACTTTAATAGCAAAGTTGAATTCATTCATATTTCGTTCATGTCTAACTCAAAATGCCTCGCTTTACTTTCGAAGTATTCTTCAACTCTAATTGAGATGGCAGAAGTGCCTATATATCAAATGAAGTAAAATGAAAACAAACAACAAACAGCATCCATTTTGCACACGTACACTGCTGTGTACAGATGGCTTGCTTATCCAGGATAATTTGACTGGACACGAACTGGTCCGGTCCTGGTTTTAGTGGTCCCCTGCTACAGGTTGCTTTATCAGAGTGATTCCTTTGACAGGTATTGCTGTAGAACAGCAGACAGCGCACAGTGGTGCGCAGCAGTGCGATATTTCACACAAGGACATGTACAATGTAGCTAGGGCACTCTCAACGTAGGCTGCAGAACACCACCGCGGTTGACTCCAGCGCTATTACTGGCCAATATTGTGAATTCAAGCAGAGAACTCGATGATGAAGTACTAGGTACTCGTTTCTCGAGTATTTACTCAACTCCCTAACACCCACTGGAAATTGCCTGCAGTAAACACTGCAAAGCTAGAGTCAGCTCAACCGGGAAACGGACAGCGCAAACAGACAAAAGAGCAGTGAAAGGTTTTCTTTTTGTCAAAGGTGGTGAAACCAGCAGCACCAAAAAACCAACCCTACTTACACTCAGATGCATGAGGAGCAAGAAAGTAGAGATACTGTAGATCGTGTCTTTTTAACCCTTTGTCCTTTTGCCCAAAATGTATGTGAGGGGTACCTGCTTCAACAAATCCACTCACCATACCCAAGCAGCTGATATTTTGTATGTACACTTTATGTTTTCCTGAAAGCTTATGATATTTGTGAACTAAAAATGCAGTTTAGGTTGAATTCCTCAGATAGGCGTGGCTAAACAAGAGTATCAAAAATGATTTTTTTGCAAAAATCTGCGAAATTTCAAAGTTCAAGTTCTTTCCTATGTATAATAATGTGCAATTTGTACAAGTATGACCTGGAGTAGAAGCCCTGGCATGTTGGGCAAACACGGAGCATTAGCCAGAGGAGTGCCAGTGGCGACATGCTCGACATTTCGGCCCCGTGCGGCTACTCTCCTCGCTCTGCGCGGCTGTCGACCATGAGTTTGACGGCGCGCAGGTGACGGAGATCTGGACCTCTCTGGGATCGGACTACGCTCCCGCTCCACGTGCTGCGGCACTCTAGCTGTCCCTGCCGCTCCACGACGGATAAGACACAGCGGTGGTACACTCTCTTCACCACTCGAGTGCTGTTCTGCCGATCCTGCACTTAAATCGGAGCGGTCGACATGTCCGACAGTTGGGTCGACGGTTACGACACAATAATCCGCGTCGTCATCAAAATCAGAATCAACACCTTCAACTAAGGCTTCGTCCAGTTAGTTCTCTTCATCAGAGGACATAGGATTGTCGCTTGGGTCACTCTAGCTATCCTCAAACAAGCGCTTCATCTGCATCAAGCCACCTGCGTGCTGCCATGTCGGAAGTTACGGCGCAAGCAAACTTCGGCTTTGATTTCCTGAAATTTTTCAAATGGCAACTAGCCCCAGCGACCCATGTATCATCCTCTACATAGCATAGGCTGTGTGCACGTGAATTTTCATGTGGATCGGGTGATCCGCGTAGCTTCCAGGTCGCTTTGAACATGCGTGGGTTGAACCGTACACAGGTGTACGGTTCAAGTATGGGCGAAAGGACAAAGGGTTAAAAGAAAAATGTTCTTTATAGAAAATGTAAAATGATCAGGTTCTTCCGGAATTCTTAGAAAGTGCGATTAAAAACTTGTGTCAGCCTCACTAGGGTATGTGTGGGAACCTATTTTCATGGAACAAATTTCCTAGAATATGACGTGCCAAATGCATTTAAAAAATTGGTTCAGTAAAAATATCCTATCGTGTAAAAATACTTTGAAGTGCAATCAGTGAATCTCTTTTGGAAGCCGCACATTGCTTGTAAATATGGTAGACAGAAAGAAAATATCTTCTCCCAGCAAAGAATCATTGGCCGTCGCAGTTTCGTTGCGGATAAACGGAGGAGGTATAGGAAGCTTAGCCAGTTCGTATCGAGGAGTGCAATAGTCGCTGGTTGTAACGTAACCACGGATCACAGCCTAACCGGAGGGGGGGGGGGGGGAGAGAGAGAGAGTAACCGTGGGTTGTAGAGCAACATGAGTCATAGCCATTACGCCTGGTACCGGGTGAGGCCAGCGAGCACCAAACGACCTACACTGGGTGAAACCTCACAGTGGTGTGTGCTTGGTACACATAGGCCAGAGCACACACGAACAGGGTAGTGAGTACCCAGGGACTCACACTGGCAGAGAGTGGCATGTACTTGGTACACAGAGACCAGAGTCCATGCTGCGGAGGGTGGGGGCAGGGGAAGTAGTGAGCACTAGGCGACTCATTGCGCAGGACACACGAGTGAAGAGTGCCCAAGTAAAAAGAGACAAAAATGGCTAATTCGGCGACAACGAGTTAGCCGATTGCCCACTAGAGACGTATATATATATATGAACCAGCTGGATAGAATCCAGAAGTACGTCCGACATGTAATGAATGGGGGTTGAATGCACACCGATGCATGGTGGCACAGGGCACGTATTGACTTACACTCCGAGCACGCAACATGGCAGTGGAATACAAACCAGTTCAGAGCTGCTTGGCATCAGAGACTACTGTCGACCACACTCCTTTCACTGGATACCAGCGCAAGAAACTGCACAGCATTCTAGTCCACCAGCTGGAAGACAGAGTCCTTAGCCGGAGTTGGAAGTAAGCAGGTACCTAGACAAGGAGTGGATGGCCAGAGTCTGACGACGACATATGAAGTTGGTCAGCCGGCGCGGCACACTGCCCTTCAGATCGATCTGCAGGTGGAGAACAAAACAATGCTGCAATCAACAAACGGCGACCTGCCAGCCACAATCCATCCGTTGCCCAAATCTACATTGCGGCCACGCCGTGACAGCCAACATCACTCTGATCCAGAATCAAAATTCAGAAAGGACTTGATTTATTGAGTGAATTCTTCAGGGTGCATTTGCCCGGTAAACGCCCTGTGATGATGATGTACCCTTGGTGACATCAATAGGGCAGTACTTCATCAATAGGGCAGTACTTCTACACAAACCTATGGACCAGCAATGTGCATGAGAGAAACAAGGAAATATCTTGGTACCAAAGTGGGCGGATTGATATTCAACAAGCTTAAAGCACCACATCAACTGCAATTTGGGAAGAGAAGAAGTATTGGGGTGCGAGGAGCTGGTTGCTTTGGTCAAACATGATGGTATTGCGCAAGTCACCACACACAGTGCGCCTGTCGTACTTCAAATTTTTGGTAAATATTTTTATACCAGCAATCTCTAAATCGCCAAACTGTAGCTCTTTATCAGTTTAGCTGCTTTGTTGGCTTTCATCTGTTTTGTGGAACCTTCCTTGATCACTATGGGCAAGCGGTAGTGCGTAGGCCGTCCTGGTCGTCCAAAGAAGCGCAAATTCCATGGAAACCAATGTGCTAAATTGTCGAGTGAAATTACAAAAATTGTCGTGGCAGAGGACTCTTCTGTGTTGCCAGAAGATAGGGATGATGCCGAAGTCCAACAGTCTAATTCTGGTGAGAGTGAGACATCTAGTGACAGTGACAGCTCTGGAGATGAGCGCGACGGTGATGATTACCTGACATCCGGGAGCCCAATTTTTGATTTAGAATGTTTACAAAATTTACTTGCTGATAGTGCCTGTTGCTCAGCGTGCCATGGCACCCTTACACTATGTGAAGTACGTCGTGAAGGATTGGCTTCAACTCTATCGCTGGCCTGTGACAGCTGCGAGGCTGAAAGCCGTGAAGCTATGTCCAAGAAGACTGGGCACTGCTGGGATGTGAACAGAAAATCGGCTACTGCAATGACATGGATAGGACGTGGGCATCAATCCCATGTGAAATTCTGCACTGTCATGAATATGCCTGCACCCATGAATGTCTTTGCATACCAGAAGCACACCAAAGTACTAGCAAAGGCCAGTAGAGTTGTTGCCACCAGCAGCATGAGCCGTGCAGCTGCGAATGTCAAGGAGTTGGCGTCTTCCCCTGATATTGCCGTCACTTACGACGGAACGTGGATGCGACGCGGCTTTACCTCGCTACATGGAGCGTTTCTTGCCATCTCGTGGGATACTGGCAAAGTCATCGACTACGAAGTCCTCTCCCGGCACTGCCAGCAGTGCACAGCATTCCAGAGGAAGCTGAGCAAACATGAGATCAGCAAGGAGCAGTATACTGCCAAGATGTCCTCTCACGACTGTGCCGCTAATACCTCCTGTTCTGCACCAGCTATGGAGAGCCAGTCGGCTGAGCTCATTTGGAGTAGATCTGTAGAAAGTAGGCAGCTTACACCACCTTCATTGGAGATGGAGATTCAAAGAGTTTCAAACGTGTGTGTGATGCTACTCCATATGGCCCGGATGTGCCCATCAAGAAAGAAGAATGCGTTGGACATGTCCAAAAGCGTGTTGGTAGCAATCTCCGCAAGCTGAAGAAGGAACTCCGGGGCAAGAAGCTGGACGATGGCTTGGGCATTGGTGGCAAGGGTCGCCTGACTGACGACCAAATGGACCGGCTGCAGGCCTACTACGGAATGGCAGTACGTGGACATGGCAATGACCTGCAAGGCATGGCACGCGCGATATGGGCATCGGTCATGCATTGTGTTTCAACAGATGACAAGCTGCAGCATCAGTTCTGCCCCCCCTGGACCAGATAGTTGGTGCAGGTGGCAGAGTCATCAAGCTGGTGGCCCTGAATACCAACATAAGAAGAGCCTGCCGGATGCAGTCTTCAAAGTCATCAAGCCTGTGTACTTGCGGCTGACTGAGAGGCAACTTCTCGAGAAATGCTTGCGTGGCGCTACTCAGAATCGGAACGAGTGCATCAATGGCCTCATTTGGCAGATTTGTCCAAAGACTGGCTTTTGCTCGTCAAGGACTGTCCAGACAGCTGTTGCCATGGCCACTGCTTGCTTCAACGAGAAGAACAAGGCCTTGGAGGAGATTCTTGAAGCGATGGGCCTGACAGCTGGTCACTAAACGCGGACAGCGCTTGAGAAGTTGGACCGTGAGCAAGCCAAGAATGCAGCCAGGAAATCATCAGATGAAGTGAAGAGTGCAAGGAAGAGGCGAAGGAGAGTGAGGAAGGGTGTGGAGGAGCAGACTGTTGATGACGAAGGTCTCACTTATGAGACTGGGGCCTTCTAAAAAGTAGCTGGCATGGTGGACACAGAGTGTAAATACATGTACCGTATTTTACCGGTTGTAAGTCGACCCCTGTATCCGAGGTCTCATTTCTGCGTTTTAAAGTTTTCACCCAACGAAGCACTACCAACCACTCCCTGCTACTAACACATCAACAAATCATGTAAACATTCCTTATTGGAGGGTATAACGTCCCAATCCTTGAAAAAAGGCCAATAAACTGGCAAACATGTGTACACATGGTGCACTCATGCATGTAGGGCAGATCATTTTGTGTAAGATTCTGATAGTTCCCGGTTATAAGTCGAATCCCGGTTGTAAGTCGACCCCCACCCTTTCTCCTTCTATTTTTAGTCGTAAAAGGTCGACTTACAACCGGAAAAATACGGTATTATACTGCAATTTCCCCCCTTTTTTGGTTATTCCCGCAACTCTTAACCAAGCTACTGAGATAACCGTGGCATGCAGACCCAACAAAGTATACATTTTTGAAATCTGTGAAGCATTAGCTAGACATTGAACCGAAGTTTCAGAGGGCTGCTCTTCATATGCTCATGATAGCACAGGTCAAACCTTTTGTTATTTTTTGCGCTTATCGTTCTATTTTTCTCAATCTCCTGCACTTGCTGGCTTGTTTTGCTGGTGTCCCCTTTCTTTGGTTCAATGTCTTGCCATGTGTGTGTGAGACACTGCAGTGGCACTCATTTTATTGCATAGGACGCATGGTCTTCTATATTGTGGTTATAGGCGAACCTTTCGGCGGATTTTGCGAACAGATCCGTCACATGTATGCCAACAGTAGATAGATGGCATCTTTGGCTTTATGTTTGCTGTTTCTGAAACGGGTATATCCAAGGAGTAAATGCTGAAAATTTTATAATCTGTTTACCCATTGAGATATGTGTGCTTGCGTGGGACGGTGCCGGAAAGGTGTAGCGCTTAACACTTTTTGTGGTGAACAGTCACTTTTCTTGGTTTTACTAGTATCTTACGCTTGGTCGAGTTGATTTGTAAAAATAAAAAATAAAATTTTAAAATATACGAAATATTTCGGGCCAATTTCTCATAAACTGCCTATTTTGAGCAAAATAAGTGGTAATTTGAGCAAAAATCCCGAAAATATCCAATTTTGGGGTGCTCATTACTCCACAATATTGATGGTGACCAGCTACTTTTTTGGCCATTTCATCTCTACACTGCATACTTCACATCCCAAACATTTCGGGCCAATTTGAAAATCTGATTTAGTTTCCAGCTACCTTAATTTATGAATGGGCTACAATCACCATCACATAGCCAATTCAGAATCCACATCTCCCACATTTCTCATTGCTCTTGACTGGCTATGCTGACATCCATCAGCGCCATACAGTGCAATATTGTCGCGAACGAGATCGTATTTTTTCTGTAATTATAAACCTGACGTAAAATGTACCGCTATAGAGCCTATTTTCCTGCCCTTGCCTTTTCTAGTCCATATTCTGAATGACTGTAGGCATGCGCAGCATGGTACGCGCGCATATTAGGCATGCTCGATCTTTAGCCATATAAATCTGGCACGCACACTCCAAATCAGCCTTTTCTTTTAGAACACAAACATTCGACCTCGTGTCACTCGTGTTGTGCGAGTCCAAGTTTGTGTGAAGTAAGCAAATTAGTGGCGGAAAGGTGGTTCTTGACCAGGGAGTTGTACGACTCCTTGTTCTTGACCTGCCCGGTACGCGAATCCGTCGAATTTATTTTATTTATTTATTTTTAAAAGCAAATTAGTGGCATACGTTTTACCAGGGTAGTCACACTGGCGGCATTTATGGTGCCGAAACCCGGGAACACACTGGCTGAAGAATGCGCAGGCTACGGATTACTCAGCAGAAGTAGAAGCTATTGAGACCAACAAGAAAAGGAAGAGCGACTTGATGTTCAAGTTGGGGCTCTTCATCGATCAAGATGGGCTGATCAAGTGCAGACAGAGGCAGAATGAAGAACGCAGAACTGCCGTCGAATGCCAAGTTCCCAATCCTACTCTGCAGAAAGAACGCACTCGCGCGATTGATCGTTTCGGATGTGCACCAGAGAGCTCTTCATGCTGGCGCTAGCCACACGCTCATGGAGTTACGCAACGTTTCTGGGTGACAAGAAGCAGAAAGGAGGCCACGAAAGTTGTTCAACAATGCAAGGTTTGCAAGCGGTTTGAGGGTGGCCACTTTGCAATGCTGAAGTTGGCACCTCTTCCCAAGGAACGTGTAACCTGCAGTGCACCATTCGTCAGGACAGGCATCGATTACTTTGGGCCCTTGACTGCTAAGATGAATGGAGACAACCAGAAGGTCTGGGTTGTGTGGTATTTACGTGTCTTGCAACACAGGTGTTGCACTTGGAACTCGTACTTGACATGAAAACCGACAGCTTCTTGATGGCCTTTAAGCGATTTGTCGCCCGCCGAGGTACACCGGCAACAATAATATCTGATAACGCGAAACAATTCAAATTAGCTGATATTACAATGGAGCAATTGTGGACATCAATCAATGCTGATGCTAATGTATTCTCGACGTTTGCTGCTATGGGCATTGAGTGGTGATTCATTGTTCAGTTATCACCATGGATGGGAGGGGTGTACGAACGCCTCGTCCAGTCGGTGAAACGAATGTTACGCAAATTCCTCGGTAAGAGAATCCTGAAAGCTGAGGAACTTGTCACACTATTAACAGAAATAGAAGGAATTCTTAACAGCAGACCACTAACGTACGCGGATGAAGACTTCAATGGATTTATTCTCCCATCAGCTCATTTCTTGTGCCTTAACAGCAACTTGACATTACCGGGTGAGCAGTTAGACACTAACGATCCAGATTTCTGTGTGAAAGCCTCTGGTGATCTGCTTCTACAGAAGTTCAATGTGTGTCAACAGTAACTGAATTGTTTCTGGCAATTGTGGCACGATGATTACCTAGCATCGCTAAGAGAGCATGGCGATCACCAACTTTGACAAGGGTGTGTCCGTGCCACTGAGGAACCAGCCGTTGGCACAGTCGTCGTCATTCGTGAGGAATGCCACGAGTTAGCTGGCCAATCGGCCGCATCGAGAAGCTACATGAATCCTCAGTTGGTGAGACGAGATCGGCCACCATCCAACTTTCTACTGACAGGACAGTCAGACGGTCACTCTGTCATGTATACCCGCTGGAATGTCCGTCAACACCAGCACAAGTGAGTTCTGAACCCGAGCCAATATCTGCCACAGAGCCTGAATCCAGTAGTGACCACACCGGCACGGCTCGGCCCAAGCGACAAGCCGCAGCTTGTTTCCAAGAGCAGCTAGACAAGCTTATACAAGATGGAGCATCCACTCTCTACACATTGGCCAGTGTTCCCACTGCGCCCTGAGGTGTTGCAGTAAATAAGTAAAATAAATAAACACATACCCTGCCAAGATAAGTGACCATTGAATAGTCCTTGCCGTCTTGCTCAGCTGGCTCCACACACCAACCACTGCTATATATCTGCAGCCACATGACAAGACAAATAAAAAACAAACACTTACATTACGAAACTTGGATGTTGAGCGTGCCAGGTCGTCAAATGTCTCAGCGTTCTGTCAGTTTTGTGCCTATTTGTTGCACTTTCTCACTGTATATAGTATCTAGTTAAAGAATAGATCCATTCAACCCTCCTCCCGGGACAGGGTTACTTTGTAGTAGTATCTGGTTGATCTGGATTACACCAATTGACCATCACAAATGGAGGAATCCTATTGATCTGGATCTGATAAAACAATCACGGCCATAGTATCTCATCTCGTACTTTGCCTGAACATTCTACTGCAAGGTGATTCCGGACGCTTGTGACTCAATGTACGTGAACCAGTGCACCTGGTTAGGCAGCTCGCGTCACGTGACCTACCCAGCCTGCCGCGTGCGACAAGCAGCACTGAAAGTGCTAACTCTAGCTCACGAGCGTTTGCTGCGACTAGCGCCCTCTTGACATACACAAAAAAGGAAGAGGAAACGAGTGAAGCCTAGGCGCCTGTGTGAGCGGTCTGAGCGCTACTATCAAAAAAGAAAAAAACCTTAAAAGCCATCAATGTCAAAACATTCTGTCCAGCACGCTTGTGTATTTCACGAGCGCGCTAATCGCAGCAAACGCTCGTGGGCAGAGTAAGCGCTTTCGGTGCTGCTTGCCGCACGCTAGGTCCAGATAGATCCTGCCAGCAATTCTTTCGGCAAAATACCGAAGAATTTAAAAAGCGGAAATTACCGGCAGAATCGGAGCAAAATATCAAGATTTTGGGTAAAATCGATGCCTGATACTTGGATGTCCTACCGTTTCTTCCCCGTTCAGCCTGATGCGCTGCCAAGGACGAGATCATGTCACCAAAATATCACTGGGATTCACTGTGGATCAACATGATTTTGCAGAACCCAGGGACACATGTGTGAAAACCCGTGTTGAGAAACCGACCGTGCGATTTAATGAAACGTTGTACGGGAAGTGGATAAAAGATATGTTTTCCGGAGCAAAATGGAGCAAAATATCGGGTTTCTAGTGCCAGGGTAGGCAAAATATCGAAAGATTTCGCAGCAACATATCGAGGCGAGCGGAGCAGAATCTGTCTGGGCCTACCGCATGCAGCAGGCTGGGTGGACCACGTGACGCGAGCTGCCAAACTAGGTGCACTTGTTCAGCTACACGCACATTGAGTCACAAGCATTCTGGACTGAGTTGGCTCTATGGTATCAGCCTACAATACAGTTTATAAAAAACCACTACAAGAGAGAGGGTGCACAAAACAAAGTTTTCTAGTGGCTGACGGATCAGGCAACCACGAAAAAAGCTACGAAAGTCGGTTGATCCGGAGGTTGTGCAATTGGAGTACGGGAAAACCATACATGTAAGAGTATATGAAAACCAGAGTGTGCAGCTCGGACGGGTGGCTGTCACGGCGGAATTCCGTGATTACATCATTTTAGTGATGTAGTGTGTACAAGCAGGATTCAAGCAGGTCTCTTTCTGCAAAACTGCAGCTCAGTTGTACGCACTACGCCATTTCCCGCCTCAGATCTGCGCCAAAAAATGATGTAATCACGGAATTACACCGTGACAGACACCCATAGCAGAAAAGGCCCCAAGCTGCACACTCTGGGTTTCATGTACTCATGATACATGCCAACCTGGAGGCTTAAGTTTAGGCATGGGCGGGTAATGCTAGCATTATGGCTGGCATTTATAGTCCCTTTTTCCAGGTGGCATAATGCTGGCATTAGAACACCATTTCGCATGCAAAATTGGCATTACAAGCATAATTGCCGGTCGAGACGACAACGGTGTCATGCATGAAGCTGGCTAGGTCCAGTTCCGAAAATCATGCATCTGAACCCGTCCGGCTTCGTCCAGAGACTTGACGTTGCAAATCAACCTTCTCAGTGGATTGTTTCAGACAACATGCTCACTGCTGTTTAAGTTTTTCTTCTTCTACGCTTTGGCCTTGATCCAAGACGGCCTTTCCAACTTTCAAACTGGCATTATGGAGTAGTGTGAGCATTATAAGTGGCATTATATCCTCATAATTATGAGCATTGCCTTTAGCATTATCGCAGCAAATAACTAGCATTACCCGCCCATGCCTACTTGAGTTCCCCGGACAACGAGGCTGAATTCCCTTGATTTTGTCCGTTTTCCCTGGACACCAATTGGTTTAGCTCATCCATCATTAGAAGATGCATTTTTCATGACTGCTGCTCAATCAAGAGGGGTGTGTCATTGCATTGAGCTGTAACTGCACAAGTAATACTGGCAAACCCGTTACGCTTCCACATGTGTTTTTTTCTTTGTGCTACCGTATTATCTCTAATAAGCACAGTCTCCAATAATAGCACGTCTCCAATAATAGAACACCTTGGGGCGGCATTCAAAAAATAAAGTGCTCAGTCTCC
Organism: Sycon ciliatum; assembly: GCF_964019385.1. Taxonomy (NCBI): domain Eukaryota; kingdom Metazoa; phylum Porifera; class Calcarea; order Leucosolenida; family Sycettidae; genus Sycon; species Sycon ciliatum. The sequence goes on from NC_088646.1 coordinate 23,885,664, forward strand.
ATTATAAGCACACTGTGTAAATTCATTATCTGTACCGGCGGAAAAACCCTGTAATGTGTGTGTCTGACATATAAATTTGGCATGGCAACATGCCTCTGAAATGAGGTTGAAATAATAATGGAATAGTCTCCAATAAAGGAACGTCTCCATTAATAGCACGGGGCGGAGGTACATTGAAAAAAATAAAGGACCGTGCTTATAATAAGAGATAATAGATAATACGGTATGTGCATTTGGTGTGGAGTATGTGTGTACCAACAACACACACTCCATAATCCACACCAATTACTTCTTTTTGATTAGATAATAGATAGCAGGGGCTGCGCGAACGCAAACCCCCTCTACCATAAATTGTGCACCCGAGTTTCCCACGTTTGGGGAAATCGCAAGCCTCAGCCCCAACGGAGTGCAGTGGAGAGGCCTCATCCTGAGGGAGCCGCCTTGATGATCACGGCGTCCCCTGTGCCAGGTAAGTATGAAGCTTCTCAATGAAGGACCACGAAATTTATACAGGATTCACCATCAGTGGATATAGTTACGAAAATTAAATGCTACACCACCATCATTCAGACACACCCCACCGTAACTATCAATGACACCCGCAAATACAAAAAGTCGACATATTAAAAAAACTAATTACGGCCGCCGCCGATAGCCGAAATTACCATGGTAACCAAGGGATCAACCCTTATTAGGATAGCACTCTTGGATTGACTTATCATAACACAGATGACCATTGAAAGTAGCAATTCATAGAGAAAGGAGCATTGAAGAAAGGCAGTTGCTAAATGAACGCAATACTGTATACATGTGAATCTGATCTGTTACCATGGCAACCACTGCAACACAAGCACCACACACTACAGTGCTGCTCAATAAAGAGGCTAAGCTGCACGTTATTTTTGAAGTGACGCGCAATTTCACATAAAATGGGTCATCGATTGCCGTAAAACGCCAAATTTCGACGTGAGACTCGTTTTCCGCATGAGCGCTCCCCCCCCCTTCCCTCACACCCAGGGCCATACACGGCTCAGTGTTCACAGGTCTGGGGCTGCACTGATTGCCTATGTATGGGTCTAGTATAAAACAGACCAAGTCAATCACTGTACACACCTGGCCACGCTGAATATCCGGATTGCACGGGCACTTGGGATGATCCACGGACTGAGCGGCTATGATGTGCTTCTGACCCTACACATCACCATACAGTATATACATGTACAAACACACATAAGGGCATGTCACAAAACAGGTGGTCTGCTGTAGCAGTGGTCACTAGACACAGCAAAGACAGGTGGTACGGCAATGCCCTGGGCCTGTGCAATGGCATACCTGCGCTAACTCCACTTTAAATAAAGCCAAACAACAACAACACAACAACTCTATAGCCGCTCATAGTAATACCCAGGCAGTAGGCTTCTAAAGTCAACACACTAGTTGAAGGAATGGAAAAGGGAAAAAATCTGAAGAAAAATCGAGTCAATCGACTGTCACCACCATGACTCAAGCCAGGGAATATCTCACCACTTCCTGATCTTCAGCCTTCTACAAGTTCTAGCATTCTGGGCAATTTCCAGAAATCTAACTGGGTTTTAAATTTCTACAGGTTTCGAAAGCATCTGAATCATGTTTTGCCTGAGCTCCAATTTCTGAGCTACAGTGGTAGAGTCGTGGCTGGTAAGAACCACTCCCATGGATATAGCAGCACAACATTCAAACCCATAGTCCTACCGTCGCGGACATGGAAATTCAGTCGAATGACTGGGGCCGGCGCCCTCAGCGCGTCCAGAACGTTGCATGCAGTGCATATGTTGATCCGATGGGACCAGCGCGCTGCAGTGCATACATGGATGTGTGTACTGCTTCGCACGGCTGCATGGCCAGCGCCCTGGGGCCGCTAGACGTGCGACCGGATTTCCATGTCCACGACAGTACATCTTGGGATTTACCTCGACGCGTTCATGGTGCAGAAAGCAGAAGTCCCTTGCCTGAGCCAGCAAGCAGTGGCGGGCTTCCAGCAGCATGTACACTACAATGCCAGAAAACGCGAGCATGCACACACATACACACAGTCATGCACGTGCGTGCGCACACACACACACACACACACACACACACACACACACACACACACACACATACACACACACATGTGCACGCACGAGCATACACACACACACCCGCATGCACATGCACACACACACACACACATGCAGGATGAGTACAGGCACGGGCATACATTATCGCATAATTCTGACATGAGAGAGCTCTGATGCACACTATTTTAGAAATGACGCTGCTCTGTGCTCCAAAAAAGTTGTGTCGAATTTTTCCATAGTATGGTTTTAACGCAGCGTGGGGTCATCCTACATGTTAACGTAGTGTAGGATTCGTAGAAGTTTCAGATGATCATGAAAATTGTTTCATGCAAGAACTCGAAACTCAAATTTCTTGTAGGCGTCCTTGATTTATAGAAAACAAATTCCTGTGGGTTTCTGGTGCTGTCATGGAGACGTCAACGGCTATAGCAGACTTGACAAGCACAACATTCTGAGGATAGCCAGTGGTAACACGGATGTGCGAACTTTACTTTTAATGCAGATTGGAAACTCTATTGTAACAAAATCTTCACCAACCAACAGACTACTAGTATACAAATTGACATTGTACAATCAAGTCTGCTCATTCCGTTATTTTCTTCCTATGCACTCGGCAAGTCGCAACTCCTGTTTTGAGTTGTTTTTTATCTCTCTTTTTCTTTCCCTACTAGTTGCTGTTACACTCACTGATCCTTATGTACAGATATACAGCATTCCCTCACTAGTGGGACCATTGTTATTAGGCTAGGGCCTGTTTTGGACTTCCCACTCTAAATAAAGAATACAAACAAAACAAACAAAGTTCATCAACTTAGATCATGTTGTACATGCATGTGAGACACTCCTCCACATACTGATCATCAAGCGCTCTCCGTATTTCGCTATTGTCTTCATTTCCTGCCAACACAAAACACAGATGCACAAACATACAAACGCAGGTGCACGCACACATCCACACAGACAAAGACACCGACACACACACACACACACACACACACACACACACATCCATGAAGTGCACCTACATCAGTTAAAGTCGGGTCTGCTAAACAAAAGTGATTAAGTTCTCCAGGATGAGCAGAGGTCATGCACACTCATGCCATACGACACAGCAATGTAATTCTTAGAAAATCGCTGCTCCTACTGTCAACGCCAAAACAAACCGACAAATCACTCGAGCTCGGCTGGTTAGGCCACATAGCTCAGTACTCTCTTTGGCCGCGTTTCATAAAAAAACATGGTATCCACTCCGAGTGATTTGTCACAGCTTTCACCGCTATCGACTGTATGTGAACATGTTCATGCAATGGCGATTCTAACCTTCAGCATGGGGTCGTAGCCGAAACGAGTGTGTGGCTCTCTCAGCGCTTTCCAAACTCTGCTCAGCGGCAGCGGGATTATGCCTTTGCCCATGAACCTGAGATAGGAGACAAATAGATATACAAATAGACATACAAATAGACATACAGCACAAGCACACGTTACTGCATGCTACACAGACAGCGTACACACAAATCAGCTTCGTTCCAGGAACAGCGTTGCAGTGCATGGCTCTTGCATACTAGTAGTCAGTTTACAGAGTGAGCCCACGCA